>NC_045435.1:98238400-98362629 GCF_002776525.5 Piliocolobus tephrosceles | reverse complement strand
CTCCTCTTGGTTTCTCAGGCTGTGGGATTCTCTCTATAGATCTTGGGTGGATTAGCATTCTCTGTGTCTCTCTCTGTCTCACACCTGCACATTCTCTCACTCCCTCCCTCTGTGTGTGCGTGTGTATGTGCGTGTGTTCCTCTGATCTAATCGCCTTCCTCAAGACATGTGTGAGGGCTTTTTAGGATTCTGATTGCCTGTTAATGGTGGGTATTTCAGGGGGATTTTGCAGCCAGGTAGAAAAACATGGAGAGGCCCAAATGTGTCCCAGGGGTGCCCTGGCTATGGGGAAGCGGCCCCATTTGTTAGGAAGCAGCAATTAATGGTCTGTCACGGGGTCCCAAAATTTGCATCTTTAGTGTGTCAATAATTTTACATGGCATCTCCAGGCCAAAAGAAATACCTAACAGCTCTATGTATTAAGTCATTAAGTTCAAACAAGTGTTTATGTCCTAACAACTTAGTAGTTATTTTTTGGAATAAACACATACGTTGATGGAAAAAATATTTTAATTTTATTCTTAAACACAATACCTTACTGATAGGCTGTATACACTTACTGGGCATTGTACAACTTCTCAGTCCTTAAACACTGCCGCCCTCACTTTCTCTTCCACATTGATTTTCTGTGGCATTTGCTTTCACAAAAACTGCCAGAAGCACTTTCCTATAGCTATGATGTCAGATTTCACATACATATGATGTCATTGGAAGGAAAGTAGCGTGGCCTCACGCTGAAAGTGTGAACTATCCTGAGCTAGTAGTTTGTGTGATGTCAGAGAGATGTCAACTTGTATTTCCCTTTAAAACCTGAAATGCCCTGCCATGCTCAGTGAGTTCACCATGGTGCCCTGGAATGCCTCAGTACACAGTTTGGGAACCATGAGCTCCTTCCCTGAAGGGTTTGTAGTGGGCCAGGTGGTGTAGGGCTTGCCCTCCGTGCAGCCCCTGGACTCACATCTGCCTGTGTCTCCTTCAGTTCAACCTGGTTTGTGATCGGAAGCATCTGAAGGACACCACGCAGTCAGTGTTCATGGCTGGGCTCCTTGTTGGCACCCTCATGTTTGGGCCCCTCTGGGACCGGTAAGAACCTTGCCCTGCCCACTCCCTGCCTAGCAAACTCGTCAGCTCTGGCACAGGCCCAAGTCCCCCTTATGCCCCTCACACTGGCCGTTAGGGTGAGGCCCTCTTCCCCCTACCCTCAAATGGGGCTCAGGGAAGGGCCATGTCTCCTCCCTCAGAAAGAGACCCCAGGACAGGGCTGGACCCCCTTGCGGCCTTCTCCTCAGATGCCTTCCGGGAGGGACACTTCCCATGGACCTGCCCTGTTTCCTCAGGATTGGCCGCAAAGCCACGATCCTGGCGCAGCTGCTCCTCTTCACCCTCATCGGCCTGGTCACAGCCTTTGTGCCCAGCTTTGAGCTCTACATGGCCCTGCGCTTTACTGTGGCTACTGCCATCGCTGATTTGCCTTCAGCAATGTCACCCTATGTGAGTGTCTGGTCCTTGGAGCCTTCAGTCACAGGGTGGGGCCCAGGGGTCTGGGAGGGCCACGGCCCCAAATGGCCTGTGGAGGTCTTGTCAGGTACCCCACATCTGAAGTGGTTGCACTGGTGCTTCCTGTGTTGGCCCTGAGGCCCAGCCCCCACAGGGTGGCACCTGGGAGTAATGGGGAGTGAATGGCAGGGATTAGCCCTGTCTCAACCTCTCCATACCCACAGTGACGGAGTGGGTGGGGCCCACATGGAGCACGCAGGCTGTGGTCCTGGCCCAGTGCACCTACTCCCTCGGGCAGATATTGCTTGCGGGACTCGCCTATGGTTTCCGCAACTGGAGGCTCCTTCAGATCACTGGCACTGCACCTGGCTTACTGCTCTTCTTCTACTTCTGGTGAGGAAAATACATGCCAGGAGCAAGCCCCCCCAAGTTAGTTGTGTTGTGGTGGGATTGGAGTGCAGCGCCCAAGTTCACGGGACAGTCAGAGGTGAGTCTGGGAGAGGAAGCCTGTCACAGCTGGGTGTGGGGTTCAGTTTGCCCTGGAACAAGCCAGAAAGCTCCCTAGGACTCCAGACCCCAAGGTCATAGCTGTTGCTGACCCACAGGGCTCTGCCAGAATCTGCACGGTGGCTCCTGACCCATGGGAGGATGGACGAGGCGAAACAACTGATTCAGAGGGCAGCCTGGGTCAACAGGCGGAAACTCTCTCCGGAGCTCACGAACCAGGTACTTCCAGCAGGCCCAGGCCCAGAATCAGACCCACATGGACCTTCCTGCCCGGCCTCTCACTCTGCTTCTTCCTCCCAGCTGGTCCCAGAGAAGACAGGCCCCTCAGGGAATGCCCTGGATCTGTTCAGACACCCCCAGCTCCGGAAGGTGACCCTGATTATCTCCTGTGTCTGGTGAGTGCCCAGAGCCCAAGGACAGAACCACAGGGCTGCAGCCTCCTTGGTGTGTGTTGTCAGAGAGGTGGGCTGGTGGCTGTCTGGATGGGATGGTCTCTCCCTGGCTGTGCCAGCGTCCCCTGCTGTGACTGCTGACCAAGGCAGGCTCTCCCTCTGGGTGGTGTCTCATCACCCAGCAGCGACAGGAGCCCTTCATTACCTTGTAGGTTTGTGGACAGTCTGGGGTACTACGGCCTGAGCCTCCAAGTGGGGGACTTTGGCCTGGACATCTATCTGACGCAGCTCATCTTTGGAGCCGTTGAGGTGCCTGCCCGCTGTTCCAGCATCTTCATGATGCAGAGGTTTGGCTGCAATTGGAGCCAGTTGGGGACCTTGGTCTTGGGTGGCTTTATGTGTATCATCATCATCTTCATCCCAGCAGGTACCACCCCATTCCCCCTCACCCACCGCCTGTCAGGGGCTAGACCAGTGGCCATTGTTCCGCTTCCAGGAGTAAAGGCTTCCCTGGGGTTTGGGTACAGAAGGGGTGGGGAGCTTCAATGGATGGGGCCGGCAGCAGGGCCCAGGTGATGGGACTGTCCACCCTCTGCCAGATCTGCCCATGGTGGTCACCATGCTGGCTGTGGTGGCGAAGATGGCCACAGCTGCCGCCTTTACCATCTCCTATGTGTACTCTGCTGAGCTTTTCCCCACCATCCTCCAGTAAGAGCTGCAGTGTGACTCCTGCTCCTCTGCTGCTGAGACTCTGATTTGGCTGTCCCTCCTCAGCCCTCACCCCATTCCACAAATAGCTGACAGGGCTGGCTCTAGGGCAGCAGTGCTGGGCGGGGTCCAGGACAACTAGAAATCTAGACCAAGCCCCCAAGCTGTCCCCAGGATAATAATGGAGGACAGACAGGCAAGTAGGCCACACCCTGGCGGTCGGGACAGGCATATGGGACACATCTAAGAATGAATGGCCCCAGAGAAGGATGTCTTGGGGTGGGAGGGTGGTAAGGATGTGCAGCCTCCTGACTTGAGAGTTGACAGATGAGCAGGGGTGTGGCAGGCAGAGAGCAGGAGCTGGAGGCAGGAGCAGAGAGCAGGAGCTCTGAATGGGGTGGGTGAGGCTGGAGACCCTGCAGACCTTTGGGGTCTGGGCTCTCCCGAGAAAATATACTGGGGTGAAGCTGAGGCCCAGAGTTGGGCCCAGGTCTACTTAGCTTGCCCTGGTCTTCCCCCAGGCAAACAGGCATGGGGCTGGTGGGCATCTTCTCACGGATCGGGGGCATCCTCGTACCACTAGTGATCCTGCTGGGAGAGTACCACGCTGCCCTCCCCATGCTCATCTACGGCAGCCTCCCCACTGTGGCCGGCCTGCTCTGCACCCTGCTGCCAGAGACGCATGGCCAGGCCCTGAAAGATACCCTCCAGGACCTGGAGCTGGGGCCTCACCCACGGTGAGCTGCTTGCTTGCTCTGAAACCACGACCTGGGTCTCACATTGGCCGCACACACTGTATGCCCAGGCCTCCACCTCATCACTTGTCCACTGTTGCCTAGAGGCTAATATGAGGTCCTCCAGAACCACAGACATCTGGCTGGCTTTAGTTCAGATTCCCCTTACCTTGAGGAGGGGGGTGGTGAGGGACACTGTCATGGACCAATTCCTGGGCAGCCAATGACAGCCTTCTGTTCCCTCTAGGTCCCCCAAATCAGTGCCCTCAGAGAAGGAAACAGAAGCCACAGGAAGAACTTCCAGCCCAGGAGTGACCTTTGTGAGCAGTACATACTTCTGATTGAGGTCTGTAAGAGCTGGACTGTCAGCATCAGGGAGCTTCCTAAACACCTCCCTGGATACGGCCAGGACCCACAGGGACACAGGGCAAGACCAGCCTTGCCTATGGAGACAGCACACCACAGCCTGGTCCATGGCTGTCACCTCCTGCTGAGTCCAATCCCAGAGGTATCTGGGACAGGACCTCTCGGCCTCCTTCGCATTTCTCATCTCTGGAGCCCCGTCCCCAATACTCTGTCTGGGTTAGGATCTTGGGTATGTCTTGGGCTTAACTTGTCCTCTAACAGTCTTCACGGGGTATGGCTCTCTTGATCTCCTCAATCTGGAGTCCCCTGCCCTCAAAACACAGTGATGCTCAGAACGGAACACAAGGTAAGCCCTTTCCAAGTTGTGGGGACAGGAGGGGAGAGGAAACAAATGTGAAGGTGTAGACTCTACCCAGGCAGGTGGATGGAAAGGCTGTGGAAAAAGGGAAGGTTATGGTTCCTTCTAGGGGATGGACCAGATCCCTCTGGCTAAGGTATGGCCCCATAGGTCACTGGGTCGTACAGAGAGAAGATTTCAGTTCAGCCTAAATCAAAATTTCTACCATGCATTCACTTCAAAGATCGCCCAACCCCCGCCCTACACTCAGCTCATGCCTAACCTATGTGTGGCTCAGGGACCAGCCTGGGGAAAGAGAGGAGGTTTGTTCTGCTCCCCCCCTTACCCCGCCTCCTCCTGCTCATGCTCAGCTGCTTCTGGGCCTTCCAGGGCCCATGCAGGGTGAGGGAAAGGGCAGAGGTCTTTTCACCGAGCTGCTGCTGGTTGCAGTTCTTTCTGGTGCACATTGGCTAATGCCATTTGGTGCATTTTGTCAGGCTTCTGAAAGCTGCCTTTTCCACAGGGCATCTTCATGGGCTTCTCAGAGATCCTCTCAGGCCTTGGTATTGTTGCTTAGAATGAGCAATATGCTCCCAATGCACTCCTCTTGGGACCCTTCTCCAGCCCCACCCAGCATTGCTCCCACAACCTCTCCTACAGCTGGAAGCCCCAACCTTAGAAGATGACCTTCTTGGCTGGGTGTGGTGGTTCACACACTTTGGGAGTCTGAGGCGGGCAGATTATCTCAGGTCAGGAATTTGAGACCAGCCTGGCCAGCATGGCAAAACCCTGTCTCTACTAAAAATGCAAAAATTAGCCCGATGTAGTGGTGCATGCCTGTAATCCCAGCTACTCAAGAGGCTGAGGCAGGAGAATCGCTTGAACCTTGGAGGCAGAGTTTGCAGTGAGCCGAAATCGCACCACTGCACTCCAGCCTGGGCAACAGAAAGAGGCTCTGTCTCAAAAAAAAAAAAAAGATGGCCGCCTTGGATGGGCGCCCATAAAGAGACCTCAAACCAGACTGCCTTCCTCAGCACCTCCTTAGCCCGCAAGAACACCATATATAATTGTGTCACCAAATTGTGTCACAAAAGAAAAAGAGCTTGCCTGGCCACTGCCCCCGCCTTGCCCCAGCTAACCTCCCACTAGGGAGAAGGATCCAGTCTCTCTTCTCACAGGCGCCCCAGCCCCTCATGCTTGCTCACCTTCTCCTACATGGCTGGGTCGGGGTTGGGCGTAGGTGCTGAACCAGTTTCCTGTAAATCCAGCATGAAAGTGTCCAGCACCTCTCTTCCAAACACATGGATATTTCTCACTCACGGTTCTCAGCTTTGAAGTGCTGCACAGAAACTCTATTTAGCTTCCTACTGTGTGCCCATTCATGGTGTCCTCTTGGGGAATACTAGCAAGTCTTTTTGGGCACAGTATGTCTCCCAGGCTGAAACTGCCAAGGGATGGGGAAAACCAGATAGAAGTGGGGAAAGGGCCGTTTCCCAGCTAAAGGCAATTTCCTCCTCTAAGATGTGGACACTTGCTCCCTTTAAGACGGAATGATTGTCATTCCCAGGAAGAGATCGAAACGGCCAAGTCTGGCTAATTTTTGTATTTTTGGTAGAGATGGGGTTTCGCTATGTTGGCCAGGCTCCTGACCTCGTGATCCGCCCACCTCGGCCTCCCAAAGTATTGGAATTACAGGCATGAGCCACTGCGCCTGGTCCCTGGAGACTTTTTCTTTTCTTTTTGGGAGGTTTATGGTTGGTTGGGGAGAAAGATTTTTGTGTGTGTGTGTATTTAAAAGTGTCCTGTGGTTTGCTCTGATGAATGGGTAAGTGTCCTTTAGCAGTCACTGACGGGAGGTCGGCTGCTGAGGCCTCTGGGACCCCAAAGGAGAAGATATGCAGCCTGATCTTGACTGTACTCTGAGAAGCACAACAGAAAAGGGGTCTTACTGGGCCAGGCAGTGGCTGTCACATATTGAACCACCGTCCCCCAGAGGGTGTTACAGAACACAGAACAGCTCGGATCTGAGGGACCTGCTAGCAGTGGACCCATTACTCAGTGCTGTGGTTAGCTTTGTGGGGTCGGTGAAGGACTCAGATTTCAGGCCTTGGGAGCGGGAGCCCTCCTACTCTGGGCCTCAGCCTTTCCATGTTAGAATGGATGATTTCATAATTCCCTTTACATGGATCCATGATAATTCTAATCTCATGTGCTCTGGCTGGGGATGAAAGGCAAAGGGGTCCAGCAATCTGCCCCCAAGTTCAAAGAAGATAGGAGAGGCATGCCAACCTGCACCCAAACCCCAACAACCCCCAGCTCACTGCCAGACACAGAACAAGGCTGTCTTCAAGCTTGGTCCTGGCTCATGCTCTCCTGGGCTGTGGCTCACTCGCTTACCTGTTCATGGGCCCACCGATCTGCCAGGGAGATCCCACATCCCGTGCCCTGCGTGCTGGACCCAAAGATGCACACTTCTTCTGTAGCCATCAAACTGCTCTGCAGAACTTTGGGAGAAGTGCCATACATGAAGAGGAGAGGACATTGTGGTGTTAAACAAGGCAGCTGACCCAGTGTATGGGGGCAGAAAGCCCCCTGAGGACAGGCATCTAAGAACAGAACCAGAGACCAGGTGAAGAGAAGGTGGGCAGGGGGTGCAGAAGAGCTTTTGAGGTGATGACCAGCAGTGGGCAGGTGCTGCAGCTGGAAGGAATCCTGGGAGTTTGAGAAATCAGACACAGGTGGGGCTTGTGAGACCATAGCCTTAATTTTGGACTTTGTTTTGAGGACAATAAAGCCACTGCTTTTCTTTTTTCTTTAAGCAGGTCCATTAAGATTTGTATTTTTTTTAATCTTTAATTTTTCTTAGAGACAGAGATGCTATGTTGCCCAGGCGTGTCTGAAACTCCTGGGCTCAAGGGATCCTCCTGCCTGGGCCTCCCAAAGTACTGGGATTCCAGGTGTGAGCCACTGTGCCCAGCCATAGATTTGTATTTTAAAAATCACTCTCTATCTGAAGAATGTGTTGGAGGAGGGTGAAAGTAGAAGCAGATTAACCAGGCAGGACATAATTACAATGATAAAATTAATTAATAGCAAGCATTTATTACCTTATTTTATCCTCACAACATTCTGACGACAAAGTGGGCTGGCAGCAGTGGAACCGGGGAGTGGCTGGATCTGAGAGCAGGTTTGGAGGAAAGCCCTTTGATTGGCTGCTGTCTTGGCCTGTGTCCTGGGTAAAGAGCTTGGCCCTGGGCTCCCTTGGCTCTCCCCAAGAGCAGCCCAGTGGCCACCCCCTTCAAGGCCCTCTGAGATGAAGACCACTGTACTGTGCATCTGCGTTCTCTACTTCAATTCTAAAGTCTTAGATGCCCCCACACTTCCCCAGCCGGCTGCTCTTCTGCATTGACACAGTCCCCACTGACTCCAGCAATACTGACCTATCCCCCATCTCAGCCACTTCCACCACAGGCGATACCCTGTGTCACTGGAACAGTGGCTCCAACGCTGGCAGGGGTGCCCATGCCCTCAGCACTGCTTGGAAGGTGCTCTACCTCCTGCCTCTTCCTCTCTCACACAGGAGAGAGGGTGATGAGGAGGCTGCTCTCCACCATTACAGCTTCTCAACCACTACCCCTCCCACTTGTGACACCTCCTCTCATGGAAACCTGTCTCTCTTCCTGGCTCCCACCTCCTGGCCTCCAGATCACAGCCTCATCCATCTAGAACTCCGCTACCTGTCTCATAGTTGTCCTTTCCACTCCAACCCTGCCATCAGCTTAGGGAAATCCATCTCCACCTCCAAAATCTCAAGAATTTCTGGCATATGAGTGCATAGATGAATGAATCTCTAACTGACTTCTCATGCTCTGACTCTAGCACCCTGTCCTTCTGGCTCATTTGTCTTAGTCAGTCAGGCCCCCCATAATGAAATACCACTGACTGGGTGGCTGAAAAACAGAAATTATTATTTTTTTTCACAATTCTGGAAGCTGGAAGTCCAAGATCAGGTGCCGGCACGGTCAGGTTCTGGTGAGGGCCCTCTCCATCCTCCCTGGCTTCAGATGGTCTGGTCTCTCTGTGCCTCACATGACCTTTACTCAGTGCACACACGTGGAGGGAGAAAGAATTTCTCTCTGCTGGACCAGAACTCCTGGGCTCTGCCTTAGCCTCCTGAATAGCTGGGACTTCAGGCGTGCACAGTCACATCTGACATCTCATCCTCTGTTTATGAGGCTGCTAATTCCATCCTGAGGGTCCCACCCTCCTGACCTAGTGTAATCTTACTTACCTGCCAATGGCCCCATCACCAAATACCATCATACTGAGGGGTAGGGCTTTAATAGGTAAATTCGAAAGGGACATGAACATTCTTTCCATGATACCATCCTTAGCCTCATTGGCCCCTATGGTCTGTTGACCCTTTTTAAAATTAAAAAGCCATCATTTAATTTCCATTGAGAGATGGCAATTATTTCTGCCTCTGTTGCCAATACTCTACACTTTAATCCTTTTACCATTTGGTTGTGCCCAACTAGCAAAGTCACAGCAGCAAATGAGCCCAATGATCTGCCTTTTCTTTCCCTGCCTCCCAGACTGCTGGCTATTGCTACAGAGAGTCACATGCTGGACAAGTCGGTTCTGCTATGAATTAATGATCAACAGCCTCAGCTGGGTCTTTAACAGTGCCCAGCGTTCCTGCCAGCTCTTTCTAGTCCACTTGTTTTCCAGCCCTCCTCCGTGGCTATTTCTACCCTCCACTCTGCACACCTCCCATCCTCCCACCTTTTAGCGGATCACTTCTCCTCCTCCTTTTAGAAATCGGAGAAGCCGTCCTGTGGCAGCTCCCCAAACTTCCCACCACCAAATCTTCAACCTACTCCTTCACCCGCCCTTCTGCTGCTCAGAGATGGCAGTGAAGCCACTGAGCAAGGCCATTAACTCTACCCCCAGAAGTGCTGGGAGTTGCTGCTGAAGGTCGGGCCTTTTCCTCCTTCAGCTCTCTTCTCCATTTTCTCTGCCTTAGGCAAGGAGACTAGGGATCAGGCATGTGGGTGCGAAGCCTCTGAACTGAATTTGCTTTTGCCTAATAAGTTTCTGTGGAGATGAAAGAGTATTGCCCCTTCTGGGGTTTTCTTGCTCCCAGATGTCTTCAGATGAAGCAGGATTGGTGTCATCTATGGATGGTCCACGCCGTTTTTCTACAGAGGTGTCTGGGGTCTGAGCCAGGACAGGCCTTGACAGTTATTAGTCTGGGAACCAGGAAGAAGCCAGCTTCCCAGGTGCCCAAGGCCTCCCTGGGGCTGGCCCTAGCTCTGTGGGGTAGAGAGATGGTGGCTTCAGTGGACCCTGGTTGTGTATCTCCTTGATTTTGCTCCTCAAAGTTTAGGGCAATGGTGACTATCAGTCCTGAACATTTAGTCTAGGTGTGTGAAAGCGAAACTATGCCCCAAACAGTTAGACACCAGTGACTAACAGAAATTCTTGAGTTTGCAGGATGGCAGATAAGAAAAGAAACAACTTGCTGAGACGCTGAAACTCCCTCGACTTGTAAAACAAAACTGGCTAAAATAGGTTGGAACCAATGGGGCCAACTAGAGTCTGTGCAGAACCTGCTAGCTAACATCACAGCCTGAATTTTCACCCCCACCCCCGTACCTGCACATGTGATCTATGAGGTGTCACGAAGAGAACCGCACATGCCCGAGGACTTTCCAGACCTCCTCTTTCCTTCCACCAATCACCTGCTAATCTCAGAATCCCGACACCTTTTCTAATAAAAACACTGCCTTAGCACCAGCCCAGGGAGACAGATTCAAGCTGCGCTCCTGTCTCCGTGTCAGCCGGCCTATAATTAAAAGCTTTTCTTTTCTCAAAAACCCAGTATCATAATATTGGCTTCTAGCACATTGAATAGCAAGTCCCTTTTGCCTAGAAACAATTTGACCCTCGTATTTATGAGTTTTCTTAACCTGTAACCAAGGGAAACAAAAATGACCTCCTAAATTTTTAACAAAGGCAATCAACATTTGTAGCTGGTATGAATATTTGTTCTGTAAACTCATATCTGCAAGAAACACAGTGTTTCTTTAGACTATGAGCCTCCATCTCACTGAGCTGATTGGAAATTCATCTCAGCTGTTACTGGGGTTCTTCTCTACCCAGAGATTGGGCCAGAGAGTTCTGGGATCTTTTTTTTTGGAAAAGGAGTCTTACTCTGTCTCCCAGGCTGGAGTGTAGTGGTGCAATTCTCTGCTCACTGCAACTTCTGCCTCCTGGGTTCAAGCGATTCTCCTGCCTCAGCTTCCCGAGTAGCTGGGATTGCAGGTGTGCACCACTGCACCTGACTAATTTTTGTATTTTCAGTAGAGATGGGGTTTTGCCATGTTGGCCAGGCTGGTCTTGAACTTCCGACCTCGGGTGATCCATCTGCCTCAGCCGCCCAAATTGCTGGGATTACAGGCGTGAGCCACCATGCCCAGCTGAGTTCTGGGATTTTATGTAACCAAAAAAAACCAAAACAAAGGGGTGCTCCCTCCCTGCTCTTCAGTCTCACTGATGGCTGCTGGGTGCTCACTGTGCTGTCTGCTTGGTCCCTGTGGCCCCCAGAGTGCTGCTGCTCAAGAGTGGGGAACTCTGAGGGGGGTGAGGGGCTTGGACCAGCCACTGAGACACCTCGAGGGAGGGTTGGTGAAAGCGGAAGGATCTGATGCCCCAGATACCAAGATTGCAGTGCCCTGCCCCCAAACAAGTGAAGATTGAGTCACAGGAAACTGCAAAATAGCTGTAAGTAGGCTTCCCTGTGATTAATACTTCATTGTTTTTTTCCAAATATATGAAATTCTTTTAATTTTTTTTGTGTCTTAGTGTCTGTGTTAGTCCATTTTCTGTTGCTTATAACAGACTACTTGAAACTGAGTTATTTATAAAGAAAAGAAATTTATTTCTTACAGTTCTGGAGGGTGGAAAGTCCAGGGTTTAAGGGATACATCTGGTAAGGGCCTTCTTGCTGTTGGGGAGTCCCAAGGGGGCGCAGGTGAGGGAACTGAGCAAGCTAGCTTGTCTTTCTTCCTCTTGTTATAAAGTCACCAGTCCCATTCTCATAACTCATTAACCCATTAATCTATTAATCCATGAATGGTGATTCAGGGATTAACAGATTACCCTCATGACCCAATTACATCTTAAAGGCCCCAACACACTACGACACTGGAGATGAAGTTTCAACATGAGTTTTGGAGAGGACAAATATTAAACCATAGCAATGCCCTAATTTTGCTGAGGTCCTGAGTACATGCTATACTGATACAAGGACGGTCTGCCTTGTACCAGGCCCTGTGCTGATTTTCCTGTCCTGCCACTTTGGCCTCCCTTCCCCCAAGCATGAAGCTTGAAGCCCTGTTCCTGCAATCTAGCAGAGGAGGCTTCTAGTTTATGGGGCAGATGGATCAGACACCAGCAGCTCTGACCAAGGATGGTTGGTAGGGAAGTGTCACCGAGAGGCAGAGCAGAGGTGAGTGGGGTAGAGCCAAGCTGTTTCCAGCTGTGGGCTCAGGAAGGCTTGAAGGATAGTTGACAAATGAGTGATATCTGCAAGGACAGGAGAATTTCCGTGAGTGGAGGTGGAGCCCTCACGTGGAGGAAACAGCCTATGCAAAGGAACGGGCGGACGGGGTTGGAGGGGGGTTGCCGTTTGGCAGTTTTCCTGACCTGCCTTGCCCCTGGAGGCTGCGGCCAGTTGTGCCCCTGGAGTAGAATGCTGCCCCTCACCATTCCCAGCCCACCCCAAGGACCTCCCCACTCCATTGTGACACTACTTCCTGGACACCAGTGGAACTCAAAGGTTCTGCTTCCAAGGGTCTGGCTGGGCCTGGATTGTGGTCAGGTGGGTCCTGGCTTTGGCTTGTGGTCCTGCCTCCAGGGAGGCAGGGCTGGGAGGGTGTGGAGGGTGGAAATTATGATGACACCTGGCAATTGTGCGGCCACGTTCTCAGCACAGGTGTGGACAGGAGCCTGCCTGGGCCTGTTTGGCTGTGGGGAGTCTGTGGAAGGAGCGGGCTGCCCTCTCAGAAAGCGTGAGTTCTCAGGTGTGGCGTCTGGCCATCTCCTGCGGCAGCTGGAGTGCTGCTCCTGGCTATGCCTCTCCCAGGCCTCAGTTACCTCTCTGGCACATTGACAGCCAATTGCCTGGGGCCTGTCCACCTGGCAGAGGACCTTTGGGAAGGGTAGAGGGAGTGAGTGCTCCAGGGCCTTGGGGTATCAGGTGGTGCTGGGGGATGCTGAAGCGGTCCCTGCAGAGGGAGACTGGTACAGATGGCTCTGGTCCAGAAGCCACATCTCTGAGAGGAGAGCGGAGGCTTTCTCCCTCCCTCCCTCCATCCCTGGAACCTCCGCCCTCTCCAACCTTACAAACATACATCCTGTATTGGTTTCCTATCACTGCTATAACAAATGCCCACACTTAGTGGCTTGAAACAGCAGAGATTTATTACCTTACGGTTTTGGGGGTCAGAAGAACGCATGGGCCTCAGCAGGCTAAGATCAAGGTGTCAAAAGGGTTGCCTTCCTTTCTGGAGGCTCTAGGGCAGAGTTCATTTCCTTCCTTGCCTTTTCCAGCTTCTAGAGCCTCCTGCATTCCTTGGCTCCGGGACCCCTCGCATCTTCAAAGCCACCGAGGGCTGCCCAAATCTTTATCAAGCTGCGTTTCTTTGGGTCTTATGAATTTAAGGATCCTGGGATTAATAGGACCTACCCGGACAATCCAGGATAATCTATTTTAAAGCCAGCTAAGTAGTAACCTTAACTTCATCTGCAACTTTAACCCCCCCTTGCCATACAAGGAAACATGTTTGCGAGTTCTGAGGATTAGGCATAGATCCCTCTGGGGGGCGCTTATGCAGCCTCCCCGACCTCCCAGCACACACACATCTGAGCATGCTCTCCCTCTGTGTTCCCTGCCTCTTACGTACCCCAAATTCTGCTGGGATTAAGGGATCCCAAACTTTGGGCCAGGCAGGAGGCAAAGACAAGTGAAAAGGGCAAATGGTGCCAGACCCTGCTGGGCCTCCTGCATGCACAAATCAGAAGTAGCGGGAGCCGGGTGCAGTGGCTGAAATCCCATTTCTACTAAAAATACAAAAATTAGCCAGGCATGGTGGCGTGCACCTATAGTACCAGCTACTCAGGAGGCTGAGGCAGGAGAATCGCTTGAACCCAGGAAGCAGAGAGTGCAGTAAGCCGAGATCATACCACTACATTTCAGCCTGGGTGACAGAGCGAGACTCTGTCTCAAAAACAAACAAACAAACAAACAACAACAACAAAAAACAGAGCAAACTCTCAGTCTCAAGGAGGGGCCCCTGCTCAGGTCTGCTAATTGTTGCCAGATGGGAATGCTGTCCTATTGGCCAAACTTCAAAAAGAAAATGTTGCATTTATGTGAAATCATCTTTTGGCAGTTAAATCACATTCCAAGATACAGTGAGGCACCAAATGGGCTAGCCAAGGGAAATGTGTCTGCAGGCTGGATTTGTCCCATGGACGGTGAGCTGGAGACCTCTTCCCTGGATTATGAAACAGCAGTCGCAGTCTGAAAAGGAGGCAGCCCACTAGTGTGACTGGTAGAAAACTAGGGGCCCAAGACGGAAAGGGGACTTCTCCCCAAGCAGACAGTGAGCCCTTCTCCATCCCTGTCCACCCTGTCCAATAGTAGAGTGAAGGGCTTGTGGTGGCTTCTGAAAGTGGCCCTAGCCCTTGGCTAGGGCTAGCATGGAAGCTTGGTAACATGCCTAGGTGAGGACCCCATGGGGGCTGGTGGCCAGGCTGGGCCACCCCTCCAGGGTCAGTCTAAGAGGGATAGATGTGGCATATGCAGCTCAGCCTCCCCACAGATCCCCGCCCTCTAGGCCCACCACAGTGCTCTTCCCAGCCAGGCAAGGGCCTCTGGTGTCCCAACCAAGGCCTGTCCTCTAAAGAATTCTCTGGAGAAACTTTCCCAGAATGCTGGGAATCTGCAGGGATCTTGGCAGAAACGAGAGGAAGAACTTAGAAAGGATGCCTCCGTTAATCATTACAATATGCCTCAGTGTCTTCTGCAGTGCTTAGGGAGCAAGTTCCCGTGAGACAAAGGACCAGAGTGTAGGAAATGTGAGAATACATGGGAGAATGTCCCCTGCAAGGACACCTGGCCTGACAATTGTGGGTGATCAGCCTCCTGCCAGAAAAAAAAAAAAAAATCACGAAGGGTCTCATCATACTACCAAATGAACAAAAAGCAATACAATATAAGACCCAACCTTTCTGGTGGGACTGTAAGGAAACAGACACCTCGTGAACTGTTTTGGACTCTGAAATGGGTTGCTCTTTCTGGAGGACACTATGAGCCTATGTTACAAGAGCCATGTAAACAGTTCTACTTCTTAGACCTTAGCCCAGGGAACAAAGAGAGCCTTCTGCACATTACTGTGTACAGAAAAGTTGTCTGGGATAGCGAGGAAGCGGTGAGAAACAGCCCTGGTGCTCAGTAGCTCCCACGAAGTAAACAGCACCTTAAGGATCCTGCAGCCATTAATATGATCAATGTGAAGATGGGTTTTGGCTGTGGAAAATACTAAGAGCAAGTAGTAGCAGGCAGAAGTTCACTAAACAGGGGACACCCTCCCATCACAGTGGGGGACTGCTGCCTTTATCAGTCTCCAGCAGACGGGAGGGGCCCTGCAGGAAGAGCAGGAGTGGATATTTCAAGAGAGGGTCCTTGGATACAATATTGTTTCAAAATAAAAACAGACACATGTGAATCTATCACCCACCCAAAGCGCCAGAACATCTTTAATGATTTCAGTCCACCTCTTCCTTGACATCATGCCTCTGTCTCCCCTCAGAGATGGTTTCCTGAATTTCATCCTTGTTATTGAAAAAAAATCTATAGTTTCATTGCATGATACACTGAAATAATTTCTTTACTCTTGCTTGTTTCCAAACTGTGTAAAAAGAGCATCAGTTTTCTGAGACTTGCTTTTTTCACTAAACATCATGTTTTTGAGACTCATACAGGTTGATGGATGGAGCTGAAGCTTCTTCATTTTCACTCCTATGTTGTGTTTCATTATATAAATCTACTACAATTTACACATTCTTTCATTGATGTGCATTTGGGCTCTTTTTTCACATTTGAAAAGTGTCATGAGCATTTTGGTACTTATTTCCTGGATCATATGTACAAATGGCTCCCTAGAGTATACACCTGGGCATAGCATTGTTGGGTCATAAGGTATCTGGATATTCAACTTTATAAGACAATGCCAAATTGTTTTCCAAAGTGGGTCTGTGAATAATTCTGCCAGGAATGTATGCAAGGTAGTTTTCTCCACCACTTGGTATTATCAAACTTCTCAAGTTGGCCAGGCGTGATGGCTCACGCCTATAATCCCAGCACTTTGGGAGGCGGAGTTGGGCAGATCACCTGAGTTTGGAAGTTTCAGGCCAGCCTGACCAACATGGAGAAACCCCATCTCTACTAAAAATACAAAATTAGCCAGGCATGGTGGTTCATGCCTGTAATCCCAGCTACTTGGGAGGCTGAGGCAGGAGAATTGCTTGAACCTGGGAGACAGAAGTTTGCGGTGAGCCGAGATTGTGCTGCGCCATTGCACTCCAGCCTGGGTAACAAGAGTGAAACTCTGTCTCAAAACAAAAAACAAAAAACAAAAAACTTCTCAAGGTTTGTCAATCAAATGAATGTATAAATATCCTACAATGGTCTTGATTTGCATTTCCCTCATTATTAAAGAGGTTGAGCATCTTCACATGTTTGTAGGCTACACGAGTTTCTTCTTCATAAAATGCCTGTTAGGTCTTTGGCCCATTTTTGTTTTTTAGACGGAGTCTTGCTCTGTCGCCCAAGCTGAAGTGCAATGGCACCACCTCGGCTCACTGCAACCTCCACCTCCTGGGTTTGAGCAATTCTGCTGCCTCAGCCTCCCAAGTAACTGGTATTACAGACGTGTGTCACCACGCCTGGCTAATTTTTGTATTTTTAGTAGAGACCGGGTTTCACCACGTTGACCAGGGTGGTGTCGAATTCCTGACCTCAGGTAATTCCACCCACCTCAGCCTCCCAAAGTGCTGAGATTACAGGCATGAGCCACCGTGCCCGGCCTGATTTGTGGTTCTGTACATACTGTTTACATATTCTTGATCCTAGTCCTTTTTCAGATATAGATTGTGTGTGTGTGTGTGTGTGTGTGCAAATATCTCCTTCCAGTTGTGTCGTTTTTCTCTACTTTAAGATTTTCATTTTTAAGTTTTGTCTGCTTAAAACTGCTATATTGCTAAATTTGACTATAAGCTTAATATTGCTATATTGTATTTCACTGTATACATATACTACAATTTATACATTCTTACATACCTATAGTCAAATTTATAAATTTAAAATTTTATGGTTAGCACAAAACAGCATAGTTTTCGTGTCTTGGTTAGGAAATCCTTCCTCACCTGAAAGTCAGAAATAGATTCCCTTATATTTTCTATTAAAAGTGTTATTATTGAAATTTAAGGCCTTAACAGGGCTGGCATTTTTGTTATGATATGAGGAACCTAATTTTAATTTATTTTTCCATTTACTGACCTATCCTGCCACTCCCCTCTCAGATATCAAAACTTTATGTTTGCATTGATGTATTTCTGGGCTTTCTATTAGCTATTTCTATGTTGGCACATTCTCATTCATTCATATAACTTTATAATAAATTTTGATAATTTGCAGGGCACATCATTCTTATTATTCTTCAAAATTTTCTTAGGTATTTATACCCTTTGTCCTTCAATATACATTTTAGAATCATCTTGTCAAAAATAATTTTATAAAAAATACGTTCTGGATTTTGAGTAGGATTGTATGAAATCTACAGATCAATATGGAGAAGAATTGACAACTTTTATTCATGACCATGAGATAGCTCTACATTTACTTTTCTTTCTTCACATATTTCTGTACATTTTATCATTATTTTACACACAGTTCTTGCATATATTTTTAAACCATTTTTTAAAATGTGGTAATATATACACAACATAAAATTTAACATCTTAACCATTGTTAAGTGTACAGTTCAGTGGCATTAAGTAATTCACATCATTGTGCAACCTTCACTACCATCCATCTCTGGAACTATTTTCCCAAACTGAAATTCTGTACCTACTAAATAATAACTCCTCTTTTCCTCCTCCTTCAGTCCCTGGTAACCACCATTCTACTTTCTGTGTCTATGAATTTGACTAGGTACCTCATAAAAGTGCAATCATACATGTCCTTTTATGATTTGCTATTTCACTTAGCAGAATGTTTTCAAGGTTCATTCACACTGTAACGTGTATTATAATTTTATTCATTTTTAAGGCTGATTCATATTTCATTGTATGTATATACCATATTTTCTTTATCCATTCATCCATCCATGGACATTTGTGTTGTTTCTACCTTTTGTCTATTGTGAACAATGCTGCTGTGAACATGGATGTACAAATCTGTTTGAGCTCCTGCTTTTAATTCTTTCGTGTATATACCCAGAAGTAGACTGTTGGATCAAATGGTACTTCTATTTTTAATTATTTTAGGGACCATCATACTGTTTTCCATAGTGGCTACACCATTTTACATCCAATACAAAGGGTTCCAATTTCTCCACATCCTCACCAACATTTGTTTCCTTTTCTTTAAAAAAATTAATAATAGTCATCCTAATGGGTGTCTTGTACACATTTTGTTAGATTGTTCCTAATCTATATTTCAATATTATAAATGGTATCTTTTAAAGTTTCCAGTTTTTAAAAATCGTCTTCGTTTGAAATGATTTTAGGGTTTTAACAAACGTTGTGAGGCTGGGCACGGTGGCTCATGTCAGTAATTCCAGAACTTTGGGAGACCAACATGGGAGGATCACTTGAGGCCAGAAGTTCAAGACCATCCTAAGCAACAAAGTGAGACCTCATCTCTACAAAAAATTAAAAAATTAGCCCTGCATGGTGGCACACACCTATAGACATAGCTTCTCTGAAGGCTGAGACAGAAGGAGCACCTGAGCCCAGGAGTTCGGCTGCAGTGAGCTATGATTGTGCCACTGCAATCCAACCTGGGTGACAGAGTGTGACTTTAGCTCTACAAAAAAAAAAAAGTTGCAAAAACATGAACACAGACTTCCCATTCCTTCTACACCCAGCTTCCCCTAATGTTGGCATCTTACTTATCTAACCCAGAAAATTAACACTGACACAATACTATTACATAATCTGTAGACCTAACTTGAACTTGGCCAATTCTCCCACTAACGTTCTTTTCCTGGTCTGAGGTCCAATCCAGGGTCCCATACTGTGATTCGTTGTCCTGTTGTTACCAGAGGGTCCTTGCTCCCAGAGCTCCCAAGATGGTGGTGGGCTGCTTCCAAGATGGCAGCAAGCCTCTTCTTCTCTGACCTGGGGTTCTTGGCCTCAAGGATTCTAGGGAATGGAATCTTGGGCCATGCAGTGAGTATTATAGGTCTATTGGAAGCCGTGGGTCACAGAAGAGAACCGTGGAACCCAGCTACTAGTGTTCAGTTCGATTAGGACGAACCCAGGCACTTAGCCGTGCAGGAACAATGGCAAACCTTTAGCCCAATCCGGAGCAGCAATGGGCACCTCACTGGATCAGGAGCACAGCAGACACCCTGCCGGATCCGGAGGGGTGGAAGTCAGCGGTGGGTCTGTGACTGCGACAAACAGCAGTGGTGGACGGCAAGCGAAAGCTCAGCTCCAGCCGTAACAAACATGGACCAGTAGAGTGTGCAGTTGCAAGATTTTATAGAGTGAAAACAGAGCTCCCATACGAAGGGAGGGGATCCAAAGGGGTAGCTGTTGCTGGCTCGAATGCCTGGGTTTATATCCCGATCACTGTCACTCCCACTGTGCTCTCAGGTGATAGATGATTGGCTATTTCTTTACCTCCTGTTTTTGCCTAATTAGCATTTTAGTGAGCTCTCTTTACTATCTGATTGGTCTGGTGTGAGCTAAGATGCAAGCCCCGTGTTTAAAGGTGGAAGCGGTCACCTTCCCAGCTAGGCTTAGGGATTCTTAGTTGGCCTAGGAAATCCAGCTAGTCCTGTGTCTCAGTCCCCTTCTCAACAGGAAAACCCAAGTGCTGTTGGGGAGGTTGGCCGACGACTGCTCTAACTGCTTCCTGCTGAATTGAGGTGAAGTAGGGGTTGTGCAGTTGAGATTTCCTCGGGAGGGGTGCCTTCGATATCATCAACATCGGAGCGTGGGCTAGCAGGCCGGTCCAGGGGTCCACAGTAGGTCTTAGTCGTGTGCTGCATCTGGGGCTCCATTTGAAGAACAATTTGTAGTTTTACAGCTTCGATTCTGGAAGAGACAAACTTAACAAGAGACAGGGATTGAAATGTATGGCCTGCAATGTAGGGGATTATTTCTTTGGCACACTTTACAGGCCCTGACTATCTGCTTGATAGTTTTAAAAAGGTCTGGTCCAGTAAACAATAATTTGGCCATCTGATGGGTGCTATCAAAGCCTAAATGAAAGGTTTGGTGAAGGACTTCAAGTAATTTTCATTGGTTAGCTTCAGGCAAAAGTGTTTTTCCTTCTTCGGTGGCTAGCCATCCTGAGGGGAGGAAACTATGTCCTCGTGAGTTTCCCTATTCTATTTCTCCTGTTGAGTACTGGGGCTTGGTTTCCCGGAGAGGATTGCCCCATACTAGGGGTAATTCTATAAGCATTTCTAATGGAGGGTCCTGCCTTGTGGTTCTTTTGGCTTCAATATCTACTTGGTGGTTCCCTTCTATTTCCCTTTCCTTTCCTTTCTGATGACCCTGGCAGTGGAAGACTGCCACCTCTTCAGGTTTCTGTATCACCAATAATAATCTGCTAATGGCTTCCTGATGTTTGATAGGTGTTCCCTCAGAAGTTACGAATTCCCTTTCTCTCCATATTGCTGCGTGGGCATGGAGGACTAGGTAAGCATACTTAGAGTCTGTATATAGATTTACCCTTTTTCCTTCTCCTAATTTTAGTGCCCGAGTGAGGGCTATTAGTTTTTCCAGCTGAGCACTAGTTCCTGGAGTGAGGGGATTACTTTCAAGTATTCCATTATCACTGACCACTGCACACCCTGCTTTTCGAAGTCCTTTTTCTACAAAGGAACTTCCATCAGTATACAAGTTGAGGTTGGGATCAGTCAAGGGAACCTCTGAAAGGTCCCCTCGAGCAGCATAGGTTTGAGCAATCACCTATTGACAGTTATGTTCTATCTTTTCTTCCTTGTCTAGAAGAAATGTGATTGGATTAAGAGTTGCAAAAGTGCGCAGTCACAGCACTGGCCCTTCAAGTAATAGAGCCTGATATTTAAGCAAATGATTATCTGACAGCCACAAGTCTCCTTTAGCAGTGAGTATGCCGTTCACATCATGAGATGTCCACACAGTAAGATTTCTTCCTTATGTTATTTTAACTGCTTCAGATACGAAGACTGCTACTGCCGCCACTACCCGTAAACAACGAGGCCAACCCTTTGCCACTACATCAGTTTCCTTACTCAGGTATGCCACGGGTTGCAAGCTCGTCCCTTGGACCTGTGTAAGGACTCCTAGAGCTATTCCTGTTTTTTCTGTGACGTATTAAGAAAAATCTTGCCCTGTTGGCAAGCTTAACACTGGGGCTTGAGTTAGGGCCTTCTTTAGGGTCTGGAAAGCTGCTTCTGCTTCAGGTGTCCATCTTACTAAATGAGTTTTGGCTTTTTGAGTTTCCTTAATTAGTGTATATAGTGGTCTGGCTATTTCACCGTACCTGGGAATTCATATTTGGCAGAAGCCTGTTATGCCAAGGAACACTCTTATTTGCTTTAGGGTTTGGGGATGAGGATAAGCCAGTATAGGCTGGATACATTCCTCACTGAGGGCCCTGGTGCCTTTGGATAATTTTAGCCCTAAGTATTTAACCTGCTGTAAGCAGAGCTGAGTCTTTGGTTTGGAAACCTTGTAGCCATAGGTGGCGAGGAAATTTAAGAGCACTTGGGTGGCTTGATGGCATAAGGTTTCTGAACGGGCAGCTAAAAGTAAATCATCCATGTACTGAAGGACAAGAGTGTCCCGGTATGAGAACTGGCTCAAGTCTTGGGCTAATGCCTGGTCAAATAGATGGGGGCTATCCCTGAACCCTTGGGGTAAAACAGTCCAGGTGAGTTGAGATGTTGGGTTCAAAGGATCTTCAAAAGCAAATAAGAATTGAGAGTCAGGATGTACAGGGATGCAGAAAAAGGCATCCTTAAGGTCCAGGACTGTAAACCACTCTGCTTCCTCTGGTGTTTGGGAAAGCAGAGTGTAAAAGGTAGGTACAGCTGGGTATAGGGGGACAATGGCCTCATTGATAATCCTGAGATCCTGCAATAACCTCCACTGTCCATTGGGTTTCTGTACTCCTAAGATTGGAGTATTGCAAGGGCTATTGCTTGGTTTTACTAGGCCTTGGGCTTTTAGGTCCTTAATTTTTTGGAGTCCTTGTTGAGCCTTGGGTCTAAGGGGTACTGCTTTGGTGGGGAAAGGGGGCGGAATCCTTTAGTTTAACTTGAACAGGACGGGCATTCTTTGCTCGTCCATATTGTCCTTCTCTTGCCCCGACTTCAGGATTAATTCCTTCCTCAAGCAGGGGACAACAAATGGGTGTTCCTTCTCCTATGTTCAGGTGTATAACGGCCTCTGCTTTTGCTAGAATGTCTCTCCCTAACAAGGGAGTGGGGCTTTCAGGCATAATTAGAAAAGCATGTGAAAGAGTAAAGTTCCCCAGTCACAACTTAGTGGCTGGGAGAAATATCAGCCACTAAGTTGTTCCCCAGTTACAACCAGACAGTGACTGGCTGTCCTAGGACCCTTTGGATAATGACAGATCTGGGGAAGTTGTCCAGGACAGGAGAGTAAGACTGAGAAGGCCGCGCCAGTGTCCAGAAGACAGTTAACCTCCTGGCCCTCAATGGTCAAGCATACACGGGGCTCTGTGAGGGTGATGGCATGGGCTGGCGCTTGCCCCGGGCACCCTCAGTCCTGCTGCTGGATCATCTGGTTAGTGGTTCTGACTCAGGACCTTCATCCCCGGGGCAGTGGGCCTTCCAGTGATTCCCGTGACATAAGGGGTATGGACGAGGGGACAGCTTATTATTATTATTTTTTAAAGCAAAACTCCATTTTTATTATTTTTAAATTCCTTTGAATTCTGGCCTGTATGCCATAGGATTTCTGGAATGTCACATTTCTTTAGAAAATTTTAATGTTAAGTCTAGGTTCATTAAAAAATACTAACAAAGTTTAGGAACATACTTGGTGTTTCAGAAGACATATGGTAGGTATATTTTTTTGGAAAGTACCTGGATTTTGAGAAATTCAGACCAATCTAAATTTACCTTGCCGTCCTTGGTCATGTACTCTCAAAGACCAAAATAGCAGATTTATAACAGTATAAACCAGCAAATTCTTGCCATTCTTTTGGTTTGTTAGTCTTCTCTATACAAGTTTGATTTTACACATACACCCTGGCATTCTTGAGTCTGGTTCTAGTTACTGGTTTAATGACAATGATTTAAGGCAGAAAAGGAATAATGACCACATATAAGGGAGCCTCCTCAGGCAAGGAAACAACAGCTTTTTTTTTTTTTTTTTTTTTTTTTGAAAGCCAGGGAAGAAGAGCAACTTCCAAATAATAAAATTTCTTCCTTAGGTAATGACGGTGTAGAGCGCCTCATAGGAAACGGTGCAGTGAGTCATTCCTTCCTGTTTCACTTCCCCTCTTAAGAGTACCGATTTTGTGCTCATTGCCTTATGGCCACAAACAAAAAGCAAAGAGTTAGGCTATACGTTGCTAAACTACAGAATCAGTTGAATTCCTACTTTTTCATGCACATCAGTTCATGTTTTAATTTGGTACTTTGGGGTTTTAAGCCTGCCATTCTTTTGCAATGTCATAGAAATCAGCCACCCTA
The DNA here is from genome assembly GCF_002776525.5 of Piliocolobus tephrosceles. Classification (NCBI taxonomy): domain Eukaryota; kingdom Metazoa; phylum Chordata; class Mammalia; order Primates; family Cercopithecidae; genus Piliocolobus; species Piliocolobus tephrosceles. The sequence continues at coordinate 98,339,072 of NC_045435.1, read as the reverse complement.
CCAGAGGGGTGCTTACATTTCTTGTGCTCTTCAAAATATTTTATGGTACCCACAACTTTTTCCTACTGAAACTTACTCTCAGTAAGACATTGTTCTAGATCATAATAATTACATATTTAATTGACTATTTTGTCATAAGACTCCAATTTTTTTTTTCTGGAATCATATATGCATATATTAATGGAAAGTATTTCTCTTCTACCCCGTCTCAACAGCACAGCCCCAAACACCCTACAGTTCCCTAGATATTATCCGTTCTCATTTTTGTATCAATATCTGTATCAGTTCGGATCTTTCCAAGCAAGTGAAACTCATTTTTGGCTAACTTAAACAATAAGTGAATTTGTTGAAAACCTAAGGGCGTTATAGAATTACTGAAAAGGTTAGAGAGCAAAGTTTAAAAATTAATTGCAATCAAGGCATTTTGGGGACCCAAGAATCAGAAATTCCAGGAAGAGATCCATAACAACACGGACTGGATGCTGCCACTTTGTACGAGCAATGGTGTTTCTTCTATCCTTGCATAACAGTTTCAATATTTAAATCCCCAGAAGACAGAATCCAATTGTGGAAGTATAGATCATTTACTAGGGAGTAAGAAAGAAAATTGTGGTTCTATTTGAAATGGTAAATGGAGTTTGGATGATCAAAACTGACAAGTTATCCTCTACACATGGGCAATTATGAGCCAATACAGCTTTTGAAAATTTACATAATATTTTGTTTGTGTGTTTTGTTCTAAAGTATTTTATTATTATGCTTTAAGTTCTAGGGTACATGTGCACCACGTGCAGGTTTGTTACATATGTATACATGTGCCATGTTGGTGTGCCGCACCCATTACCTCATCATTTACATTAGGTATATCTCCTAATGCTATCCCTTCCCCCTCCCCCAACCCCACAATAGGCCCCGGTGTGTGATGTTCCCCTTCCTGTGTCCTAGTGTTCTCATTGTTCAATTCTCATCTATGAGTGAGAACATGCAGTGTTTGGTTTTTTTGTCCTTGTGACAGTTTGCTAAGAATGATGTTTTCCAGCTTCATCCATGTCCCTACAAAGGACATGAACTCATCCTTTTTTATGGCTGCATAGTATTCCATGGTGTATATGTGCCACATTTTCTTAATCCAGTCTGTCATTGATGGACATTTGGGTTGGTTCCAAGTCTTTGCTATTGTGAATAGTGCTGAGGCAGCTTATTTCTATTTGGACAATCTTTTTTAAAGTGTCCTTATAGACCGCACTGGAAGCAAGCTCTATTAGGCATTCGATTTGCCCGGGTTTTCCCCTTTCCAGAGCCTCCAAAGTCTGCTTGTCTGAGGGCCATGACTAAAGCGGTGGCCTTTCTTTATCCTGTTTGTCCCATTCTGCCTGCTCCTCCTGATCTCTGTTATAAAAAACCGAGGTTGCCAAGTTCAATAGGGTTTCCAAGTTTTGCTCCAGGCCTAAGACGGACTTTCGAAATTTTTTTCTAATGTCTGCAGCTGACTGAGTGATAAACTTATCCTTTAAGGTTAGTTGGCCTTCAATAGAGTCAGGTGACAGGAAGGTATGCTTCCTCAATGCCTCCCTTAGTCTCTCCAGAAAGGCAGTGGGATTTTCCTCCTTTCCCTGTGTTACAGTGGACATCGTTTGATAATTCATAGGCTTCTTTCTAGTTTTCCTCAGTCCTTCTGGCACGCAAGTTAGCAAATGTCTGCAGCACCAATTTCCATGTTTGGATCCTGTGTCCCAGTGACGGTCTACAATGGGAACTGCCTGCTGGCCTGTGGGGAATTGTTCTTTCCTCTGTTGTCATCCTATCTCTCATTTGGGGTTAGTGTCTGATTTAGCAGTAACATTATTTCTCTCCATGTCAGATCAAAGGATTGCCCTAACCCTTGTAAAACATCACTTTAGCCATCAGGGTTATCTGAGAATTTACCTAGGTCTATTTTAATTTGCTTTAAGTCTGAGAGAGAAAAAGGTACATGCACTCTGGCTGGGCTGAATTCTCCTCCTTCTACTGCTTGGAGGGGGCGTAATCGGGGAATATTGGCACCTTTGGTTTATTGTTTACCCCTTTGTCTACCTCCTTTTGGACCGTTTGGGTTGAAGGGGGGTCCTTATTAGTTGGGGAAGGAGTCGGGAGGGATGCCGGGGTAGGGAAGTAGACTCTGAGGCTTCCTGTAGGGCATAAATCACAGTTTTGACATAATTGCGAGTTGTCTCTTAATGAAAAGAAAGTTTGTACATATGGCACTTCACTCCATTTGCCTTCTTTTCTACAAAAAGGTCTTGCTGTAAGATGGTGTTATAATGTATGCTTTCCTCAGGAGGCCAGGTTTCTCCCCCTTGAAGAGGATATTGTGGCCAGGCGGCACTGCAGAAGAATATGTTGTTTCTTTCTTAGTATCTGAGGGTCAGATTGGTCCTAATTCTCCAGAATACATCTTAGGGGCGTTTTTGCCTTGGGGGGAACGTTTCCCATCTGAAAAAATAACATAGGGATGTCAGCACCCCTAGCCATTTTCCGATGAGCATTAGTCCTAGAGCGTCCTCTATGGTCCTAATGTTTATTCCTTTCCAGGGTGCGTAACCACCCATGGACCTCTGCTTATCGGATTAGTTACGCTCACTGATGTAGCAGTCCTGCACCTGTTTTCCCGCCTTTCTTGACCACAAAGAAAGGGGTCTGGGCTGCTGGATTCTAGTGGTCCTTTACCAACTCGTCCAACATTGCCTTTGTGTTCAGGGGTGAGTCCTAGAGCTGGGCTGGGTTCCTGAGTATTTCATAACAACCCAGCTGCCCCATCAAGGTGCATTCCCATAAACAGTTCTTATGCAAATTCGTTTCAGAGAGGGTGTAGGTAACTTTTTGAGTCCAGATTGAGATAGAGTTTTTTGATTCTGTAAGTACTTTAAGGCTTGGCTGAATGTAAACAGCTCCAACGTTTGAGCAGACCAAGTATTAGGCAATTCTCCTGTCTCTGCTTCCACAAGAGTCTCCCTATCAATTACTGAATACCCATTGTGGTTTTTTCTCAATCACCTGTCCTGAAGGGAGTTCCTCCTAGCTGTGGTCGGATCTTTGTATGGTAATTAAGATTTAAATCCCCTGTTAGGAAACCTGCTGGGTTAAGGGGATTTTCAGTGGTTAATGTTAAATCACCTTTTTCTAACACAATAGCCCCATACTTTTAGATTTTTGAGTTAGTAAGCTACCTTTTTGATTTTTTACTTAGAATAATTCTGAACTGGTGAAATGTGCTCACAATGAGGTTTCCTCTAAAAGTTACTTTTCTACTTTCTTCTGTTAGCAAAGCAGTTGCTGCTACAGACTGAATGCATTTGGGCCATCTGTGGGTTACTGGGTTAAGGATTTTTGATAGGAAGGCTACAGGTCGTCAGTGGTCTCAGTGTTTTCAGGCTACATCCTTGTTTACACTGACAACAAGGTAGTATTGGAGTGTTATAGGGTCACAGAGAAGACCTTCAATTATCAATTATAGGTTTAAGTTTACCCTGGCTTTTAAAGGAATAGGACACATCTTTTTTTTTTTTTTTTTTTTTACTATTTCTATCTTTCTCTTTCTCTCTTTGACTCCCTTTTTGTCTCTCTGCCTCTTTCTCCTCTCTATCGCTCTGTCTCTCCTCTCTATCTCTCCTCTCTGTCTCTCTCTTCTCTTAGCCATTTACAAACTTGGGGCCCTGGCAAGGGTGATGGGGAACGGGTCCCACATATAACTGCCCATGTCGAGAGCTGTACACTTAAATCAGGAGGGACACCAGGGACAAGACTCCCTGTGTTTATAGCCTAGATACCTAAGGACGCAGTGTAGAGCTTCCTTAGATCCCTTTGGAGATACAACTTGCTAGAGGAAATGAAAGTCTGAACCATTAGTACCTGGGAGGTAGTGATGGGAGGAAGTAGATTCAGAGGTAAGGAGAATTTTGGGGCTACACTTTCAAAAAAGTCGTGGTCGGGACCCAGGAGGTATGGGTCAGAAGGAAAGGCAGGGGCACATACATGGGCGACTGTTGAATAGAGACTTCTGGCTGTAGGACCAGGAGTTTGGGACAATAACTTTCTGCCTCTAGTCAGCCCCAGGATTCCCCAGGAAAATTGAAAGTGGAAGCTGGTTCCAGGCAGATCAATGTTCCCAACCCAGAAGGGTTGGGGGTTGTTATAAAACCCTTCCCCAGACAGCCTCACACCTGACTCTTAAGTCTGGTGGCCATGCTAATCATTTTTAACTGGCTGACAGGTGCCCGGTATTTTCCTCCAATTCTAAGGAAGGATAGGACAGTATAGCAAGTGAAAGTGGTCCAATATTACTCACCACTTTGGAGGTCCCTTTGTGGTCACCAAAATGTTACCAGGGGGTCCTTGCTCCCAGAGCTCCCAAGATGGTGGGGGGCCACTTCCAAGATGGCAGCAAGCCTCTTGTGCTCTGACCTGGGGTTCTTGGCCTCACGGATTCCAAGGAATGTAATCTTGGGCCATGAAATGAGTGCTACAGCTCTATTAGAAGCTGTGGGTCACGGAAGAGAGCCATGGAACCCAGCGACTAGTGTTCAGTTCGATTAGGATGAATCCAAGCACTTAGCCTTGCAGGAACAATGGCAAGCCTTTAGCCCAATCCGGAGCGGCAATGGGCACCTCACTGGATCAGGAGCACAGCAGACACCCTGCTGGATCCAGAGGAGTGGAAGTCAGCGGTGGGTCTGCGACGACGACAAACAGCAGTGGTGGACAGCGAGCGAAAGCTCGACTGGAGCGATAACAAACACGGACCAGTAGAGTGTGCAGTTTCAAGATTTTATAGAGTGAAAACAGAGCTCCCATAAAGTGGGAGGGGACCCAAATGGGGTAGCTGTTGCAGGCTTGAATGCCTGGGTTTATATCCTGATCATTGTCCCTCCCGCTGTGCTATCAGGCGATAGATGATTCTTTACCTCCTGTTTTTGCCTAATTAGCATTTTAGTGCGCTCTTTTTACCACCTGTTTGGTTGGGTGTGGGCTAAGTGCAGCCCTGTGTTTAAGTGGATGTGGTCACCTTCCCAGCTAGGCTTAGGGATTCTTATGTGGCCTAGAAAATCCAGCTAGTCCTGTCTCTCAATGTCTTCTTAGTCTCCTACAGTCTCGGAAAGTTCCTCAGCCTTCTTCATGCTTTAATACTTGAAAAGTACTTGGCAGTTATTTTGTAGAATGCCCCTAAATCTGTTTGGTGGTGTTTTTTTTTTTTTTTTTTTTCTTCCACTTTTAAGTTCAGGGGTACCTGTGCACATTGTTACACAGGTAAATGTGTCCTGTGGTGGTTTGCTGCACGGATCAAACCATCACCCAAGTATTAAGCCCAGCATCCGTTAGTTATTCTTCCTGATGCTCTCCCTTCCCCACCCACCCTTGTTTGGTGTTTTCTTATGATTATATTAAGACATGTATTTCTGGCAAGAATACCTCAGAAGTGCTGTTGTACCCTTAGTACATCATATGCAGGGGTGTATGATGTCATCACATCCCCTTACTGGTGATTTTAATTTTGATTACTTGGTTAAAATGGTATCTGCCAAATTTCTTCACTATGAAATTATTATTTTCCCCTTTGTAAATGATAAGTATCTTATGGTGAGACACACTTTGATACTATGTAAATATCTGTTTCTCATAACTTCATCCTCTAATTTTAATATTCATCAATGATTCTTGCCTGTAACAGTTATAACTGGTGCTTGCCAAATGGTGATTTTTGTATTTTCATCATTTTTTCTATACTTGTTACTGTGGGATTCTTCAGTAAGGAAGAGCTCACCCTTTGATACTACTTAGTCAGTTATTTATTTATATCATTATGGACTCATATTTATTCTATGGGTTACAACCTATTACTATAATTATTTATTTTGTTGCTAAAATTGTCCCAGATTTGTCCACTGGGGACACCTTCAGTTTGGCTCCTGTGTTCTTTTGACATGCCTCCATCATTTTAGGGGGTTTTCTTGCTTTCTGGCACCACAAGATATTTTATAATCATCTTGTACTGTCCCTGCTCCAATGCTGGAATCAACCATTTCTCCAACGAACCCTGATTCTTTTAATTAGGAACCAAGATCTGAGTACTAGGTGTGCTCATTGCTACTAAGTTGTTATTTTTTCTAGGCCATCTAGTGGACAGAGCTAGAAAATAGACATGCTCTATCTATCTATCTATCTATCTATCTATCTATCAATCATGAGTTCATTCTGGTATCTTTGGTTCCAATCCAAACACCACAGTCTTCATTCTAGTCTTCCCTGTCTTTTTGTGTGTGTGTGTGTGTGTGTGTGTGCATGTGTTTTAGACAGAGACTCGCTCTGTCACCCAGGCTGGAGTGCAGTGGTGCCATCTCAGCTCACTGCAACCTCCACCTCCTGGCTTCAAGCAATTCTCCTGCCTCAGCCTCTGGAGTAGCTGGGATTACAGCAGGTGCCACCATATCCAGCTAATTTTTGTATTTTTTAGTAGAGACGGGGTTTCACCATGTTGGCTAGGCTGGTTTTGAACTCCTGACCTCAGGTGATCCACCTGCCTTGGCCTCCAAAGTGCTGGGATTACAGGTGTGAGCCACCGCGCCCAGTTTCCCCTGTCCTTTGTTGTAACTCCTTTCTCTGACAAAAACCTAGCTCTTATTATCTACAATATAGTTACTCATTTACTTAAATATAGTATACACATAGTTTCAGAACTGTAAATCCATCTCTGTGAAAAACAAATACACTAACTAGGATAACAATACTTGTGTACAGTTCTTTTCATCTTTAGCTTTACAATATGTGGTCAATATGCTATTTTTTGGTTACTTAGATTAGTCCTTTTCTTCCCCATCCTCTTCAATGCAGTTATGATGTTTATTTGTATCACATTAGGTTTATTTGTTGCTGTTGGATTACTTCTTTGTACAGGTTGGTTTTAATTACCTATTTGGGGATGGGGTGTATGTGAAGCCTTACTAAGATTCTAAAATCAGTATTACACAAAAAGCTATACTCAGAGAATGGTCCCTCCCCTCCCATCCCGTCTACCCCATTCCATTCCCTCATTCTTTTCACCCATTCCCACCCACTCACCCTCAGAGATAATTAGTCTCATTAGTTTGTGACTTGTTCTCCTGTATTTTTTTCACAAATGAGTAATACATGTGTATTCTTATATCCCCTTTTATTACATGAAGAGCAGCTTACTAGAGATACTCGAGCATTTTGCTTTCTTCACTTACCAATATGGTCTGGAAATCATTCCATATCAATGAATAGACATTTTCCTAATTGTTTTTTACAGTTGCATAATGTCACTTTTTTATTTTTGAGATAGTCTCACCCTGTCACCCAGGCTGGAGTGCAATGGAGCATTCATAGCTCACAGCAGCTTCAATCTCCTGGGCTCAAGTGACCCTCCTGTTTTAGCCTCCCATGTAGCTGGGACTAACAGCATGCATCACTACACCTGGTTAATTATTTTATGTTTTGTAGAGATGGGGTCTTATTTTGTTGACCAGGCTGGTGTTGAACTCCTGGGCTCAAGCAGTCCTCCTGCCTCAGCCTCCCAAAGTGCCGGGATTACAGGTGTGAGGCACCGTGCCAGTTCTTGTATTGCACTGAGTGGCTATACCACTGTTTATTCAGCCAGTCTCTTATGTATATGGATATTTAGTTTTTTTCCAATATTTTGCAACACAATCAATGCTGCAGTGTGAATAACCTTGTATACATGTATTTTCTTACTGTTGGAAGTGTATCTCCAGGGTAAATTCCCAAAGTGGGATTGCTAAATCAAAAAGCAAGTGTCTACATAGTTTTTTAGGTGTATCAGTGGTCTGTAAGACTGCCCCCAGGCTCTGCAATTCACCAGAAGCATTTATGGGCCTCAAAAGTTATTCTAGGGCCAAGTGCACTGGCTCACGCCTGTAATCCCAGCATTTTGGGAGGCCAAGGTGGGAGGATCACCTAAGGTCAGGAGTTCAAGACCACCCTAGCCAATATGGTAAAAAATTAGCTGGGTGTGGTGGTGTGTGCCTGTTGTTTCAGCTACTTGGGAGCCTGAGGCAGGAGCATCACTTGAACCTGGGAGGTGGAGGTTGAAGTGAGCCAGGTTCACACCACTGCACTCCAGCCTGGGGAACACGGCGAGACTTCATCTCAAAAAAAAAAAAAAAATGTTACTATACACACTGCTACAACTTATTACAACAAATGGGTACAATGCAGGGTCAATAAAGGGAAAAGGCACAGTGGATGGAGTCTAGAGGATACTGGGTACAATCTTCCCATCTTCTCCCAATGAAAGTACATGGGATGCCCTTACTCCCCCAACAATGAACTGCAGCAACATGTGTGAGGTCTTTTCTGCCAGGGAATCTCCCTGAGTAAGAGCCCAGTATTGTTATTGGGGGTTGAACATGAAGCCACACAGTGCCTTCATGACTAAAACTTCCATGACTGAAACTGCATTGCCCAATTTCAGACCCCAAGAAGGAAAAAATGTTCAACATAAGGCACAAGCTATCTAGACAAGCTGGTACAATGTGGTTCAAGGTTCCAAGCATGCCAAACACTCTTTTAAAACATTTTTTTAGAGATAAGGTCTTGCACAGTGCAGCCTTAAACTCCTGGGCTCAAGCTATCAGGAGTGTCTCAACCTCCCAAGGGGCTAGGACTACAAGTGTATTCCACCATGTCTGGCTAATTTTTTGTTTGTTTGTTTCTTTAGAGATGCGGGGTGGGTCTCGCTATATTGCCTAGGCTGGTCTTGAACTCCTGGCCTCAAGCAATTCTCCCCCCTCAGCCTCCCCAAACTCATAGGCATGAGCCACTGCACCTGGCCCCAAACACTCTTAATGGTAGCAGAGGGAACACTCCAAAAGTTCAATTCCAGAAGCCAGCCAAAGACTAATCACTCAAGCAGTCCTTTCTTAACATGTGCAAGACGTAAACAAATCAGGGTGTCTGGGTTAATTCGTTCTTTAATATCAGGTATTGCTGAATTGTCCTTCAGAAAGGTTGTGCTGGTTTGCATTCCCATCAGCAATGTACGAAAGAGCTTGTTTCCCCACAGCCTCATCAACAAAATGTGCCCATGTGATAGGTGAGAAATGTTATCACAGTATTGCTGTAATTAGCATTTCCGCAAATTTTGTGTGAGTTTGAAGAATTTTTTATTGAATGGAATACTTTTACAAATTATATTTTCTAATTATTTTGGGAGAAATGCAACTGACTTTTATGTATTCACATTATACGCAGCTACCTTGCTAAGCTCTCCTATTGTTTCTAATTCTCTGTAGATTCTTTGGGGTTTTATTTTCTTTTCAATCTTTACGCCTTTAGTTTCTCTTTCTTATCTCATTGCACTGGCTAGGGCCACCAGTGTAATGTCAAATAAGTAATTGTGAGCATCTTTGTCTTTCCTCTGATTTTAAAAGGGATACTTTTAATGTTTCCTTTTCAGGATTTTTTTGTTTTTGTTGGGGGGAGAGAGAGGTTTTTTTTTGTTATTAAATCAAATAATTTCTCACTTTTCTTAGGATTTTCCTTTAAAAATCACAAATTGTTGAATTTAATCAAATGCATTTTCTGCATCTATAAACATGATTATATGGTTTTCTCCATTGATCTGTTAAGTATTGATTTATTACTTGTATAAAGATAAGTATTTATATATTATCTAGGCCAGGCGCAGTGGCTCAGGAGGCTGTAATCCCAGCACTTTGGGAGGCCAGGGCGGGCGGATCATCTCGAGGTCTCGACCAACCTGGCCAACATGGTGAAACACTGTCTCTACTAAAAAATACAAAAATTAGCCAGGCATGGTGGCACATGCCTGTAATCCCAGCTGCTCGGGAGGCTGAGGCAGGAGAATTGCTTGAACCCAGGAGGCGGAGGTTGCAGTGAGCTGACATGATACCACTGCACTCCAGCCTGGGCGACAAGAGTGAGACTCTGTTTCAAAAAAAAAAGTATACATATATGTATATGTATATATACATATTTATATTTTCTAATAGTAAAACCATCTTTGCATTTCTGGTTAAAACTGTTTTTAACTGGCCGTGCATGGTGGCAGATTGCCAAGACAGGCAGATTGTTTGAGCTCAGGAGTTCCAGACCAACCTGGGCAACATAACAAGACCTCTTCTCTACAAAAAATATAAAAATTAGCTGAGTGTGGTGGGTGCACCTGTAGTCTCAGCTACTCAAGGAGGCTGAGGTGGGAAGATTGCTTGCTCCTGGGAGGTCAAGGCTGCTGTGAGCCGAGATTGTGCCACTGCATCCTAGCCTAGGTGACCAAGTGAGACACTGTCTCAAAGATAAAATAAAACTGTATTTACTGTGATATATTTTCTCTTAATGCACTATTAAATTTGATTTACTAACATTGTATTTAGAGTTTTTTGCATCCATTTTTATGAATGAAACGTATCTGACATTTCCTTTTTGTACTGTAATTTTCTAGTTGTGCTATCAAAGTTAAAAATCTTTGGGAGTATGTATCTTTGCCTATTCCCTGAAAAAAAATTAAATAAATTGGACTTCCTTTGTTGGAAGGTTTTTTACTTCTACTTTAATTTAGTCATTATAGAACTTTTAAGACTTTCTATTTATTCTTAAATCTGTTTTGAGTAATTTTGTTTTAGAAATTTAATTCACCTAAGTTTTTAAATTCATTGGCATAAAGTTGATGTTCATATCCAATTATATTTTCAGTCTTGCTATATCTGTATATTCCTTTATGCATATATAAAAGACTTATTTGTATCTTCTGTCTTTTTTATTTTATTTTTTTTACATAATTTCACTAAAGGTTTGTCTATCTTATTAATCTATTCAAGGAACTAATTTTGAACTTTGTTGATTCTTTTTCTTATACTTTTGTTTCTAGTTCCTTTATTTTTGTCTTAACTTTACTGCCTTCTTCCTTTACTTTCTTTAGATTTATTCTTTTGTGTTTTTTCCCACTTATGACGGTTGTTTAGTTGATTAATTTTCAGTCTTTCTGATTTTCTATTATAAAGCACTTAAAGCTATAAACCTCCTACAAGTACCACTTTTTATACCACCCATAAGTTTTGATATGTTATGGTTCTTACTATCATTCATTTATAAATCTTTTTAAACTCCCACCATGATTTCTTCTTTAACTTTTTAACTTAAAAACATATGGAGCTATCGCTATCTCTATCATCTCTATATCTATCTTCATTCCATCCTCATGGGTTAGAAGACTCAATATTTTTCTTAAGATATAAATTCTTCTCTACTATCGATTCAATACAATCTCAATGATTATATTTATTTAATACAATCAGTATTTGAATTTGCTTACATTTTTCCCATTCATTATTGCATCTCCGGCTGTCCTCCAGAGATCATTTTCCTTCTAGTCTTTATTTATTTAAATATGGAACACTTTACAAATTTGTGTGTCATCCTTGTGCAGAGGTCATGCTAATCTTCTCTACATCGTTCCAATTTTAGTATATGTGCTGCCAAAGCCAGCACCTTTTGTATCTTTTAAACGTTCAATCAAATCAGGTCTCTCACTGTGTGAGAGAATTGAAATTCTCTCAATTTCTGATTATCTCTATAATTATATTTATTTTACCCTAGTTCTTGACAGACAATTTTGCTGGGTATACAATTCTATGTGATCTATAATTTTCCATCCACATTTTGAAAATATTCTTCGCTCTCCTGGTTTCCTTGTTGCTTAACTTTCATCTTCTTTTTTTCTTGTTTTGAGACAGGGTCTCTCTCTGTTACCCAGTCTGGAGTGCGGTGGCGTGATCATGGGTCACTGCAGCCTCAACCTCCCAGCCTCCTGAGTAGCTGCGACTACAGGCACATGCCACCAAGCCTGGCTAATTTTTTTTTTTTTTTTTTTGTATATTCTTGTAGAGATGGAGTTTCACTATATTGTCTAGGCTGGTCTTGAACCCCTGGGCTCAAGTGATCTACCCGCCTGCACCTGCTTCTAACAGGAGACTGCTGAGGCTGTTCATTAGTCAGTGGCCTGTCTTCTCTCCAGCTGATTTTCAAGATCTTTTCTTTGTCATTGGTGCCCTGCAGCTTCACGGCAATGTGTCTAGCCATGGTTTTCTTTTTTATTTATCTTGCCTGAGATAAGTTGCATTTCCTGGATCTAAGAATTTGTTTTAAAAGTTTTAGAAAACGTATTGTTTTTATTTCATCTCCATTTTTCCTTGTGGAGTTCCAATTCGATACATGTTAAATCTTCTATCTACCAAGTCTCTTTACCTCTCTCTCACATGTCAGCAGTTTATTCCAGTTCTCTGATTCTTTGTGTCAAATCTGTTGAACTTTTCTCTTAGTGTTTTTATCTCAACATCAATTTGTCATTTTTGTCATTCAACAAGCTTTCATTTTTGAAAGTTCCTAATCTTCCTTCCAAAAGTGTCTGCTTTTTCCTGATTGTTGTTGTAAGTTCATTTTTGTAATTACAACCTTTAAATCCTTAAAAAGTTCATACAATAGCTGTTCTAAATTTTGTATCTGACAGTTTCAACATCTGCAGTCTAAAAGTCTGTGGTTTCTGGGTTCTGTTGACTCTTAGAGTGGCTTGTCTTCTCAAGCTGTAATCTCTTTGCTTGATGTACATCCGTGAAAGTCTTGCAGAATCAACTTGAAGAAATTTTCCTTCAGAGAAGGCTCGCTTCTGCCTCTGCTCTGAGCCAAGGGGTGCCCCACACCAGGAACTGTTACCCCTTCTGAGAGTTTTGGCTCAAAACAGAGTTTTAAGCTTAGTTTCCTCTCCTCGCTGCTGTTGCAAGGTAATATGCTCACAGTCAGTACTGCTCACCCTCCTCCTTCCGCCCACCTGTCTTTCCAGTTTGGCTCCATGCTGCACCACCTCACCACTGCACCAGCCTTGGCGCCCCATCTCTGTGGCCCAGGCTTCCAGCCCCACCTCGGGCCCAGCTCCTGGCCACTGCCGATGCAGATCTTTGTTTCATTTTGAAGAAAAGGTCCCTGGAGACCTCTCCTACCTTTTGCCAGACCATTGGTGTCTCAGTGTGTGTGTAAACAAGAAGTCTGAGTTATGGGGAAGTTGTAGGAGAGTTCCTCAGAATTAGTCAGACCTTCATGACAACAGAAGCACAGCATTTTCTAAAACATTAAAAATCTTAATTACACTAAAATTCCAGGATGGTTGGGCCAGTGGGGAATAAATCATGTTAACTAAGAAAGCAAGGGAGGGAGCTACTGAGAATATCAAGGTTGGAATCCATATTGCTTCCAGCCAGAGGCCAGTTCCTGGTCGGTGGCTCCCATGCTGGTCTCCGATGTTCAGGAAGTGGTGTCAGCAGAGACTGAGCTGCACCCTTTCTTTGGACAGATGGCAGGAGAAGAGAACTTCAAGGAAGAGCTCAGATCCCAGGATGCTTCCAGGAACTTGAACCAGCATGAGGCAGCAGGGCATCCACATTCCTGGTCTCCGGAGATGCTGTTACGCAGATTGAGGGCTGACCACACCAAGCAGGATGACAAGTTTGCCAACCTCCTGGATGTGGTGGGGGAGTTTGGCACATTCCAGCAGAGGCTAGTGGCCCTCACCTTTATCCCCAGCATCATGTCAGCCTTCTTCATGTTTGCTGACTACTTCGTGTTCACAGCCCAAAAGCCCTATTGCAACACCAGCTGGATCCTGGCAGTGGGCCCCAACCTGTCTGAAGCTGAGCAGCTGAATCTGACCATACCCCGAGCACCCAACGGCAGTTTCCTGATGTGCCTCATGTACCTTCCTGTGCCTTGGAATCTGGATTCTATCATCCACTTTGGCCTCAACGACACAGACAAATGCCGAGATGGGTGGATCTATCCTGACGCTAAGAAGAGATCGCTGATCAATGAGGTATGTCGTGTCATGGGTTGTCTGTAACTACTCTACAGGCTCAGAGTTGTGCCTCCCACCCTCACTGAACAGGTGGGGAAACCGAGGCTCAGAGATGGGAAGCCATTGGCCTGAAGTCACCCTGCAGAGGCAGGGCCTGGGCAGAAAATTAGGATTCCTGCTGCCCATTGCTGGCCCTGCCTATCTGTAGAGTACATTTGGGGTAGAGATGGGTGCTGCATGGCAAGGTTTCCTTCCATCTGTCCAAGAAATCGCTCCAGTAGTTGTGGCTCTGACCTGAGAACTCACAAAAAGTGGGGCTCGGAGAAAGAAGCAGCTTTGATCAGGCATTTGTACGGGGCTTCCCAATCCGAGCTGCAATCTAGGCCCTTTACAACACAGACCACACTAGCATGAATCTGCAGGATGGGCCTGGCATCTGCCTTTGGGTAAGGGTCTGCACTGATTCCTACCTTTGCTCAGTTACCCCCTGCCCCCCACACACATCTTGGCCTGTGCCTCTTGTCACTCTCTCCAGGCCCAGCTCTCCGGGTGGAGCAGGTGCCGGAGGGGTTGCAGAGATAACAGAGCAGAGGCAACAGCTGAGGCACGCTGCACACAGTTACCTGCCCCTACCCCAGGTCTCCTTGGCCTATAGGTTCCACCCTGGGATGAGGCTCAGTCTCCGGACCCAAAGGTGGGTGCCCGTGACCAATCCCTGTGTCTGACCCACAGTTTGACTTGGTATGTGGCGCGGAGACGAAGAAGGACACTGCACAAATCATGTTCATGGCAGGACCCCTGATAGGCTCTCTCATCTTCGGGCTCATAACTGACAAGTGAGTCCCCAGGAGTTTCTGCTGGCCCCCAAGCCATCCCACCTCCTCCTCATGGGCATTCAGGGTTGGAGTGTGTCAGGCTAAGGGAGGTGAGGATGGGGGTTCTCCAGGGACCCATGGATGGCTCAGGGCCTGGCCCAGGTATATCAGGCTGGGGCCAGCCAGGGAGATCCCGGCGCTTGGTGCAGCCTCCCTTTGACGCCTATAGGATGGGCCGCTACCCTGCCATCCTGCTGTCACTGCTGGGGCTGATCATCTTCGGCTTTGGGACAGCCTTCGTGAACAGCTTTCACCTGTATTTGTTATTTCGCTTTGGCATCTCACAGTCAGTGGTGGGCTACGCCATCAGCAGCATTTCTCTGGGTGAGACTGGGCCTCAATGGGGCAGGGCGGGGTGGCACAGGGACATGGTGGCACAGGCGGGTGACAAGGAGAAGTAGTGGCAGGGGGCGTGACGTCATAACCAGATGGCAAGGGGGCATAGCATGGCTGCAAGAGGGCATGGCAGGTGTGTGGTGGCGTGAGCACCTGCTGGGAGCCCATAGGACACAGAGTCAGGGCCCTAATTGGACAGGCAGAAGTGGAAGGAATCTCCATTCCTGGCTGCCTGGAGATGCCAGAGAATCAGTACCCTGACTGCTCTTCCACCTTCATCTCCTTCCTAACTCCCTCATACCCCACACCTTCCACCACACACTCCTTGCATACCCCCAAGCGCCACGAGTTACATTTACTGAGCCCTTAAGAAAGGCCATGCAAAAAAAAAGAAGAAGAAGGAGGAGGAGGAGGAGGAGGAGAAGGAGGAGGAGGAGAAGAAGAAGGAAAGAAGAAAGAAGAAGAAAAGAAAAAAAGGGGCAGGAGGAGGAGGTGGAGGAGGAGGAAGAGGAGGAGGAGGAGAAGAAGAAAGAGAAGGAGAAGAAGAAGAAAGAACCAGGTAGCTGCTAAGAAGAAGAGCCAGGCAGCTGCTAAGCCCTTTATATGCATTGTCTCATTTCCTCCTGATGCGACTCTCTTCAGCAGGCAGTATTCTATTACTCCTTCAGCTGAGGAGGACTCTTGAGCCTCAGGGAAGTTAACCAACTTACACAGGGTCACACAGCAACTAAGTGAAGAAGCTGGGACTTCAACCCAGGCCTATGAGATACTTAAGTACCCAGTGCAGCCTTATGGCTGCAGCTGCCTAGTTGCTCGGAGTTTCCTGGCAGGAGAACCTCTTCTCATTGGGATCCTTGGCCTAGGTGGCCAAAGCACGAATACACTCAGAACAAAGACAAGGACAGTGGTTCCTTGCCTGACCATGTGTCAGGCCACGTGTCTGGTATTGTGTCTTTTCTATGAGAGGCACATGGTCAGACAGGGGGTGTGCAGAGGGAGCAGCCAGGTGGAGTGGGAAGGAAGCTGTGTGTATGATTAGGAGACAAGGGTGTGCCCTGGCGGGAACAGAAGTGCTCTACCAGGCTCTGAGGGGCTGTCTCTGGACCCAGTGCAGAGACAAGCAGAAGAAGCTTTGCCTGATCTCAACTGTCCAGAGGAGGTGGGGATACCCAGGAAGGCTGAATGCAAGGGCAGCCCTGGGGACCCTGAAGTGACCATGGTTTTGTCCTCTTGGCTTCTGCACAGCCACTGAGTGGTTAGTGGGCGAGCACCGGGCCCACGCCATTATCCTGGAACACTGCTTTTTCGCTGTTGGGGCCATGTTGCTGACGGGGATCGCCTACAGTCTTCCCCACTGGCGGCTGCTGTTTCTGGTGGGTGGGGTACTTGCGGTCCCCCTCATCTCCTATATCTGGTGAGCAAGCGAGTACAGGGCATGTACAGGGCTGGGTCTGATGGGCTGGATGTCGATGAGAGTGGAGGGTCCTTGAAACTGTGGGAATGGGTGGGATTTCCCCTGGGAGAAAGTGCCTGTGGATGGGATGAGATAGGAAGGCACCAAGGGCAGAGCCTCTGAACCTCAGCATTAATCTCCTCCCCGACCCAGAGAAGACCCTCAAAGAGATGTCAGAGAGGTGGTCAGAAAACCAGAAGGAAGAGTGTTGAAGGTCAAGGGTTTAAGGACAAGGGAAGGGTCAGTGTTGAAGGCAAGAGGGGTGAGGCTGGGAAAGGGTCTGCCAGCCTTGGTGACCTTCTTGAGGTGGCTTCACTGCAGTGGCAGAGGGTTAAGGAGTGACTAGGAGCAGAAGGAATTCAGCCAGGAGATGACTTCCATAGAAAGAGGGAGAAAGGGATGATTTACACGGGCAACTAAGACAGAGTCAGGGAAGAGTATCAGATGTTTTGAATGTAGGGGAGTCACAGACAGGAACCTAAGAGATTGAAGCTGGGAGAGGACAACTGATGGGGCAAAACTTGGAGGAATAAGGGTTGAGAACAAAAGTGAGATGCCACAGCTAACCTTGGGCAGGTGGGGAAAAGAGAGGGACAAAAGAGAAGGCCGAGAGGGAGGTGAGAAGAAGCTGAAAGAACCCACGTGTGAAGGGTTAGGCAGTTCTGCATGAAACAATGATCATATTTAATCTTGACATTATTACATTTAATCTTGACCCCTCTAGAAGAAGTATGCTACTCACATGTCATGGGAGGTGGGGAGGAGGGAGAACTGAGGCTTCTGAGGGTGGAAATAACTTGTCCAACATCACACAGCTAGAAAGTGGGGCACCTGGGATTTGAACTCAGGGGCTGTCTCCAAAGCCCCTGCATTTTAACTGTACCATATGTAGTAAGGATGATAAAAGATGGGGTTAACAGCATGGGAGCTGGAAGCAGTGGCTCATGCCTGTAATCCCAACACTTTGGGAGGCTGAGGTGGGAGGAGCACTTGAGGTTAGGAGTTTGAGACCAGCCTGGGCAACACAGCAAGACCCTGCCTCTACACAAAATTTTAAAATTAGCCAGACCTGGTGGCACACACTTGTAGTTCCAGCTACTTGGGAGGCTGAGGTGGAGGATCACTTGAGCCCAGGAGATCATGGCTACAGTGAGTTATGATTGCATCACTGCACTCTAGCCTGGGCAGAAGAGTGAGACCCTGTTTCAAAAAAAAAAAAAAAAAGAATTCAGTCCACTTCAATTAAAAACTTTAATCTTACATCAGATCCACAGCTTTTTCCTGCCTCCTCGCTCAGGATAGTGGCCACGGGGGATGAGGTCTGTTCTGACCTATTGTTCTTCCTCCTATCTTCTTGTTCTGATTTTCCAGGTTCTAGGCATGGGATAGGGACATCAGGTAAAATAGACCAAAGACTGACATGGCAGGGGCTATTATAGTCTCTCAGGGTCCTCTGTAGGGTAGATATTCAAATGCCATCACTCTCGGGTCCATTCGTGGGTCTTCTGAGCACTGGAATTTCCTAATGCTCCCAGTGCTCTGTTTGTAACCTTCCTCAGCTCCTGTCCCTGGCAGTTTACCCCACAGCCTCTTTGTGTAGGGGTCTCCTCATCCTAGCACATGGGGTGCCTTTAAGACAGCAGGGTCCACTTGGCCAAAAAACCCCACTGTTCCCCAGCCTCCACCCTGTTGTGGTGGGCTGCTCCATTCAACCTCCTGCCTTCATTATACCCAGATAAGAGATGGGCATCATTCTCTGGGTTTATGTAGGCCCTCAAACTCCAGGTGACACATATTAACTCTCCTATAATCTCTCTTACTGTCTGGAATACCAGCGCAAGCCCCCATGTTTCTGAATTAGCAAGTTCCAGCCAGAGTGGGATGGTAGATGTCCTTTTTAAAAGGCAGTCCCCTCATCTATCTAAGGAGTTCTCTTGAACTCCCCTTTGCCTAGCTTGAGTAGATGAGAGCTGTATGGGGAGTGAGGAGGAGAGATTCAAGACCCTGTCCCTTCCATGAACTGGATTTCCAGCCTCTATCGGTAGGCTGTTAGCAATGAGCACCAATGTGCTATGGGTGCTCAAGGTCCCTCTTTTGACATAGTTATGTCCCCTAGGCTTTGGCTCTCTGGGCCTGTGATAGGAGGGGCAGTACCAATGATCTCTAATGTATCTTTGGGGTTATTCTTTTAGTGTCTTCATGGATAGTTCTGCTGATTTGTACTAGCCTCCTTATCAAACAGTAGCTTGGCCACATCCTTGGTGTTTTCTCCCAAACACACTTTGTTATTCATGGAAAATGAATCAACAACATGGCTAACATGAGCATTTGACAAATCTTTAAGTTCTGCTTCCCTTTTAATTATAAATTCTAATTTGTTTCTCTCTTCTCACATTTTACTGTAAGTAGTCAAGAGAAGCCATACCACACCCTCAGCACTTTGCTTAGAGACTTCTTCCACCAAATGTCTTATTTCATCACTTACGAGTTCCTTCTTTCACAAACACTAGGGCATGAATACAGTTCAGCCAAGTTCTTTGGCATTTTGTAGCCAGGATTGCCATTTCTCCAGTTTCTAATAGTTCCTCATTTGCATCTGAGACCTCATCAGAATGTCTTTATTGTCCATATTTATGTCAACATTCTGTTCATGACCTCTTCGGTGCATTTGTTACATCTCTCCCGTTGTGTCCTCCCTCCCATTCTCTTTGTCCTTGAGAGTTGGTATCCTTTTTTTATTCCTGTTTTTTCAGTGGACATGAGGCCAATCCCCCAGCTTTTTGAAGAAGTCTCAGTTTAATGACTTTCTTTAGGAGAGTTCGACAGCCTTAGAGTGGAAAATGATGACTGATTGCTGAACCCTGCTGGGAGAGAGGAGGAGCAGGGCAGGTATGAGGAATGAAGTTGACTCTAGTGTCTTGAGTGTGTGTTTATGGCAACCAGCCAGAATCGTGGTCAGGGAGGGAGTGGTGGTGTAAGAAATCAGCAGGCATAGTTTTATCAAAAAGTTATACCACCTTAGGGGACTGAGGCTGTACCAGTCCCCAAGTACATAGCTCTGCCTCTGTGTTCTTGGGCAAGCCTTTACTCCTCGAGCCTGGGAGTCAAATGGGGATAATCACACTAGGTCCAGGTTTGGATGAAGATTAAACAAGACTATATACACAAGGGCACCGAGCACCGTTATTTTTCACACATAAGTGCTTTTTATGCCAATCTGTGTGGATTCTGACAGCCTGAGAGGATGGGAAAAAACAGAGAGGACTTATTCTGAGGTCAAAGGCAATAGCGACGTGGCAGGGGAGAGATGGGACAGAGTAGAGACCTTCACTCACCCCTCCATTCACCCAGGCAGAGTGCTGGGCACTGGGGTCAGACCCAGGGTCCTGCCCCCTCACACTCCTCAGGCTGTTGGGGAGACAGGGAACAGGAGAAATCCCAACTAAAAGCATGGGAGCTCTACAGGAGGCTGTGGCGTGGAGGTCGGAGCCCTCAGGGTGCCTGAGCAGATAGGGATGGCCCCCCTAGATAGAAAAGGAGGGAGCTCTCGGTGATAACCGAGGGCAAATCAAGGAGGCTGGAGACAGAGGCAGCCAGTGGTCAGGGTGTCACTTAGCAGCAGTGGAGGCCATGTGAGGCTTAGACAGGGGAAGGCCTGACTGCCGGGGAGGAGCAGAGGGCAGCTCAAGGTCAGTGGTGGCCTTCAAGGCCCTGACATCTGAATCACCTCATGCTGGCACAGGATGGCCACAGATGAGGCCACGAGAGGGCCAGCAGGGGTCTCTGGGCATCATAGAACAATGAGATAAGAGAGGGGCTGGCCACGCAGGATTCTCCCGGAGTCCCCACGGTGGCTGATGATGAAAGGGAAGGTGAAGGAGGCCAAGCAGATGCTGTGCTATGCTGCAAGTGTGAACAAGAAGACCATTCCTTCAAATCTGCTGGACGAGGTAAAGGGCTTCCAGCCAGGAGTGGGGCCGGAGCAGTGGGCTGTAGAAGGGCCCCTTCCCTCCTCATCCCTTCAGGTGGGACATTGGTCCAGAGGGTGCCCCCAGTCCTCTTCTTAAGGACAATGGTGACAGCAAAATTGAACCCTGCCAGGGAAGGCCAGACGCCAGCTGGCACTTTCAGGGACAGGCAGGCCTTGTGGGTGCTGTGGGGCTGGGGAGCAAGCTGGGGTCTTGGCTCTGCCTCTGACTGGTTCTGCTTGTTCTGTAGGTGCAGCTGCCCAGAAAGAAGGTGACTCAGGCCTCTGTCCTGGACTTCTGTAAGAATAGGCAGCTCTGCAAGGTGATCTTGGTGATGAGCTGTGTGTGGTGAGTATCCAGGGCTCGCTGGCAGGGACTGAAAACAGGTGCTCAGGCTGGAAACTATAGGGAGAGGATGGGGATGGTCAGGCTGCAGGGGAGGCAGCCCAAGGACACAGATCACAGGTCTCTGTGCTTATTTCTCTCCTCTGTTCCTACCCTGACCCTTGCTGCTCTGCCTCTGTCTTTATTCCTGTGTGTGTGTGTGTGTGTGTGTGTGTGTGTGTGTGTGTGTGTGTGTGTATGCACGCGCACGTGCCTCCTGGCTTCATCCAGGTTTACCGTCAGTTACACCTATTTTACGTTGAGCCTGAGAATGAGAGAGCTGGGAGTGAGCGTCCACTTCAGACATGTGGTCTCCAGCATCATGGAGGTGTCTGCCCGGCTGTGCTGCATCTTTCTCCTCCAGCAGATTGGGAGGAAGTGGAGCCTGGCTGTGACTCTCCTCCAAACCATCATCTGGTGCTTGCTTCTCCTTTTCCTCTCTGAAGGTACAGCTCATCCTTCCCCTGTGGGTTGCCCACAGCCTTCCTGCTTCTCAAAACCCCTCCCCACTGCCACCTGCCCTGGCCGGCCACCTAGACACCCTGGGAATCAGCCTCCTGCACCTATAGCCCACCCACCCCACAGAGGCCCCAGCACCTCCAATCCCTGGAGCACTACCCTTCCTGGGTGGGGTCTCCCAGACAGGGCACCCACACTCTCTCAGAGGCCTGAGGAAGGAGGGTGTACTTTCCAGAGGACAGCAGGCAGCAGCCTTCTCCCACCAGATTCCAATCCACCTTAGAAGTAGGTCTAATGGTTACATGTGAATAGATGATGGCAAAAATATTCCTTCAACTGCTGCCCAGGCCCACCTGTCATCTGTAGCCCCTTTGACTGGGAAATGCCTGTTGTTCTCTGTAGCTTCACCAGGAATAACCTGCCCACTGAAAATTGAGTGTAATGTGGGGCTCAGCACTCAGGAACAGCTCTTGTATGGAGGCCCCTCCTTTCCAGAGGGGCTGAGTGCTGCGTTCCTGCGGGCTTAGCACTAGAAAAGGAAACAGGAAGGGCTGGTGTTATCTTCAGAATCTCAAAGAGCCCTAAACAGTGGATGTGCCACAGGTCCTAGAGCTGGAGCGATCTGTGCAGCACACGCGCTTAGAATGACTGCCTGCGGAGCCTTTTCACAGTCCAGCGAGGGCAGCGGAGGCTAGATCCGGGCCTGCTGGAGGGGTTCCCTCCCTTTCTCCAGGGCTGGAATTGTGTGTGTCTGGATTAGGACCTTTCCACTCCCAGATGCTGGCAGTGTAGATTGGGTAACACAAAATGTGGAAACAAATTTATTATTGAATGTCTATTGCCTGGTGGTTTTTAAAAACGCGGGTCTACGCTGAGTCAAGCAGAAATATGTAAACTCAGAAGTGTGAGAGAAACTAGGAATGGACTCCCCAGTAGATAAAACTGGATCTCTGATTTCATCCCAGAGACAAGAAAAGCCAGGACTGAAACGGGAGTGAGGCTGGGGCAGGGTCCTGCAGAGGCTGCCAGGCAGGCAGGCAGGGGCTGAAGCCCCCAGCTTCACCAGGTCTGAGGAATGGGCTTTCTCCAGTTTCCCCTTCATTGTGCCTGTCTAGCTGGCCAGAAAACATCCTGGAATGTTTGGGACCTATCCCAGCCATTCAGGCCCCAGGAACCAAACACCCCCTTACTCTGACCACCTTGCAGAGCCCTGGTGGTACAGCCCTGAGCAGGGGTTCCAACCCAGAGGACACAGGCCTGGCCCTGAGTGGATCCCCAGTGGGGTGAGGAAGCTGCAGTTGGGTGAGGAGGTGGAACGAAGACACAGCTTTGGAGGCAGAGATGGGGGTGTTGGGTGTAGCATGGGAGACAGTGGCCTGAGAGGCCATGGGGGTCCTAGGGGACCTCCCCCCGCCACTGACCAACTCTGCACTGCAAATGTCCTGCCTTCTGGACTGACTGGGCCTCTGACAGCTTGCCCCTCCTCTGATGGAATGCCTGAGCCTGCTGGCCAGCTGGGCAGGTGGTGTGGAAGGCTGTTCAGATGCCTTCTAGGAGGGGTCAAGGGAGGGCTGATGGGCGGGCCTCCTTCACCCGCCCCAGGGGAGGATGGCCTCAGACTCAGGCGGCCACGTTGTCCGGCCACAGAGCTGAAATCCATGACGATCTTGGTGCTCACACTTGGAGAGTTCAGCCTGGCCGCCACCGTCACTGTGTTCTTCCTCTACACCGCCGAGCTCCTCCCCACCGTGCTCAGGTATGGGGTCTGGTGGGCGAGGGGGCCATGGCGGCATGGGCAGGGACTGACAATGACAAGATTAATGCAGCAAGTAAGACAAGCATTCACCTGGTGACAAGCACTGTGCTAAACAGCTTACATAAGTGATCTCATTTAAACACCCCAGAAAATCCCCCAAATGCCATCGCTAACCCTATTTCAGATGCAAGACCAGATAGATGAAGGCACTCGATTAAGGGCAGACAGAGCAAGCAGCAGAGCTGGGATTTGGACCCAGGCAGCCTGACTCCAGCCCCTGCCTTGCACTCACTGCCTGCAAAGTGTTTGGGCCACTCGGAGGCTCAGATCCTTCCCTGAGGTTGGTGATGGGAGCGCTGTCTTCCTGCCTGGCTGGCATCACTGCCTGTGTCCTCTCCCTGCACTTCCACACAATGCTGCATGGTTTCTGCCTCTCCCCCTCCTCATCTCCCTTGAGGAGGCCCAGAAGAAACGATTGTCTACTTGGAATCACACAGCGAGGACGGGACAGGGTGGAGACTGGAGGGTGTGGGGTTTCATGTAGCTGCTGGCCTGGCCCAGCCTCTGAACCCGACAGACCTCTCAGAGGAGCTCTCACCTCCATTTTCAGGGCAAGAGGTCTGGGGCTGGTGTTTCTGGCCTCGGCGGCTGGAGCCATCTTGTCCCTGACAATCATCAACCAGACCCACTCCCTCCTGCCCATCTTTCTCTGCTGCGTCTTAGCCATCGTGGCCTTTTCCCTCTCCTTCCTGCTACCGGAAACGCGAAATCGGCCCCTCTTCGACAGCCTGGACCACTCCCCACAGATGAGGTAGGTGTGGGAGCCTCCTGGGCTGTGCCAGCACGGGGCCTGGCTCTGAAGCCTTGGTACAGAGAGCATGTGGGGCATTGTCCATCCCCGCTCCTCTGCCAGAGAGCCTGTGATCCGATCCGAAGGCTGCCATGTCTGCAGCAGTCTCCCTGCTCCTCTGGCTGCTGCTGCCTACCCAGCCTCTGCCAGCTCCCATCTTGCTGCCCCTCCTGACCCGGGCTGGGCCATGTCATCTCCTTTCCTTGCCCCTGCCTGCCTGTCTGGATGGGGGCATTGCTTTTGGGCATACCCTCCAGGGGCACTCCTCCCAGAGGCTCCCTCTCCTCTCAGGGACAGAGGACTGGCTTGGAACCAACTCTGAGTACATCTCTTTTCCTGTCTGAACTCCTAGTTCCTCATAAAAAACCCAGTCTTGATGAAGGACTCTGGCCTCTTGGCCCCAGCAGCCCAGGACCCCATTTGGGAACTGGGCTCTACCCAACACCTCCGTGGGCACTTCTGGCCTCTGATCTCCCAAGTGTCCGCTGGAAAAGACTTGTCATGATTGGCAGAACCATCCCTTCTGGGATTTGGGCCAATGAACATGCTCTCCCTGGACCTGAGGGGACCCGAGCAGCAGTATGGAGCAGAAGTTGCCAAGGCCCTAGAGTGTCCTCTGCTCTGTGCCACAGGAGTCACTGCCTCTGGCCTTTCTCTGCCCTCCTCCTTACCATCTTCCTCCTGCCCTCCCGCCCTGCTCTCATTCGAATCACACATGCTAGGCACTGTGCCAGGGCTTGACTGTCAAAGGTCAGAGGTCAGCACTCCCCACCCTTGAGAAAGCCATAGCTTAGGTGAAGACAGATAATGCAAACAGCTAGTGCTAGCGGACTCTGACAGTGGGATGTACAGGATCTATAGGAACCTAACAAGGGAAGAATGTTCATTTGGGGAGTTGGGGAAAATGTCACAGTGACATCTGAGTAGGGCTTTGAAGGATGGATAGAAACTTGCCCCCCCCGTAGAGAGAGGAAGGTCAGCGCCGCACAGGGAGAGCAGATAGTGGTTATGGGCACAGTTTCCATGTGCCGCAACCTCCTAGTGTGTGCGTGGAGAGGTTACCTCATACCTCTGAGACTCAGTTTCTTCATTTGCAAAGTGGGATGAGAACAGAGTAATAACAATAGCTAAGATGTATTGAGCATTTGCTATGTGTTAGACCCTGTTCTATACATACCTTATCTCTCTCTATCCTCAAAACAATCAAATGCAAGGTAGGTCCTATCACTATCCCCATTTTACAGATGAGAACACTGGGGCACAGAGAGGTAAGGCCATGTAGCCCAGCCATCCCCCATGGGTTTTTTTTGAGAGGATTAAACCTACAAAAAGCAGCTGGCACAGGGTCTGGCATGTGGCAAGTGCTCAGTAAATGCTAGCAGTGAAGATGGTGGACCAACTTCAAAGACACAGGAAAGAGAAGGGTCTCACGAGGGTTGGGAGCTGGAGCAGGCCTGATTCTGGAGGCTCCTGGCAAAGCTCGACTGGGGACCTGCCGGAGTGAGAAAGGCTCACCTCTTGGGAACGCAGGGTTGGGTGCTGCTGAAGGCACAAGCCGCTGCTTTTCTCAGCTTCTGGAAAGATGTGGCCCTGGACTTATCCTCTGATGGCTCTTTCAGGAATAAGGTCAAGGACATGACGATTGAGGATACGTCATCTGATGATAGGTCGTCTGATGATATGTCTGAGGAAGCGGCCAAGAACGTCGTTCTCAATGCCCAGATCCTGAGATTGGACCCATACCCTGTCTCTAAACCTGCCTTGGAGCAATAAAGAGGAAGCAAACATTCAGGCTCCCCAAGGGCCAGGCCCCCAGACCATCTTGGGTTGGAATCGAGTGGCCAAGTATGGGGTTGTGGATTCCAGGCCACAGATTCCAGGCCCAGTTCAGTCTGTGGGGCAGGATCAGTCCTGCTCCCGGACCAGCCCTTGACATTAAAAAAAATGGCCCCCCTTCTGCGGGAGCTCTGCTGTGATTCATTCCAATAAAGGTACAATGTTGGTCTTGAGATGGCTGGGTCAAAGTTGGCCATGCGTGGAGAATGCAGAGGCCCTTGGCCTGGAGGAGGATGGGTTAGACAGACTCCTTAGTGTCTTTGTCTAATCACTCAGGGACAGTAAGGAGCTCTCTGGATGGGGGCAGAGGAATGGGGAGGGCAATGTCAATGAGGGCCAGAGGTGGAGCGAGGGCAAGACTGTGTCTGCACACCAACCACACCTGCTAGCCCACGCATCCGCTAGCATGGCGGGTTTCCACCTGAAGCACAGGCTGAGGACAGATTTCAAAGCTCCATTTATGCACTAGTCAGGGCAGGGATGGAACGTAAAGGAACAATGAGAACTTCTCTCATTTGTCCCATTGTACAGGGTTTTCTCACCATCTTTTCACTGATGCTGCAAATAAGCATGGCCTTGGGAATTACCCAAATCAGTCCACATCCCTGGGGATGTTTCCTGATGGCTCCATCCTAGCTGACCTCTAGCCTCCACCACTCTGAGGATAAGCCCCCATACCCCAGCTCACATCCTAACTGCCCTGCAGGTGATTCTGCCCTTCCCAGCTGGCATGGGGGCTCTGCCAGGCAGGGCCCAGGACTCCTCAACCAGACTGTGAAGTCCTTGGGTCAGGCCCTCGGCACTACCTCCTCTCTCCCTGGGAGAGGAGGAGTCGGGGCCTGTCTTACCTCCTCCATGCTTGCCTAGTTTATTGGAAGATCATGGGCTTGCAGAGAATAGCTCTGGTTCGACTCCTTGTCGCCTCTGAGGGAGGAAGACAGAGAAGCATGTCAGTTCTCATGGAGCCAGGGCAGCAAGGCCACGGATCTCCCGGGCAGGTTGGAGTCCAGTGAATCAGGGAGTGGCCTCCAGCATTCCTGGCACTCTGGATCCGCTCCCAAGCTTTGGGGCACCAAGAAGCTGGTGTCCATGCCTTTCCCTTTCAGTGTCATTTTCGGTGCCTACTGTTCTTAACTGGGTTTCCTAGTATGGTCTCCAAAGCGGGGTTTGAAGGGCCCAGAAAGGGATCTCACGAAGTATCTGTCCCTAGGACCACAGGATGCTTGAGAAGTCTGTGTTGCTCTTTCTGGCAGAGGCCTGTGTGGGAGCTGTGATGCCAACATATTAGCCTTATTTAAACACCTCTCCTCAAGTTACTTTGCCAGGAATCACCTAGTGCCATAGGGGACAGGAGGAAGAGAGGGGTCAGGACAGAAAACTGATGGGGCAGTGTGGGTGTGAAGGAGCTGGTTGTACAGGCTGTGGCTGTCGGCAAGACCAACTGCACTCCTACACGCTTTCAAGTTTTCTTAGGTGGCCAAGGCTTGTCAGTCAGTTCCAGATAGGACCTATCTAGTTGTTTACTGAATCAATGGCTATTATTATTATTATTTTGAGATGGAGTCTCTCTCTGTTCCCCAGGCTGGAATGCAGTGACTGGATCTCGGCTCACTGCAAGCTCCGCCTCCTGGGTTCACACCATTCTCCTGCCTCAGCCTCCCAAGTAGCTGGGACCACAGGCGCCCGCCACCATGCCCGGCTAATTTTTTGTGTTTTTAGTAGAGATGGGGTTTCACCGTGTTAGCCAGGATGGTCTAGATCGCCTGACCTCGTAATCCACCCATCTCAGCCTCCCAAAGTGCTAGGATTACAGGTCTGAGCCACCGCACCCGGCCTGGCTAATATTATTTAGAGTTTGACATTACGTATTTTATTGGACTAGACCCATGCTGTCCCATACAGCAGCCACTAACCAGACGTAGGTATCGAGGGCTTAAAATGTGCCTAGTCTGGGAGGCCAAGGTGGGCGGATCACCTGAAGTTGGGAGCTTGAGACCAGCCTGGCCAACATGGTGAAACCCCCTCTCTACTAAAAATTCAAGAATTAGCCAGGCGTGGTGGGCGCCTGTAGTCCTAGCTACTTGGGAGGCTGAGACACAGAATCACCTGAACCCTGGAGGCGGAGCTTGAAGTGAGCCGAGATCGCGCCATTGCACTCCAGCCTTGACCGAGGCTCTGTCTCAAAACAAACAACAACAACAAATGTTGCCAGTCTGATTTGAGATGTGCTGTAACTGTGAAAAACACACTGGATTTCAAAGGCTTAGTACAACATAAAACATACAACATCTCAATATTTTTCAGTATATCTCAATAATATAGATCATATGTAAAAATGGCAGCATTTTGGATATTGAGCAAATAAAACATTAAAATTAATTGCACCTATTCTTATTTATCTATTTTAATTTTACTTTAAGTTCTGGGATACATGTGCTGAAGGTGCAGGCTTGTTACATATGTATACATGTGCCATGGTGGTTTGTTGTACCCATCAACCCATCATCTAGGTTGTAAGCCCCACATGCATTAGGTATTTGTCCTAATGCTCTCCTTCCTCTTTCCTCCCATCCCCTGACTGGCCCCAGTGTGTGATGTTCCCCTTTCTTTGTCTATGTGTTCTCATTGTTCAACTCCCACTTATGAGTGAGAACATTATTATTATTATTTTGATAATATGTGGTGTTTGGTTTTCTGTTCCTTGTGTTAGTTTGCAAGGATGATGGTCTCCAACTTCATCCATTTCCCTGCAAATGACATGAACTCATTCTTTTTTATGGCTGCATAGTATTCCATGGTGTATATGAACCGCACCTATTCTTAAAAATGTTTTGAAATGTGACTACCAAAAATTTTAAAACTATACATGACTTGCTTCTGTGTCTCACATTATAGTTCTATTACACAGTACTAGACTAGAACATTCCTTTTGTTGGTCTCACACATCATTCTTATCACACAGGTATCTTGTAATGACTAAAATTAAATGCCAAAATTGTATGAAATTGTCTGCTGTCAATAAATTCT
Source organism: Piliocolobus tephrosceles (assembly GCF_002776525.5). NCBI lineage: Eukaryota > Metazoa > Chordata > Mammalia > Primates > Cercopithecidae > Piliocolobus > Piliocolobus tephrosceles. The sequence goes on along the minus strand of NC_045435.1, from coordinate 98,310,255 downwards.
CTTTCTCACACATGTAATATTTTTATGATACAATAGACAGTGTTGACATGTCGGCAGGGGCCTCCCTGTGTGCAGAAAGAGAGAGAGAGAGAGGTCAGTAATCTGGCAGCTTGTGATGGTACCCGTGGATGCCTGCGAACTGTGAATTCTGGAGCTCTAATTTCCTGGTCACTGACTACTTGCCTTTGTGGAATTCTCACCTGCTTCTTTTAGCTGTTTGTATATTTCTACCATTGTTCAAGCACTGGCCTAAATGTGGCAGCAGCCTCTTGTCCTAGGTTATCCCCTTTCATCCCCATCCTTGACATGGGATGCTGCTGACCATTTACCAAAGGCCTTGAGGTCATGTTGAGGGGATGCCTGGGGTGAGTGTGAAGCAGCTCGGTACAGGATGAGGCCCCCAGACCATGAGTAGAAAACTTAGCCCCCCATGAATGCAAGCCCCAAGCCCAGAAACAAACAGTTGTGAATCCTGTAAGGCCTTGGCAGAAGCAAACACTAAAGCAATCCACAACAAGGTTGCCACAGCAACTCAAGACGTACAGGGCTTCTAAGGAAGATGAATCTCAATGAAAGTGAACTTGTAAGTAAAAATTACTGAGCGCATGAAGAAACAAAATGGCATAAAAACAGAAGGAATACACTGGAGGGTTCGCCATCAATGAACTAGTGGTGATAGTGCTCTTTCTGAAAAGACTTTGTTTAAAATATTCAGCGATAAAGTCACATAACTCCTAAGACACAAACTTGGAATAAGACACCCATAAATCCTAGAAATGAACACTATAGTGGCTGAATTAAAGAACACAATAGAGAAGTAAAATCAGAATAAGATACTGCCCAAGAGGGAGTGAGTTGCTCAATTCTTTTATTATTAAATATAACTCCCCTGTCTCTATTAATGCTTTTTGCCATAAGTTTTATGTCACCTGACATTCTTACAGTAATCTTTTAAACTTTTTAATTGAAGAATAACACACGTAGAAGTGCATAAATCATTTAATGTGTTTTTGTTCATTTGTTTGTAGAGACAGGGTCTCGCTCTCTTTCCCAAGCCGAAATATAGTGGTGCAATCATAGCTCACTGCATCCTCGATTTCCTGGGCTCAAGTGATCCTCCTGCCTCAGCCTCCCAAAGTGCTGAGATTACAGGTGTGAGTCACCATGCCCAGCCCTGTTTTTTTGAATATCACAAAGCACATACTGGGTACCCATTGCCCTTATCAAGAGACAGAAAATTATCAGCATCCCAAAGCTCCCTCCTTCCTCTCTCAGTCACCATCTCGCCTTCCTTCAAGGTAATTACTCATTTCTAACAATATAGGTTACTTTTACTGGTTTTTGAACTTTATAAGAGCAGCCACAGTTTGAACTCTTGCTTCTTTCACTCAACTCTGAGATTCATCCATCATAGCTCACTGCAGCCTCAAACTCCTGGGCTCAAACAATCCTCCTGCTTCAGCCTCCAGAGTAGCTGGGGCTACAGGCACATGCCACCATATCTGGTTAATTAAAAAGAAAAATGGAGGCTGGGCACAGTGGTTCATGCCTGTAATCCCAGCACCTTGGGAGGCTGAGGTGGCTGGATCACTTAAGGTCAGCAGTTCAAGACCAGCTTGGCCAACATGGAGAAACCCCATTTCTACTAAACATACAAAAATTAGCCTGGCATGGTGATGCATGCCTGTAATCCCAGCTACCTGGGGGGCTGAGGTGAGAGGATGGCTTGAACCTGGGAGGCAGAGGTTGCAGTGAGCTGAGATGGTGCCACTACACCCCAGCCTGGGCATCAGAGTGAAACTCCATCTCAATTTTTTTTTTTTTTTTTTTTTAGAGACAAGATCTTGCTATGTCACCCTAGCTGGTCTTGAACTCCTGATGTCAAGTGATCTGGCCACCTCCAACTCCCAGGCAGCTGAGGTTACAGGTGCAAGCCACCATGCCCAGCAAGTTGTTTGTTTTTATGCTATGTTCTGTTGTGTGAATGGGCCACAGGTTATTCATCCATATCCAAAGTGATAAACCTTTGGTGCTTTCCAAATGGTGAAAATGTACTATGATGAATAATACCTGTATGAACCTTCTTGTAACTGTATCCTGGAGGACAGACACCCTGGTTTCTCTAGGGTTTTTACCTGGGAGCAAGAATGCTGAGTCAGAGAGAATACACTCAACTTTACTAGATATGCCAAGCCACTATCCAAAGTGGTGTTTCAATGTACACTTTTAAAAAGCAGGGTAGAAGACTTCATGCATGTCACATCTTTGATAATACTTGATTTTTTTCAGATGTAAGTTTTACACAATCTATGGCTGTGTAGTGATGTATCTTGAGTTTAAAATTGCATTTCCCCCCTTCCTAAGGAGGTTGAGAACTTTTTCATAAATGCATTGGCCACTTGGATTTTCTGTTTTGTGAAGTACCTAGTCAAGTCTTTCACCCATTTTTGTTTTTTGGATTTTGTTGTTGTTGTTGTTGTTTTAAGACGGAGTCTTGCTCTGTCACCCAGGTTAGAGTACAGTGGCACGATCTTGGCAAACTGCAACCTCCACCTCCTGGGTTCAAGTGATCCTCCCACTTTAGCCTCCCAAGTAGCTGGCATCGCAAGCATGCCACCACCACACTTGACTAATTTTTGTATTTTTAGTAGAGATGGGGATTCACCATGTTGGCCAGGCTGGTCTCAAATCCCTGGCCTCAGGTGATCTGCCCACCCTGGCCTCCCAAGGTGCTGGGATTACAGGCATGAGCCACCATGCCTAGCCCCATTTTTGTATTGAGTTGTCTGTTCTTGTCCTTAGAGGTTCACTTAGAGTGCCTTATGTATTCTTGCCATGAGTCCATTATCATCTTACCTGTTTTGCAAACATCTTGCCCTCCTTTGGCTTGCCTTTTCACCTAATTTTTTTTTGCCTTTCACATTTACATATCTAATCTGCCTGAGACTGTTTTTTTTTTGTGTGCATGTATGATGTGAAGAAGGCTTTCATCTTCATTTTTTTTTTATATGGATGCCTGATTTTTCCAGGATCCTTTATTGGAAAGATGGTCTTTCCCCTACTTGTCTCAGTGCCATCATAAATCAAGTGACTGTACATGTGGGTCTGGTTCTGGTTCTCTGTTGCGTTTCAGTCACCTGGCCATTCTTCTGTCAATACCACACTTTCTTAAGGACTCTAGTTTGTTAACCTCTTGGTATCTAGCACAGCAAGTTCTCCCATGTTGTTTTTTCTTTAAGATGGTCTTGACTTTTCTTGGCTCTTTGCATTTCCATTTAAATCTTAGAGTCAGCTTGTGAAGTTACACAATAACAAATAATGTGATGGAATTTTGATCAGAGTTGTGGTGACTCTAAAGGACAGTTTGCAATATTGAGTCTTCCAAACCAAGAACATGTTAAATCATCTCTACATTTATTTGTCTTCTCCAAAGTCCATTGGTAAACTTTTAGTTTATAGTTTTCTCATTAGAGCCTTTGTATGTTTTTACTTATGTATGGATGCCTTATAATTTTAAGCTTTTGTAAATACTGTCTTTTGTTTTTGTTTTCTTAATTTCATTTTCCATTAATTGCTGGTATTGAGAATTGTAATTTTGCATGTTGATTTTTATATCCACAGTCTTGTTAAATAGCGTCTCTTCCTTTCCAACGTTTGTCTTACATTTCTCTTCCTTGCTTTGCTATACTAGCTAGTTCCTCCAGTACAACATGGAAAAGAAGTGATATGTGTAGGAATTCTTGTCTTGTCTCTGATTTTAAAGGGAGATCACTCACCATTTCAACATTGCATCATGTTTTTTGTAAGTTTGTTGTGTTGTACGTAGCCATGATCAGATTAAGGAAGTGTTTTACTGTTTCTATATTTCCAGGAGTTTTTCTTCTCCTTTTGGTATTAAATTGTATCAAATATTGCAGTTTTGGGAAAGAGCCTCCTCCATCCCGGGGGGGTGTTCTAGAATAGTTGGAGACCTGAGGTGCCAGCTTATCCCCTCTCCAGTTTCCACCCCACCACCCTAGTCTGTGACCTGGTACAGCCCCCTGCCCAGCAGACCTGTTCCTCGGCCCTGGGCCATGTTTATTCCATAGCTGTGGGATGGGGCTGAGGGATAGGGCAGAGCCTCAGAGCTGGTGAGGGGACATGTATCTCTCATCATCATAAGACCCTTGGCCCCAGAACCACAGGGCACAGGCCTTCTTGCCAAGCACATCTTGCACCACCAATGTGGTAGCTTACTGCTCCCATAGGTAGCAGGTTAGGAAGGGCCCTGGGCAGGATGTCCAGGCTCTGTGGGCAGTGCAGGGGACTCTGGGAGGGGCTGTAACTGGCAATGAAGAAAACCTACAAGGTGATGGAGGTTGGGAGTGCATTGGTGGGTCACACCTCCAGCAGCCCACTGTTTGGAGAGACCTTGAAGGTCACTGTGTCTTTGGCCAGCTCCAAGAGGAAGGGAGGACAAACATGAGCACAGGTGGCCCCATGTACCACTACAGGAAGATTTCAGCCACCCCCAGGCTTGCCTGCATCTCAGGTCTGCACCTCTGGTCTTGCTCAGCACCACAGGGCAGGGCAACCCTGAGATCACATGGGATTGGAGGACTGGCTGCTCTGCAGGAATTCCAAATGGTGCCAGCCCTGGGGAGCCACCTCACAGGGACATGATACATGAGCTCCACTATGGTTTAAACATTTGTCTCTTCCAAAACTCATGGTGAAATTAAATCTTCGATGTGGCAGTATTGAGAGCTGGGCCTTTAAGAGATGATTAGGTCATGGAGGCTCTGCCCTTATGAATAAATTAATCCATTCATGGATTACTGGATTAACAGGTTATTATGTGCGTGGGGATGCCGGCTTTATAAGAAGAGAGACCTGAGCTAGAACACTTTTCTCCCTCACCACGCGATACCCTGTGTTCACTCAGGCAAACAGCCCCCACCAACAAGAAGGCCCTCACCAAATGCAGCCCCTCAGCCTTGGACTGCTTATTCTCCATACCTGTAAGAAACAAATTATTTTTTAAATAAATTACCCACTTTCAGGTATTCTAAGCAACAGAAAATGGACTAAGACAGGACCCTGCCTGGGGGATCATCTTCTCTCCAGTTTCTGTGGCCCAGTAACTTCGGCAGCTGCTCAGGTGCATCAGGGAGACCTCCCAGACTCGTTGCTGGCTCACAAAGCAGGTCCCAAAGTCCACCCAGCTGGTGGAGAGCTGCAGCTCAGGCATGGCCACTATAGCTTGCAGGAGCAGCACCCTTGGGGGACCAGGCAACCTTGTCCATTCTGGGTGGGCTCTGAGTCAAGGCCTCTGGGACACAGGGAACCCTGCTGACCCCAAGTGCTGATGCTCCTGAGGAGAACATGGGAAGTGCCCAATAGATGGCAGGGGGCTAGTGCCACCTTTAAAGGCCAGAGCTGCTGGTGGGAGTCTGTGCAGGGAAAGGACCAGGATGATATGCCATCTACTCCCCCTGTCATCCCTGCCTCCCTCACTCCCCCCAAACTCTGCTCCCTGCTCCCTGGTCAATTAGGCTGCCCTCCTCTTCCTCCTTTCGCCTCTATGGGGCCCACAGGGCTCAGCCTTCAGTTCCTCTCAGGCCCTGAGCCACCTGGCCCCGTCCCTTAGCCTCATGCCTTATCTGTGCCCTGCCTTCTGTAGCTCCTGGCAGTCCCTGCATCACCCTCAGGCACCTCAGGCACCTCAGGCATGCACAACCTCATCACCTCAGCCCCAGCTTCTCAGCCCCAGCAGCTGCCCAGGTGCCAGGCTGGAAACCCCGAGCTCCATTGCTCAGCCTCTTGTTTCTGGCCTCTCTGGAGTCCTTCTGGAAAAGTACCCACATGTAACTGTTGCATCCTGAGATCTTGTTGTTTCAGAAAGTTCCAGGAAGAAGCTCAGCCCCTGGGGAAAAACAAAAATCACTTGGATCCAGAGATACTTGAGTTGGAGATGAATTTTGATGAACTGTCCTCATTATCACACTAAAAACCCCACCCACCCAGAGGGGAGCTTATTTGCCATTTTCTATACATGCTATGTATGTAGAAGCATGAACGGTGACTGCATCTGCACTGCCTTTACATACAATGACTCGGCTAATCTACCTAATAAAAGCCCTGTTTTCACCATTATTTGGGGAGGTATTGTTCTTGGGTGCTATCCCTGGCATCCTCCTTAATTGTTGCAAATAATAAAGTCCCCTTGTTAAACCCTCCTTGATTGTGGTCATTGGACTGTCACCTGCCAAGTGACCAAACCCATCCATTGTATTACAATCCAGTGGGTTATTCTTGCCCACTGCACAGAAAAGCCAATACATCAAGTCAGCAGAATTGCAGCAGAGAAAGAGTTTAATTATTGCAAGATGGTCAAGCAGAAGGATGGGAGATATTTCTCAAATCTGCCTCCCCAAGAGCTCAGAGGCTAGGGCTTTAAAGCATAATTAGGCTGGCAGGGGGATAGGGAATGGGTCCTACTGATTGTTTGGGGATGAAACCATAAGAGCGTCTAAACTGTCTTCACATGCTGAGTCATTTTCTGGGTGGGGGGGTCATAGGACTTGTTGAGTCAGCTCCTTAGTATTAGTCATGGGTCTAGGTGGTGTCATTTGGTCTGCCTGAATGCAAAAGTCAGAAAAATATCTCAAAGACCAATCCTAGGTTTTAACAATAGTGATGTTACCTATAGGAGCAATTGGGAAAGTTATAAATCTTGTGGCCTCCAGCTACATGACTCCTGAGCAGTAAGCAAACTAGGGAACAATGGCTGGTTATCACTTTACTATGCTTAGAGCTTAGCAGGATTCAGGTCCCTACCGTAATTCTAACCTTGTGGTCTTTCATTAGTTTTACAAAGGTGGATTTGGTCCCCAAACAAGCAGGGGGCAAGTTTTGAGAAGGGGCTATTATCACCCTTGCTTTAAAGTTAAACTATAAGGCCAGGCACAGTGGCTTACTTGTGATCCCAGCATTTTGGGAGGCTGAGGCAGGAGAATCACTTGAGTTCAGGAGTTTGAGACCAGTCTGGGTAACATAGTGAGACCCTGTCTCTATAAGAATAAAAATAGGCCAGACGTGGTGGCTCACGCCTGTAATCCCAGCACTTTGGGAGGCCGAGGGGGACAGATCATGAGGTCAGGAGATCAAGAGCATCCTGGCTAACACAGTGAAACCCCATCTCTACTAAAAATACAAAAAATTAGCTGGGTGTGGTGGTGGGTGCCTGTAGTTCCAGCTACTCCAGAGGCTGAGGCAGGAGAATGGTGTAAACCTGGGAGGTGGAGCTTGCAGTGAGCCAAGGTCCCACCACTGCACTCCAGCCTGGGTGACAGAGTGAGACTCCGTCTCAAAAACAAAACAAACAAACAAAAAAAAACGAAGAATAAAAATAAAAATAAACTAACCGGGCATGAGAGTGCATGCCTGTAGTCCCAGGAGGCAACCTGGGTGATAGAGCAAGACCCTTTCTCAGAAACAACAACAACATAAAACCTATAAGCTATATTCCTCTCATAGTTAGCTTGGCCTATGCCCAGGAATGAACGAGGACAGTTAGCCTGTGCGGTTACAACCAGGATGGAGTCAGCTTTGTTAGATTTCTCTCACTGTCATAATCCTCATAAAGGCGATTTCAGCTGTGTGGGCAACACTCCCCTGGACCACTCCTTCACACTCCTCATCTGCATCCCACCTTAGCCTCCACACCACAGCCTAGTGACCTTCTGGCCCATGGTGCTCATTCCTTACAACTGTGTCAGGTACTCTCACTGTTTCCACCCATCAGGCGTTCCCTCAGCCTATCAATGTGTTTACCTTCTCCTCTGATTAAAAAGTATACAGGCTTCACATGCCACCTCCTGCAGGTAGTCTTCCCTGATTTCCCACACTGTGGCCCTTCACCCAGCTTTGGGCTCATGAGGCAGGTAAGGGTGGATGGCCCTCATCTCTCTGCACACAGGGCCTCTTCTAGGGGAGACTGAGCCCTGGGATAGGGGCAGGGGCTCCTTATTTCTGAGGGCCCTGCTAGGTCTTTCCTTCTCTGGCCCCAGCAAAACAGAAACCAGCCTACTTTAGCCCTTCTCTCCATGTTGGGTGGGCCTTGGGCGGGCCTGAATGGTCTGGTTTGCGTATTCCAGGAGCAGGTTCTGAGTGAACACCATCTCTCTCTCCATTCGTGCTCTGCTGAATGTCCACCCCAGGCAGCATCTGGTTGGCTGGGAGCTTTTGATAGGAGAGCAGCTCTAGGGAGAGCGAGAAGGATACATTCACCTGAGCAGATGTGGACATGCTGTCAACTCTGGCTGCAGAGGGCAGGTGGCCACTTCCTTAGCTGGAGCTCCATTCTCCTTCCCTCCGAAGCCCAGCCCCTGCAGGCTGGGACTGGCCCAGCCTTGCCCAGCCAGCAGCCCAGCAGCCCAGCAGCCCAGCAGCCCAGCAGCTCCCCAACCTGGTACTTTCATTCCACAAATGATGCTCAGCACCTACTCTGCCCAGCACCCTGCTAGTGCCAGGGATGAGCTGTACCTGCCCTCAGGGATCACAGGCTAGAGGAGAAGGGACATGAACAAACCACCCTTTACCATCTCGGATGCCCAGGGCTCTGGTCAGGCTCAGAGGTCCCTATGCTGAGGACAGCAAGGAGCCTCTGACAGGTTTTAAGTAGGTGTACATTCAAGTCAGCTTTTGCTTGCACAGTGGTCCTTGGCTCTGTGGAGAGAGGGGCTACAGAAGCATGCATAGGTGTGAGGTTGCCAGAATGGAGGCTAAGATTGTAACTGAGGCTGGACAGGATGGAGCTTGGACTCCTGGCTCCCAGATACAGGCCCGCAGATCTGGCTCAACAGATTTACCCAAGGCACCTGTTGGAAATACAGGGTTAAGAGCAAGTCAGTCAGACCCTGTATTAAGACCTTAGATTTGACTATGCCTCCAGGGCCCTTTCAACTAGACTGATAGTTTAATAGGAGCTTCTGTGGTATTGTTCTATATTAACGTTGTTTAATACGGTAGCCACTAGCCACATGTGGTTATTGAACACTTAAAGTGTGGGTAATATGACTGAGGAGTTGAATTTTAAAATTTATTTAGCTTAAGTTTAATTTAAATGGCCACATGTGGCTAGTGGCTACTGTAATGCAGAGTCCTACCCGGACATAGTGAATCAGAAACTCTAGGAGCAGGGCCTGGAAGTCTCTGCTTTAATAAGGTGATCTTGATAAGGCTCAAGTTTTGAGACTCACTAAGTTAGAGTTCAATAACAAGGAGATAAACGTAACACCTCCACAAGATTTGGAGATTTTGAAATATTTCCAAGCAATGCTGGGTCTAAGAGGAAATCACTACAGAAATTAGAAAATATTTGAAACTGAATGATAACGAAATGATTGTGTACAAATTTGTGGATTACAGTTAAAACAATACTAAGAAGGCAAACTTAGTCTTAATGATTATATTAACAAAGAAAAAGGCTGAAAATTAATGAGCTAGGTATTTTAGTTTAAGAAGTTAGAATAGTTAAATATACTCATCAAACATGTAGAAAATGAAGTGATAAAGATAAGTGCAGAGATCAGTGAAATAGAAAACAAAAATGTAATACAGGAGATAAAGAAGGCCGAAAGGTAATTACTTGAGAGATTAATTATATGGACCTGCCAATATTAATTCTTTCTAAAAAGAGAGAAGGTACAAATGAATAATATTAGCAATTAAGAGGGAACGTGGTTCCTCAAAATGTCAAACATAATTATTGTATGGTCCAGCAATTCCACTCCTAGGTATATACCCAAGAGAAATAAAAACCAACGTCCACACAAAAACTTGTACATGAATGTCCATAGCAGCATTATTCACAATAGCAAAAAATTAAAACAACTCAAATGTTCATCAACTGACAAATGGATAAATAAAATGTGCTATATCCATACCATAGAATATTTTTGGTATAAAAAAGGGAAAGACGTATTAACACATTCTGTAATATGATGAATCTTGAAAGCATTATGTTAAGTTAAATATACCAATCACAAAAGACCACATATTGTATGATTCCATTTATTTGAAATGCCCAGAATAGGTAAATCTATAGAGATAGAAAGTAGATTGATGGTTGCCAGATACTGGGGTTTGGTAATAGTAAGAATGATGCTATGCAGTATGGAGATTATTTTGGGGGTGATAAATATGTTCTAAAATTGGTTGTGATGATAGTTGCACAATTCTGTGAATACACCAAAAATACTTGAACTGTATATGCTATAAATAGGTTAATTATGTGGCATGTGACATATGTCAATAGGGATATTAGTTTTGTTGTTTTATTTTGTTTTTGAGACAGGGTCTTGCCCTAATGTGCACTGGTGTGATCACGGCTCACTGCAGCCTCACCCTCCCTGATTCAGGGGATCCTCCCTCCTCAGCCTCCCAATAGCTGGGACTACAGGCCCACACCATCAGACCTAGTTAATTTAACTTTTTTTTTTTGGTAGAGACAGGGTTTCCCTATGGTGCCCAGGCTGGTCTCTAACTCCTGGATTCAAGTGACTGTCCTGTTTTGGCCTCCCGAAGTGCTGGGATTACAGTCATGAGCCACCACATCTGGCCTGGACGTTAGTTTTAAAGAAAGAAAGAGTAGGAGTCAGAGGGTGGAGAAATGGAGAGTAAGGTATTCTCTCTGCAATGGTGTAGGAGTGCAAATTGTGCAACATTTCTAGATGGGAGTTTGGAAATATGTATGAATAGTTAAGATTTGTATACCCTTTCATATTTACCTGAATAATTACCCAAATATAAAAATATGTGTGCACAAGGATGTTCATAATTGCTTTGTTACAGTAAAAATAAAGAAAAATTATAAGTAACTTTGTCATTGCTAGGAGGCACTGTTATTTAGATGAAGTAATCAGTATGATTTACGAGAAAGCTCCATATTTACTGACATGAAAAGATGTCCATGGCTGAGCACAGTGGCTCGTGCCTGTAATCCTAGCACTTTTGGGGCTAAGGTGGAAGGATCGCTTGAGCTTAAAAATTCAAGGCTGCAGTGAGCTATGATTGCACCACTGCATTCCGGCCTGGGCAACAGAGTGAGACACTATCTGTAAAAAAAGAAAAAGAAAAAAGAAAAGGTGTCCATGACACAATGGAAGAAAGCAGTTTAGCAGAACTTCACATGTAATGTATGTATACCATTTATGTAAAATTCAGAAATTTATTTTTACATAGACGGATGTTCAGAATTACATTCATCAAAATGTTGACTGATTTCCACCAGATGGTTTCATGAAAATATTTCAATGTTTTCTTATTTGTATTTTAAGGTAGTGTTGAAATTTTAAAAAATAGGTATGCATCATGTTTACAAAGGCATTAAACTTATTCCCAAAGAGGGGAAATTAAAAAAAAAGAAAGAGGACAAATCCTAGCTACCTGAGAGGCTGAGGCAGGAAGATCACTTGAGCCCACAAGTTCGAGGTTACAGTGAGCTATGATGGTGCCACTACACTTCAGCTTGGGTGACAGAGCAAGACCAAAAAAAAGGGTAAAAGGGCAAGTTCTATATAATCCAACAGTAAAGAAATTTTTCTGGAGCAAGACTCTGTCTCCAAAAAAAAAAAAAAAAAGAGGAAGTACTTCTAATTTATGAGTCTTGCAAAGCCTTGAATAAAACACACACACAGATTAGGACAGTTTAATAAAGGAAAAATGGATGTTAATTTCATTTACTAACATAATTATAAAAATCCTAAGCAACATATGATAAATCAAATCCAGAAAGATATTTAAAAATAAAAATACATAGGCCGGGCGCGGTGGCTCAAGCTTGTAATCCCAGCACTTTGGGAGGCCAAGACAGGGAGATCACGAGGTCAGGAGATCGAGACCATCCTGGCTAACCCAGTGAAACCCCGTCTCTACTAAAAAATACAAAAAACTAGCTGGGTGAGGGGGCGGGCGCCTGTAGTCCCAGCTACTCGGGAGGCTGAGGCAGGAGAATGGCTAAACCCGGGAGGCGGAGCTTGCAGTGAGCCAGCCACTGCACTCCAGCCTGGGCGACAGAGCGAGACTCCGTCTCAAAAAAAAAATAAAATAAAATAAAAATAAAAAATAAAAGTACATTTTGACAGCCTGGCCAACATAGCAAAACTCTGTCTCTATTAAAAGTACAAGGCTAGGTGTGGTGGCTCATGCCTGTAATCTCAGTACTTTGGGAGGCTGAGGCAAATGGATCACTTGAAGCCAGGAGTTCGAGACCAGCCTGGCCAACAAGGTGAAACACCATCTCTACTAAAAATACAAAAATTAGCTGCGTGTGGTATCACATGCCTGTAATCCCAGCTACTTGGGAGGCTGAGGCAGGAGAATCACTTGAACCTGGGAGGTGGAGGTTGCAGTGAGCCAAGATAGTGTCACTGCACTCCAGCCTGGGTGACACAGTGAGACCCGGTCTCAAAAAAATAAATAAATAAATAAATAAAAGTTATTCCTAAGCCCTGGTAATGTGCAAATATTTACTTAAAAAAATACATTTTGAAAGAAAAACATGTGTGACCAGATTGAGTTTCTTCCTGAAATATAAGATTGGTTTAATGTTATAAAATAGAGTAATATATTTAATCATATTAATACATTTAAATTTATCATTTAAAATTCAACATACATTAATTTTTTCCTGTCTTAGTGAAAACTCAAGATGGGAAAGAATTTATTTAACCTAATAAAGGGCATCTATATAAAATTGATTATACTTAAAACAGCAAAGATTATACTTCATATTAAGATGTTGAAAGCATTTCCTTTGAGATCAGGTACTGTTCCCTCACTACTTCTGTTCCACAAGTACTAGACATCGAAGCTGGTGGAGTAACACAAGAAAAAGAAATAAGAGAAATAGAATATAAGCATCAGGCAGGAAGTTAAAATATAATTATAATTGCAGACAACATGATGGTCTCTGCAGAAAATATGTAAAACTCTATACATAAATAAAATAAATGATAGACTTAGCTAGTCTCCAGGAATGTTTTCAGTCTGAATTCACACACTGCTTGTGAAGTTCGTTGGAGCTTGTTAGCTAAGGTGGCAACACTCCTTTTTCATGTCCAGGCCTAACTGATGCCCAGACTAAGGAGCTGGTCTTTCACCTCGGGATAATGCCAAGCAGTATTCTTATTAGGAAACCTCCAGGAGAGCATGGAGTGTAAGAAGAGGTCCCCATATTTCAAGGCACAAAGTGAAGATCTTGCAAGGTTTACAAAACTTCACTGAGATGTTAAGAGCTCAATTTAAATAAAGCTGTTAAAGAGACAGAAAATAATGAAGAAAGGTGGGCGGAGATGAAGAAAGGTGGGCGGAGATGACTCCCATGAAACACAGAACCCGGAGGACCCCTCCATCCCTGCAACTGGGAGGGCAGGTGGGTGATGCCCACTTTCGCATCTTCCTCTCCTTCATTGTTTCCGCATTCAATCTCCAAGACCTGTCAAATCTTCCTTCCAATATATCTCTTGGTTCTGATCTCTTCCTCTGTCACTGAACTCCCTGGTTCCGACCACCATCACCTCCCACCCACAACAGCTTCACAAGTCCTGTCACTGCCTTGTTTCTGCCCCTCCTTCACCCATCCAGAATGATCTTCCAAAAACAAATCTGAACACCATAAACCATGAAGCGGCCTTGGGGAAAAAAAGCCAAAAAATGTTTTTTAACAAATAAGTTCCCAATTATAAACAAATAAACACGACCTGACCAGTCACTCCCCAGCTCAAGTCTCTCAATAGCATCCTATTGTCCTCAGCTGCTGACACCCCCTCTGAGGAAGGAACAATGACTCTGCCATTCATCTCTCTAGCCCAGCCTTAGCACAGAAATCGGCATGTAATTGGTTGCCCCATAATGTTTGTTGCATGCATAAATGTGGGTGAGTATTGATGCTCATAGGTTTGTTGTGAGGATGTGGGGAATTTGATGCCTTCCACATTTTTCTGAGAAGAAGGAGGCAGTTCTGCTGAGTATGACCAGCAAGCATGTTGGACAGGAGCCTGAGGACTGTGGTGAAGGCTGGATAGAGCTGCAGTGGGGGACGAGAGAAGCAGCTGTGCAGAGTGCACTAGCCCTAAGCCCTGGGTAGGGCTGGAGGCCAGGAGGGTGTGCAATTTTCTTTAGCATTATCCAGTAGTGTGGGCTCCAAAAGGGAAACCTGGCTGGGTTGATGCCAAGTTAGGGTTTTTCCATTGCCTGTAAAGCACCAGGAGTTGAGTGCGATGTCAACAGAGTAGTTAAAGTGACGGGCTGGTTAGAAAAGGAAGTAGTGCCAAAAGGAGTGAGGTGAGGAAACACTAAACAGGTCTTGATAAGGTCTCAAAGCTCATGCAATGGGGTGGGGAGGTGGAAGGGTGGGTGCAGCATGGGGCAGAGGATACTATGCTTCAGAGGTAGGGCAGTGATGTTAAGATCTGGGAGCAAAGGGTTAAAGTAGGGATAAGGTGAAGGCAAAGGAGCTACAGACATCAAGACGCTGTATTTCCATGGATGGGATTATGAAGTTCCGCATCTGGATGCTTCAGAACATGCCCCAGATGAAGAGCTGAAGGAAACATCCTCATGTGGCATTGGATCCAGGGCCCTGTGTGGAGCTACCAGACTTCCCAGAGCCTTGGCAGGGCCTGGGTGACCTGTGTCCTGGACACCTGAGGCCAGTGTCACTTTAGACTGGATTCTGCAACCCTGCAAGAGCCCAGCAGCTGATTTTGCCTCCTCTAGAGACCTACATGGTAAAAGGGCCCAAGTGCCATTAGGTCAGGGCTTGGGTTCAACATTGTGCATTACAGGTGTTTATTTTTGTGAGATTTTTGGTTTAATTTTTGTTTTTGTTTTCTTCTAGAGGCTTATCTTTTTCTCTGGTTTCAAAGATCAGCTCTTGTAGTTATTTATTATTATTTCATTTTGGTGCTTTTACTGTTTTCTCATGTTTTCGCCTTTCTTGTCTTCTTCTTTCTGCTTTCCTGCTTTTGTTTTTATTCCTCCCCCTCCTCCTCCTCCTTCTTCTCCTCCTCCTCCCCTCATTTTCTTCTTCCTCTTTCTCCTCCTCCTCTTCTTCATCTTCGCTTTTTGATACAGGGCCTCAGGCTGGAGTGCAGTGGTGCAATCACAGCTCACTGCAGCTTCAACCTCCTGGGCTCAAGCAATCCTCCTGCCTCAGCCTCCCAAGTAGCTAGGACTACTGGCACACACTGCTGCACCGAGTTTATTTTTGATTTTGGGTAGAGACAGGGTCTCACTGTGTTGCCCAGGTAGGTCTCAAACTCCTGGGCTCAAACAATCCTCCCACCTTGGCCTCCCAAAGTGCTGAGATTACAGGCATGAACCATCATGCCCAGTCTTGGCTTTGTTTGTTCTAACCTTCTGGATTATGGAGTGTATTAATTTCCTAGGGCTTCCATTTGAAAAGTACCACCAACTAGGTGGTTTAAAAAGGAAGTTGATTCTCTCACAGTTCTGGAGTTTAGAAGTCCCAAATCAGGCATCAGCAGGGCCATGAGCTCTCTGGAGGATCCTGGGGAAAGTCCTTCCTTGACTCTCCCTGCTTCTGGTGGTTGCCAGCAATTCTTGGGGTTCCTTAGTTTGCAGATGCAAAACTCTAGTCTCTGCTTTCACCTTCACATGGCCTTCCCCCCATGTGTCTGTGTCCACATTTTCCTCTTCTTCTTTTTTTTTTTTTTTTTTTTTTGAGACGGAGTTTCGCTCTTGTTGCCCAGGCTGGAGCGCAATGACGGGATCTCAGCTCACTGTGACCTCCACCTCCCAGGTTCAAGCCATTCTCCTGCCTCAGCCTCCCAAGTAGCTGGGATTACGGGCATGTACCACTCCTCCCAGCTAATTTTGTATTTTTAGTAGAGGTGAGGTTTCTCCATGTCCATCAAGCTGGTCTTGAACTCACGACCACAGGTGATCTACCCACCTCAGCCTCCCAAAGTGCTAAGGTTACAGGCGTGAGCCACCATGCCCGGCCAATTTTCCTCTTCTTATAAGGACACTGGTCATTGGATTGGAGCCCCCCAATCCAGTACGACATCATCTTAACTTGATTACACTTGCAAAGACCCTATTTCCAAGTAAGTCACACTCCCAGATACTGAGAGTTAGGACCTGAGCACATCTTTTTGGGATACACAGTTCTACTCACTACATGGGGTTAATTTACTTTCACTCTTTAATGAAAGCATTCAAGAATATGCATTTATCTTTGAGGATATCTTAAAAGTTCTGATAAGAATGTTTTCATTTTCCTGCTTTCTAACTAGCGTGTTGTATTATCATTGCCTCTTTGATCCATTAATTATTTAAGAGAATGATTTAAATGCTCTAAGCAGCTTGAGATTCCTTCAATTATTATTAATTTGTTTATTTTCTTTTTCTTTATTATTTTGGTTCACAAAAATTCATTAATACAGAATACATTAAAATGCAAAGTCATCCCCTAACTAACAGTTTCTCAATCCCACTCTCACAGATCATTGTTGTTGATAACTTGGAGTTTATATTTGCAAACCTTTCTTTCATGTATACAGAAGTACTTGGCTTAGGGACAGTGGGAGGGGGGTGAGGGATAAGGAATTACCTAATGATACTGTACACTCTTCAGGTAATGATTACACTAAAAGCCCAGACTCAATCACCACTCGATACATTCATGTCACAAAACTGCACTTGTACATCTTCAATTTATTTTAAAAAACAAAACAAAACAAAAGAAGTACTTGGCCGAATTATGTGCTTCAAATACTCATGGAGTGGGAGAAGGGCAGATCCCAAGGAGTGAATGCAGTAAAACCAGGAAAAAATGGAAGATATTCACATCTAATTTTCCTAAACCAAATTTGCTCCTAAAGTGAGTACAAACAAATTAACAGCAGATATATTCACACTTTGGTGAAAATAAAAACATTTCTCCTAAGAGCTCTTTGGAATCTGTTTGCTTAAATATCAAAGTCCATTAAACTTTTCTCCAGATACAAACCCAAACTCAGCTTTAAAAAATTTTAACCTCAGCTGCATGAGTTACTTATTTAACTGGAGGCAGACCTACCCCCACCCTCAATCATTTGACCTGCTATGGGCTGTAGTGCAAAACATTTATTTTCACTTGTAAGAGCATCCCACTGATCTTACAAAGAATTTTACTGCCTCTGGTATAGAAAGGACAGAAGAAATATTCATTTCCAATGTATCACAAGTTGAAATCTTCTATATGTGTACGTGTTACAGAATTTCAGATATATACAATCAATTAGTGAATCTGAATTATAATTAATTTGTCTAATTCATTCCCTAATTTCAGATTATTTTTATTATTTATTTATTTTTATTTCATTTTTTAGAGGTGGGGTCTCACTATATTATCCAGAGTGGTCTCGAACTCCTGGGTTCAAGCAACCCTCCCACATATACCTCCCAAAGTGCTAGGATTACAGGCATGAGTCACCATGCCTGCCCTCTGATTATTTTTAACTCAGTAATTTTATCTTTGACTTGGAAGTAGAAGGGATAAAATTTAAGCTACTAATATACTGCCAACTTTTTACTTTAAAAATTACTCATTCTGACCCATCGTGGTGGCTCATGCCTGTAATCCCAGCACTTTGGGAGGCTGAGGTGGGTGGATCATTCGAGGTCAGGAGTTCAAGACCAGCCTGCCCAACATGGTGAAACTCTGTCTCTACTAAAAATACAAAAATTAGCTGGGTGGTAGTGGTGCGTGCCTGTAATCCCAGCTACTCAGGAGGCTGAGGCAAGAGAATCACTTGAGCCTGGGAGGCGGAGGTTGCAGTGAGCCAAGATCATACCACTGCACTCCAGCCTGGGCAATAGATTCTGTCTCAAAAACAATAAGTAAAAATAAATAAGATAAAATTACTCATTCTGAAAAATATATACAAGCCTGAGTGGTTTCAATAGTTTTCGATGTTAATGAATGCAGGTTTAGGAATGTGTGAGCTAAAAACAGCTAGCCTACAATTAATAAAGTATAATAAAGAACAGAATAAAGCATACTGGAATTTGAAAATAATGCATCTTTATGAAGAAAGCACATTTTCTTAAGGATCTTTGCCAAGATAAAGTTTTACTTTGAGAAAAATTCATGTTTCACATGGCGACAAACCTCAAAGAAATGTTCTGATGTTGTTTGATTGGAGACCAGCGTATAAGAATTGGATTGATGTTTGATACATTTTCATTATTATATTTACTAAATGAAAAGTTTTTTCTTCCTCTGAAAAGCTTACACCTAGTGCTTATCCTTGAATTCATTTTCACTGGTTTGCTATGATGGTAATTTATTCAGCTGAAAAATGCCTAGATTCAAAGAAAATTCAATAATGTGAAATTCAAAGATCTTGTTAATAGAAAAAAAGGTAGGCTAATGTCTTCGTAGAAAATATAGGATTATATCTTTGTGAACTGAGGGTGGGGAAGCACTTCTTAAGATCAAATAACATGGACAATAAAGCAAAAAAATTGATGGATTTTATTATATTCAATTTAAAGATTTCCAGTCAACAAAAGGTTAGTTGGATCAAGTTAACAGATAAATGACATATTGGGAGAAGAGAGTTGCAACATCTAAAATGAACAAAGGGTTTACATCTTGAAACATCCAGAAATTCCTGCAAATCCACAAGAAAGAGACAAAAATACTCAACTGAGAAATGAGCAAAGGATAAAGATGGGATTCACTGAATGAGAAATCCTGAGTGGCCAATGTGTCTATATGAAGAAATGCTCCAATTCATCAATAATGAGAAAAAAACGCAAATTACAACAGTAAGGGAAATCACTTCTCATCTATTAAACCGGCAAAAAATTAGAAGGATGGACGTGCCAAGTGCTAAATATATGGGGTAGGAATGGGGCAGCCTCATGCATTCCAGGCGGGACCGTTGACTGGCACAGCCATTCTCAGGAGTACTCCAGCACTCTCTGGTCCAATCAGTCACGCATACATCACATAAATCCTACTCTCAGGCATAAAGTCCAGAAACATTCTCTTACACAGGTCCATAGGGCCATAGGGGAGGACGTTCCATGCAATGCTGTTTGCACGGAACTGGACTCCACCCAGGTGTCACTCGCTGGGGGCCTGGATAATAAAATGTGGTGTTGGTTCACTAACGAATATGATCAACTAGACCAGGGGTTCCCAAACGTTCTCACTTCATGCACCAATGTCTTCACTGTGTTCCTAGGCCAAAAGAAATGGCTAACAGCCCTGGCTAGCCATTCTGTTCTGTTATTAAGTAGATGGTCCAAATAGCTTAATACGTATTTATGTACCAACACACTAGTACCTCTTTGAAGAAATTTATACACATACATTGGAGGAAAAAATAATATTTCATTCTTAAATAACCAGAATTATTTACTGAGGGGATGTGATGTGTGTGCCTGTTGGGCACCGTGTGGCTTCCCAAATGTTGGGGTCAGACTGGACACTGTGCCCTTATTTTGTTTCTCCTTGATTTTCATGTAGTATCTGCTTGTCACTGCAAATGCTGAAAATACAGCTTCGCAAAAATAAGATGTCATGGAAAGGAATGTAGCAGTCTAATGCTGAAACTGTGAACTGCCTCAAGTTAGTGGTTCACATGATGCCTGACAGATGTTTTGCATCACTGTGTTTCCCACCAAAATGGAAACTATCCCAGAACACCTCTATAGGCTCCCTGCAGCTACCCAGAGCATGTTTGTGCACAGTTTGGGAACCACAGGATTAGATATATACATGAATATTAATAAATCTTCAAAACGGTGCTGAATTTTATAAGTACTTAAACTGTTATGGGCTGAATGTTTGTGTCTCTCCAAAATTCACTGAAGTCCTAACCCCCAATGCGATGGTATTAGGAGATGGGGTCTTTGGGAGGTAATTAGATCTAGATTAGGTCAGGAGGGTGGGGACCTCATGATGAAATTGTTAAATTTTAAGAAGAGGAAAAGATAAGAGAATTTTCCCTCTCCCCACATGCACACTTGGAGATAAGGCTGTATGTGAGTATACATTAAGAAGGCTGCTGTCTACAAGCCAAGAAAAGAGCCCTCACCAGAAACTGAATTTGCCAGCCCCTTGATGTCAAAATTCCCAGCCTCCAGAACTGTGGGAAATAAATACCTGTCATTTAAGCCATCAATCTGTGGCAATTTGTGAAAGCAGCTCAGGCCAAAAAGCACAAAGTAAGGTCTGTGGTCCTGCTCTTGCTGTTTCAATGACCTGTCCTCTTTACTGCTAAGCCTGAGGGAGAGGCTCCTAGGCAGCACGTGACCCTGTCAAAAGCCCCACATCCCAGGAAGGTTCTAGTGCAGGAGTGTCCAATCTTTTCACTTCCCTGGGCCACACTGAGCCACACAAAATATACCAATGATGGCTGATGAGCTACAATGAAAATCCCCCCCCAATATCTTCAATGTTTTAAGAAAGTTTACTGATTTGTGTTGGGCTGCATTCAAAGCCATCCTGGGCCACATGTGGCCCATGGGCTGCAGGTTGGACAAGCTCAGTCTAGTGAATTCCACCATTATGCCCCTCTCATGATCTCTTTCTGTGTCTTTGATAGCCTTCACAGCTCCCTATGGGGGTTCATCTGTCCACTCTGAGCCCTTTCTGTGCAATCTAACCCACTCTTATTGGGAGCTGATATCTCCTGTCAAAAGACAAAATTATAACAAATTTAGTTTAAAGATCCTAAATGGATTTTATTTGTGATTCTAGAATTGGGCAACACCTCATTCTGTACAAAGGAAGGAGTGGTCCAACAATCTGAGCAAAGGAGGTATAAGTGCCCAACAGGTTCACCTTGCCCACTACCTAGACGGAGCCAATTTATCAAGACAGGGGGACTGCAATAGAGAAAGAGTAATTCACACAGCCAGCTGTGTAGGAGACCAGAGTTTTATTATTACTCAAATCAGTCTCCCAGAGTATTTGGGAATCAGAGATTTTAAGGATAATTTGGTAGGTGGGTGGAGGCCAGTGAGTTGGGAGTGCTGATTGGTTGGGTCGGAAATGAACTCAGAAATTTGAAGCTATCTTCTTGCACTGAGTCAGTTCCTGGGTGGAGGCCACAAGATCATATGAGCCAGCTTATGGATCTGGGTGGGGCCAGCTGATCCATCAAGTGTAGGGTCTCTAAAATACCTCAAGCACAATAGTGGTGTTATCCCCAGGAGCAATTTGGAGATGGTCAGAGTCTTGTAGTCTTCAGCTGCATGACTCCTAAACCTTAATTTCTAATCTTGTAGCTAATTTGTTAGCCCTATAAAGGCAGTCTAGTCACAGGCAAGAAGGGGATGCTGTTATCATCTTTGTTTTAAACTATAAAGTAAGTTCTTCCCAAAGTTATTTCTGCCTATGCCCAGGAATGAGCAACGACAGCTTGGAGGCTAGAAGCAAGATGGAGTTGGTTAAGTCAGATCTCTTTCACTCTCTCAGTTATAATTTCGCAATGGCAATTTCATTAGGCCATGTTAATTAACTTCTCTACACCTCAGTTTCTCACTCTGTAAAACGAAGATGGTAAGTTATACAAAGTTCAAAGTGAGTTTATACTGGCAGACATCAGAATAGTGATTGCCTTGGGAGTTAATAATTGGGAAGGATCATGAAGGAAACTTCTGGAGTGGTGGAAATATTCTGTTTTGATCTCAATGTTTATATGGGTATATACATACATTTTTAAAAAATCATTGGCCAGGCATGGTGACTTACACCTGTAATCCCAGCATTTTGGGAGACCAAGGCAGGTGGATCACATGAGGTCAGAGTTCGAGACCAGCCTGACCAACATGTTGAAACCCCGTCTCTACTAAAAATTCAAAATTAGAGCCAGGCGTAGTGGTTCACTCTTGTAATCCCAGCTACTTGAGAGGCTGAGGCAGGAGAATCACTTGAACCCAGGAGGCGGAGTTTTCGATGAGCTGAGATTGTGCCATTGCACTCCAGCCTGGGCAACAAGAGTGAAACTCTGTTTCAAAAAACAAAAAAAGTTAGCTAGGTATGGTGGTGGGCGCCTGTAATCCCAGCTACATGGGAGGCAGAGGCAGAAGAATCACTTGAACCTGAGAGGTGGAGGTTGCAGTGAGCCGAGATCACGCCACTGCACTCCAGCCTGGGTGACAAGAGCGAAACTCTGTCAAAAAAATAAAAAATAAAAAAGTCATCAAGCAGTTAAGATTAGATTAAAATGCAGTAATCTAATCTTAATTAGATTGGTTAGTTACCTTTATTAGATTAGATACCTTTATTTAAAAAGTTTTAAAAGTGGAGATAATATTACCTACTTCCCAGCATCATTGTGAGGATTAAATGTGCTCAGCAGGTTGCCTAATTGTTTGCGATCTAGCTAGTATTCAGTATTTGTCTGTTGTTACAGGTGGTGACTGCTGGAGGGGCTGTGTCCCCAATAAGCTGTGAATGTCTTGGAGGACAAGTTGGCCCCTTCTTGTTCCAGCAATGAAGAGGATCCCATGTAGACTCCAAGCAGCTCAAGTTCAGCAAGGGAGACAGACCATTGCAAGTGCATGAGAAGGGCACTGGTGGGCTGGGAAGTTCGTAGGAGGAGACTCTCACATGCTGGGTTTGGGGAGGAATTCTGGAAAGCAGTCAGTCTTAGGGAGGAGGAGAATGTAGCTGGTGGGACAGGTGTCCTCAGCTCCATGAATAAAGGGAGTGAGTTTGACTTTGGTTCCCATTCCCCTTCACCACGTCTGGCACACATTTAGACCATCAGTACCAGCTGACTCCAGGAATGAGTGTCTCCCCGTGGGGGCGTCAGGAGCTCTGAGTTTAAATACACGGGAGGGATGTGACACACTGGGAACCACTCAGATTTGCTGGATCTGGGCGGGGCTTGTCAGGATCCAGTGCTTCCAACCCCAGGGCCCATTTCCCTGTGGCCCCTGAGTCACCCCCATGGGTGGACAGCTGTTCCAGTGCCAAGATAAGCCACAAAGGACTGCAGGCATAGGGCCTCCAGAAGGACAGGCAGGGTCCCTCTGAAAGACAAGCTGGCTTACAGCTGAAACCTCTGGCGCAGGCGTCCTCTAAGGGAAGCCAGGCTGTGTCAAGGCAAGGCCTATGTAGAGAGAAGATGAAGATGGGGAGGACCAGAGTGGGTGCGCTTGGAAGGAAAGCGGGCTGCGTGGGGGCACCGTCGATTGCACAGGACGCGGTGCCGGCTCGCGTCGCCCCGCAGGCGGCGCCAGAGCGCAAGCCCGCCTCGTGACTCCGGTCCACAGTCCGGCCGGGCGGAGCGAGGGGCGGGCCCCTGCGTCTCTGGGCGCTGGAGCGCGGCAACAGTCACGCCGCGGGGCGGACGGACGGATTGACGGACGCACAGCCTTACCCGCCAGGGTCATGGCGGAGCACGTCCCTCGCCGCTGCTGCCTGGGCTGGGACTTTAGCACGCAGCAGGTACAGTCGCCTGGCCTCAGGGCCACTGGGCCGCCTCCTCCGCTACGCTGTGGGTAGGGGGCGGGCTGTCACCCAGACGCGGGAAAAACATGGGCCCGGCCGCGGGCGCGCCTACCTCTCGGGCTTCCCGGGCCCCCCCGCGCCCCTACCCCACGCGCGGCCGTGGGGCACCGGTGCCCTCGCCCGGAGATGCCCTGCCAATGCCTCCCATTCGCAAGATGCGGCCTCGACCCCGCCTAGACCTCGCTACCCCAGGAAACTGCGGGCGCCCCTCGGCAGGATCCCCGGTGCCCAGAGGGGCGGGAGGACTCGGTGGGTTCGTGCGCTGTTATGGGCACCGAGTGACAGGGACCCGAAGGAAGTCAGCTACTGTAAGGCAGGGGAACAGACAGGCGGGTAGCCCTGCGCACATGCACAACCAGTGACCTGGAAGCAAATTATAGCCCGAAACCTTTTTTTAAAAATTGAAATGGGCCAGGCCTGGTGGCTCTTGCCTGTAATCCCTGCACTTCGGGAGGCCGAGGCGGGTGGATCGCTTGAGCCCAGGAGTTCGAGACCAGCCTGGGCAATGTGGAGAAACCTCCGTCTCTAGCAGAAAATACAAAAATTAGCCAGGCATGGTGATGTACATGGTGATGTACACCTATAGTCCCAATTTCTAGGGAGGGTGAGGTGGATCGCTTGAGCCCAGGAGGTGGAGATTGCAGTGAGCTAAGATGGCGCCACTGCTCTCCAGCCTGGGCGACGGAGCGGGACCCTGTCTCAAAAAAGAAAAAAAAAGTGAAATGCATAGTGTACAAATGGACTTTACCCTGTGACCGCCCTTCGTTGACACCAGCTTGCCTGGTCTGTGGACCCAGGACTGCTGGTCAGAGGAGCAATGTGCTGCTGCCAACGCCCTGCAAACAGGCAAGCAAATCAAAATCTGCCTTCAAACAAGGCATGGGGTGACCAGGGGCACCTTTTATATACACAGTTGCAGTCAAACCCCTCTTCTCGAATGGGTCAAGGGAGGCAGGCCTCTGGCCAGTCCTTGGGGCGAAAGTCTTGTGGGACTCTGGATGACTCGAGTTGCCTTGCTAGACCTCAGTTTCCCCAGGTGTCTAGGAAAGTAGTTATACTCCCAAGCTTGGATATTGCTTCAGTGGGGTATTAATGTTTCTGGACCACAACCATGGCCTGTGAGAACAGCCCATGGCCTTGCCTGGTCTCAGGCCCCTGCAGACATGGACCCCCCAGAGATGCCTCCAAACCTTGCTTCCCATTCCTTCCTCTCTGGCACTTTCACCCGCCTCCTTGTCAAGTGCATGAACCAACTCATCTGTGAACATCTTCCTCTAGAGGGTCTTGGCTTTGGCTGTTTGGGGAACAAAGATTCCTTGAGACATGTGGGTATTCCTCCTTAGCCTCAGTTTCTTCATTTTACTAAATCCTTGAGTGTCACCCAGATGAGTCCTCTGTTACCACGATTACCGTGAGGCAGCCCTGCCTTCAAGGAGGTCTCTAGGCTGAACTGCTCCTAGGGTGTGGGGCCTCATCTGGTGATGTTAGTACCACCTGGACCAGTGTAGAAGCTGAGGAAAAGTCTACACTTCATTTTTAAAAATGCCTTCCAGGTAAAGGTTGTTGCAGTTGATGCAGAGTTGAATGTCTTCTATGAGGAAAGTGTGCATTTTGACAGAGACCTTCCAGAATTTGGGTATGTACCTGATGTGCATGCGTGTGTGATGTGGGTGTTGGTTTTGGGGTTCTCCCACAACCTTTTATATTCATAGACCGCACTGTTCAGGCTTTGCCAAACTACAGTTTTGCCAAACTGTGGTCTCAGCAGACCTTTCAAGTATCTTTTTTCCTATACTGGGAGTGCCATCTCCCCTGTTTCTTCCTCATTCCATTCATCCATTCATGCAGTAATCATCAGTTGAGACCTACTTTGTGCCAGGTGCTAGGACTTGATGGTGAACCAAAAAGAGAAATGGTCCTTGCTCTCCCAGAGCTTCCCACTGAGTAGTGGAGACTGGTATCAAACAAAGACTCTCACAAGAGTGTTTCATTATAAACTCTGAGAAGGCCTCTGAAGGAAAGGAACTCACTTCTCCATGTGCTTATCATAAGGAATGTGACTCAGACTTGGGAGGGGAAGTCCCAGAGGGTCTCTAGGGAAGTGATGCTTAAGCTAGAGATCAGAGTGAGTGAAGTTAGCCAAGCGATGGAAGGGAAGTTGGCCAGGTGATGAAAGAGCATTCCAGGAAGAAGGAACAACATGTGCAAGGGCCCTGTGGCAAGAAAGAGCATCGTTCGTTCCTTCGTGCAACTGAAGAAAGCCAATGAGGCTGGGGAGAGAGAGGTGGAGGCTGGGCACAGCTCCATAGGCCATGGTATAGAGTTTGTCTTTATTCTAAAAGCTGTGGTCAGCCACTAAGGGCCATAAGGGGTAGGGGTATGGGTGAGGTATGACAGGTTGTATTTGTGTTTTGAAAAGATCTCTCTGGGGGCATTGGGAGAACGGATTCAGAGCATGCCTGGAATGGACATGGAGAACTACTGAAGAGGTTTTTGCAGGTCATCCGGGTATGAAATGATGGATAGGAGAGAGCTGAGTAGTAAAATAGACAGGTCTTGTTACAAAATTGAATGTGAGGTGTAAGGGTGGGATTTCTGGCTGTCCTTCAGGGTGGATGTCGGACTGTGGGAAAGAATGGGTTTTGGAGAGAAAGATCATGAGTTCAGCTTGGGCTGCTATAACAAGGTACCATAGACTGGGTGGCTTAAAGAGTGAAAATTTATATTCTCACACATCTGGACGTTGGCAGTCTAAAATCAAAGTGCTGAGAAGATTGGTCTCCTCTGGGGCCTCTCTCCTTGGCTTGCAGGTGGCCACTCTCTTGCTGTGTCTCCACATGATGGTCACTCAGTGGAGGGGTGCTTGGTGTCTGTGTCATCTGTATCCTTATCTTCTTATAAGGACATGAGTCATACTGGATTAAGGCCCATCCTAATGACTTCATTTTAACTTAATTGCCTTTTTAAAGGCCCTATCTCCAAATAATCACAATCCAAGGCCCTCAGAGTTAGGATTTCAGCATATGAGTTTTAGGGGCAAAGGGGGCACAATTCAGTCCGTAATACTGTGGACTTGCTGGTTCTGAGGCACCCTTGTGAGGTCCTGGTAAGAGTGTCCTTCCCTGTCTGTTTTAGACACACTTCCTCTTTGAAGCCTTCCCAGCTGGCCCTTTGTGCGCCTCTCATTACCCATCACCTTTGTGTTGCCAACTCTTTTCCCCTAGCTAATGCGGCCCATTGAAGCTGAGGTTAGAAGCCATCTTGCTTTTTCACATTTTTTATGATTGCAGACCTTGCATGGTTTGCCTTTCGGTAGTTGGTATGTTTCAAGGAATTGGTCTTTTTAACTAAGCCATCAAATGTGTGGCTATAGTGTTGTTCATAATATTCTTTTATCCTCCTTATGAGATCTATGGGATCAGTAGTGATGATACCTTGCTGTTGGTCATTTCTGGTATTGTAATTTATGTCTTCTTTCTTTTTTTCTTTGGTTATCCTGGCTAGAGTTTTATCAATTGTATTGATCTTTTCAAAGTTCAACTTTTGGTTTTGTTGATTTTCCCCTGTTGTTTTCTTCAAGTTGTGTTCTAATTTTTATTACTTAGTTTCTTCTGCTTGCTTTAGGTTTAAATTGCTCTTCTTTCTCTGGTTTCCTGAAGTGGAAGCTTAGAGGATTGATTTAAGACCTTCTTGTCTAACATATGCATTTAATGCTATAATTTTCTCTGTAAGCAAAAATGCTTTTTATGTGATGCCTTAGCAGCATCCCATACATTTTGATAAGTTATAGTTTCATTTTTTTTGGTTCAAAATATTTTTTAGTTCTCTTGAGACTTCTTAGACTCATAGATTATTTAGAAGAATGTTGTTTAGGCTGGGTGCGGTGGCTCACACCTGTAATCCCAGCACTTTTGGAGGCTGAAGCAGGCAGATCACTTAAGGTCCGGAGTTGGAGACCAGCCTGGTCAACATGGTGAAACCCTGTTTCTACTAAAAATACAAAAAAGTTAGCTGGGTGTGGTGGCAGGCATGGTGGCAGGCACTGTGTATGGTGGTGCACACCTATAATCCTAGCTATTCAGGAGGCTGAGGCAGGAGAATTGCTTGAACCATGGAGGTGGAGGTTTCAGTGAACCAAGATTGTAGCACTGCATTCCAGCCTGGACAACAGAGGGAGACCCCATCTCAAAAAAAAAAAAAAAAAAAAGGAAAGAAAAAAAAAAAGTAGTATGGAAGTATGTTGTTTAATCTGCAGCTTTTCCAGCTTTTTGTCATTGATTTCTAGTTTAATTTCACTGTGGTCTGAGAACATACCCTATATGACTTCTAGTCTTTCAAAATTTTAAAATTTCCTCTTCCTCTGTCTCTCTTCCATTTAATAAGTCAATCCTTTCCACTGGACATTTTAAAAAAGGTGTCCATAACCAAAATACGGTATTGCTTTTTTCTGTTATATTTTCAAGATATTTTAAACCAGATACCTATAGATTTAGTTCATTCCTTCCCCATCACCTCAATAACACTGTGGGTTTTTTTTTTTTTAACAACTTTATTAAGGTATAACTGATGTACAATACTGTACGTATTTGGAGTATACAGTTAGAAGCTTTAACATCTGTATTCTTTCATGAAACTATCACCAAAATAAGATAGTATTTCCATGTCCTAAAAATTTCCTGCTGCCTCTTTGCAATCCATGCCTCCTTCCCCATACCCCTACCCACTGGCAACCGCTGATGTGTTTTCTATCACTAGTTTGTATTTTCTAGAATTTTGTATAGATGGAATCATAATTATGTACTCTTTTTTAAAACCTTTAAAATTTCACATCACGGTTTTGAGATTCATCCATGTGGCTACATGTGTCAATAGTTGGTTCCTATTATCGCCGAGTAGTATTTCATTGTATGATGTTGTATGGATGGACTACAATTGGTTTCACCTGATGAGGGATATTGGGGTTGTTTCTCTTTTCTATTGTTATAAGCAAAGGGCTATGAGAGTCACATACAAGTCTTTTCATGGACATATGATTTCATTTCTCTTGGAAATGACATACCAAGAGTACAGTGGATCATATGGCAGGTACATGTTTAACTTCTTAAGACATTATTTTCAAAGTGGTGATGTTAATAAAAAATATTTTATATTGTTAACAGGCATTACATTGCACTTGATATGTAACTCAAATGAAAAGTATACAGTGAAAAGTCTTTTTTTTTCTTTTTTTTTGAGACAGAGTCTCGCTCTGTCACCCAGGCTGGAGTGCAGTGGTGTGATCTCGGCTCACTGCAAGCTCCGCCTCCCGGGTTCACACCATTCTCCTGCCTCAGCCTCCTGAGTAGCTGGGACTATAGGCGTCTGCCACGACACTCAGCTAATATTTTGTATTTTTAGTAGAGACGGGGTTTCACCATGTTAGCCGGGATGGTCTTGATCTCCTGATCTCGTGATCTGCCCACCTCGGCCTCCCAAAGTGCTGGGATTACAGGCATGCGCCACCATGCCCGGCCATATAACAGTGAAAAGTCTTAATCCCACCTGTGAGCTCGTCTCTCCCCTCCATCCCTTCTCTACAGATGACTTTAATTTGTTGTGTATCCTTCCAGTGTTTTTTTTTTTTTTTTTTTTTTTTTTTTCTATAGACGGTGTGGCTCTGTCTCTCAAGCTAGAGTGCAGTGGTATGATCTTGGCTCATTGCATCCTCCACCAGGCTCAAGCGATCCTCCCATCTCAGCCTCCTGTACAGCTGGGACTACAGGCATATGCCACCACACATGGCTAATTTTTGCACTTTTGTGGTAGAGACAGGGTTTCACCATATTGCCTAGGCTGGTCTTGAACTCCTGGACTCAAGTGATCCACCCACTTCAACCTCCCAAAGTGCTAGGATTACAGGCTTGAGCCACTGCGCCAGGCTCCTTCCAGTGTTTTTACATGGAAATATAGGAAGGTGTGAATATTCTTAATTTTCCTCCTTTCATACAAGAAAAAGCATACTATAGTCACTGATCTGTACTTTGCTTTACTCACTTCACAATAATGTGGCTGTGTTTACATGTCAGTACGTAAAAACTTCTGTGTTCTTTTTTACAGATGTGTAGTATTCCATTGTATAGATGCACCATTTCCTAATGGAGGACACTGACTTATTTGCAATGAAAAATAATATAGTAGATTACATTACATATGTCATTGCAGATGTGTGCCAATTTATTTGTAAGTTAAATTTTTGGGAATGGGATTGCTGGTTCAAGGAGATGTGGCCAGATTGCCTCCCACAGGGATTATATTTATTTGCATCCTACCACTAACACATGACAGGGCCTGTTTTCCCACAGCCTAGCCAGCACAGTGAGGGTTATTGAGTTTTTGATTCTTTGCCAATATGATAGGTGAATAATGATATACTTTGCATTTCTCTTATGAGTGAAGTTGAGCATCTTTTCATACGTTGAAGGGCTACCTGAATTTGTTTTTCTGTGAAGTTGTTTTTAATGTCCTTTGCCCATTTTTCTGTTGGATTGGTTATCTATTTCCTATCATCTCTTGGATTGGTTATCCAATTCTTATCATAATTTCTAGGAGCTTTTCATATATTGGAGGAATTCCCTCCGTTAAATGAATTGCAAATATGTTTCCCAGATTTTGTTTGATTTTTGACTTACTATGGATTGTTGCTATTTTTTTTGAGATGGAGTCTCATTCTGTCGCCCAGGCTGGAATGCAGTGGCATGAACTCAGCTCACTGCAAGCTCCGCCTCGTGGGTTCACACCATTCTCCTAACTTAGCCTCCCGAGTAGCTGGGACTACAGGTGCCCGCCACCACGCCCAGCTAATTTTTTATATTTTTAGTAGAGACAGGGTTTCACCATGTTAGCCGGGATGGTCTCGATCGCCTGACCTCCTGATCTGCCCACCTCGGCCTCCCAAAGTGTTGGGATTACAGGCGTGAGCCACTGCACCCAGCCAGGTTGTTGCTATTATTGCCACACACACATATTTATGTCATTGAATTTCCCAGTCTCTTTTATTGCTTCTAGATTTTGAGTCATAGTTTAAAAGGCCTTTCTGACTCCAAAATTATGAAGGAACTCACCTATGTTTTTATCTATTTCTTGTAAGATTTCAGCTTTCATACGTAAAAATATTTGGAGTTTATCCAGGTGCATAGTATGACATTTGTATCCAACTTTAATTTTTCCCAGATGACTCTTCAGTTGTTGTAACACCAACTATGTTTTAATTTAATTTAATTTATTTATTTGAGACAGGAGTTGGCTCTGTCACCTAAGCTGGAGTGCAGGGGTGTGATTCGGCTCACTGCGATCTGTGCCTCCCAGGCTCAAGCAATCCTCC
Organism: Piliocolobus tephrosceles; assembly: GCF_002776525.5. Taxonomy (NCBI): domain Eukaryota; kingdom Metazoa; phylum Chordata; class Mammalia; order Primates; family Cercopithecidae; genus Piliocolobus; species Piliocolobus tephrosceles. The sequence continues at coordinate 98,279,365 of NC_045435.1, read as the reverse complement.
CTCCTTAGCCTCCCAAGTAGCTGAAACCATGACCAGCTAATTTTTTTGTATTTTTTTTTTAGAGATGGGGTCTCACTCTGTTGCCCAGGCTGGTCTCGAACTCCTGGGCTCAAGCAGTCCACCCACCTCTGCCTCCTAAAGTGCTGAGATTACAGGCGTGAGCCACCACACCTAGCGTCAACTGGGTTTTTAGAAGTCCATCTTTACCCATAAGAGGCTGAGGTGGGTGGATCACTTGAGGTCAGGAGTTCAGGACCAGCCTGGCCAAAATGGTGAAACCCTGTCTGTACTAAAAATACAAAAATTAGCTGAGCGTGGTGGTGGGTGCCTGTAGCCTCAGTTACTCGGGAGGCTGAGGCAGGAGAATCATTTGCACCTGGGAGGCAGAGGTTGCAGTGAGCTGAGATCACACCACTGCACTCCAGCCTGGGTGACAAAGTGAGAATCCATCTCAAAAAAAAAAAAAAAAAAGAAGTCCATCTTTATCTCCATGATTTGAGATGTGAGCCTTATCATGTGCTACTTTCTGTGTTCACTTAGGTCCATTTTTGGGCTTTTTTTTTGTTCCATGGGTTGGTAGATCTTTTCATAAGCCAGTAACACATTGTTTCAATTATCCCAGCTCTGTAATATGTTGTTTGTTTGTTTGTTTATTTATTTATTTTTGAGATGGAGTCTCACTCTGTCACCCAGGCTGGAGTGCAGTGGCACGATCTCGGCTCACTGCAACCTCTGCCTCCTGGGTTCAAGCGATTCTTCTGCCTCAGACTCCTGAGTAATTGGGATTACAGGCATGTGCCACCATACCCGGCTAATTTTTGTATTTTTAGTAGAGACGGGGTTTTGCCATGTTGGCCAGGTTGGTCTCTAACTCCTGACCTCAAGTGATCCGCCTGCCTCAACCTCCTGAAGTGCTGGGATCAGTATCAGCTTTTCAGGTTCCAGAATGCCAAATTGTTTTTTTCTTTTTTGTCATGGAGTCTTGCTCTGGAGCCCAGGCTGAAGTGCAGTGGTGTGATCTCGGCTCACTGCAACCTCCACCTCCCGGGTTCAAGCAGTTCTCCTGTCTCAGCCTTCCGAGTAGCTGGGACTACAGGCACATACCACTACACTCGGCTAACTTTTGTGTTTTTTGTAGAGACGGGGTTTCACCATAATTGGTCAGGCTGGTCTCAAACTCCTGACCTCAGGTGATCCATCCACCTTGGCCTCCCAAAGTGCTGGGATTACAGGCTTGAGCCACCGCACCCAGCCTGTTGTTGATATTTTGATTGAGATCATATTATCTTTATAAATTAACTTGGCAGAATTGACAACTTTATGAGATTAAGACTTCCTGTCTAAGCACATGTTATGACTTTCCATTTGTTCAAGTCTTCTTTTGAATACTTCACATGTGTTTTAATATGTATAACGTACAGATTTTGCTCATTTTGGTAGATAGCAAAAATGACCACAATACTCCACCCGTTCTTGTACCCACATGCTTTGCAATGTGACCACAGTTCCTCCCATCGAGGAGTCGTTTCCCTACCTGTTGATTTGCTTTATCCAATAGAACAGGGGAAGTGGCACTGTGCCAGTTCTAAGCCTAAGCCTCAAGCAGCCTTACATGCTTCTACTGTCATTCTTGGAACTCTGCCCAGCCACCAAATGAACAAGCTCAGGCTACCCTGCTGGAGAGCTGGACATATGTGGCCTAGTTGCCCCAACTTCTTCACCTAAGAGCCAGCCAGCCCCTAGCTGCTGTTAGCTGCTTATGAAGCAGAGCCTTCTAGCTACTGTTAACTGACTGCAGATGTGTGAGTGAGCACAGCTGAGCCCCATCCAATGATAGCAAGTAGAATTGTGAGCTTAATGGTTTTGAGCCGCTAAGTTTTGAAGTGGTTTGTGACAATGCAAAAACTACCCAATGTAGATACTTATTTTTAAATTTATTTCTAACTATTTTTTCCTTTTACTACTATAAGTGGGGAAGGGAGGTTTCTAGCAGACGCTTATAAGCTGTCTTCCAAACTCATTTCCCTTTCTTCCTAGGCACTCTCCTGTCTTGCTTGTAGTTATATGTTCAACCATGTGGCTGACTTCTAGCCAGTGGAATATAAGAAAATGTGATCAGGCCTCTAAAAGACCTAGTCCATCAAAACCTCCTTCTCTGACTTTTCTCCCATTTTCTGGCTGATGTGGGTATCCAGAGCAACCTTGGAAGCACATGTGGCACATGATAGAGCCACCATCAACCTGGTTCCTGAATGACTACATGGAGCAAAACTCCCCACTCCCCACTCGTGTTCCTCACCACCTACCGATTGTGCTTTACGTGAGTGAGAAAGAAACTTCAGCTGTATCAAGCCATAGAAATGTGTTTTTCCTTAACTAACGTTATTGTTTCCCTCATATCTTTTTTTTTAAAGAAAACACTGGGACTGGGCGTAGTCACTCACTCCTGTAATCCCAGCACTTTGGGAGGCCGAGGCGGGCAGATCACGAGGTCAGGAGATCAAGACCATCCTGGCTAACATGGTGAAACCCTGTCTCTACTAAAAATACAAAAAATTAGCCAGGCATGGTGGTGGGCGCCTGTAGTCCCAGCTACTCGGGAGGCTGAGGTAGGAGAATGACGTGAACCCGGGAGGTGGAGTTTGTAGTGAGCCGAGATAGTGCCACTGCACTCCAGCCTGGGTGACAGAGCAAGACTTTGTCTCAAAAAAAAAAAAAAGGCGGGGGGAGAAAATACTGGCTCTATTGAAATATAATTCACATACCATAAAATTCACCCTTTTAAAATGTACAATTTCATGGTTTTAGTATATTCAAAGAACCATGTCACCATCACCACTATGTAATCTTAGAACATTTTCACTACCTGGAAAGAAAACCCTGTATTATTAGCATCCACTCTATAGTAGTCCCCCTCCTGCCAGTAGTGGCAACCACAATCCACTCTCTATCTCTGGATTTGCTGATTCTGGACATTTCATAGACGTGAATATATATAATATGTGACAGCTTTCTTTTACTTAACATAATGTTTTCTTTTAAAAAAATTTTCATAGCTTTTTCTTTATTTCAAATGCCAACTTGAACCAGATATTTGGCATAATGTTTTCAAAGTTCTTCCACGTCATAGCATGTGTCAGTACTTCATTCCTTTTTGTGGTTCAGTAATATTCCATTGCACTGATATATCACAGTTTGTGTTTCCACTCAACTGATGGACATTTGAATTGTTCTGCTTTTTTGCCATTGTGAGTTATTCTGCTATGAACATCCACATATGTTATGGACTGAATTGTGGCCCCCCAGAATTCATCTGTTGGAAGCCTACCCTCATCATGACAGTGTATTTGGAGGTGAGGCCTTTAGGTAGATAATTAAGATTAAATGAGGTTGTAAGGGTGGGGCCCTAATTTGATAGGACTGGTTTCCTTATAAGAAGGAGAAACCCCAGTGCTATCCCACTTCATGCGCAGATGCACAGAGGAAAGGCCTTGTGAGAAGGCGGCTGTCTGCAAGCCAGAAAGAGAGCCCTCACCAGAAACTGAATTTGCTGGCACCTTGATTGTGGACTTCTAGCCTCCAGAACTGTGAGAAAATAAATGCCTGTTGTTTAAACCATCTAGTTTATCGTATTTTGTTGTAGCAACCTGAGCAAACTAATACAATGTACACGTTTTTGTGTGGACATATATTTTCATTTCTATTGGGTATATTACCTAAAAGTGGAATTGCTGGGTCACATGGAAACTCTATGTTCAACGTTTTGAAGAATTGCCAAACTATTTTCCAAAGTAGCTATACCATTTTCCATTCCCACCACTGGTAGATGATGCCTCCAGTTTCTCCACATCCTTGCTTAACATTTATTATTGACTGTCTTTTTAATTACAGATGACAGCCATCCTAGTGGATGTGAAATGTTATCTCACTGAGCTTTTGATCTGCATTTATCTAATGAAAATGATATTGAGTATCTTTGCCATTTGTATATCTTCTTTAAGAAATGTCTATTAAGATCTTTTGCCCTTTAAAAAAAAAAACTGTGTTATTTCTCTTTTATTATTGAGTTGTAAAAGTTTTTTTTTTTAGTATATATTCTGGATACAAGTCCCTTGTCAGATACGTGATCTCAAAATTTTTGTCCCATTCTGTGGGTTGTCTTTTCACTTTCTTGATGATCCTTTGAAGCAATGTTTTTACTTTTGATAAAGTCTAATTTTCCTACTTTTTTCCTTTTGCTGTTTGTGCTTTGGTGCAATATTGGTTAGGTTTTGGTATCAATTTTATATTTACTTCACTAAAATAACTGGAAAAATTTTCCTTCTTTTCGGGCGCTCTACAACAATTTAAATAGTATTAGAAATATTTGCTATTTAAAGGTTTGGTATAATTTTTCTGTAAAACCATTTGGGTCTGGTGCTTTTGGGGCATGGGGTAGCTCTGGTCTTCCTTCTTAGCTGGAAATGCCAGTTTTGTTGTGTGTGTGTGTGTGGTTTCTTTCTTTCTTTTTTTTTTTAGACAGAGCCTCGCTCTGTCACGCCCAGGCTGGAGTGCAGTGGCACGATCTCAGCTCATTGCATCCTCCACCTCCTGGGTTCAAGCAATTCTTCTGCCTTAGTCTCCCAAGTAGCTGGGATTACAGGTGCCCTCCATCATGCCTGGCTAATTTTTGTATTTTTAGTAGAGACGGGGTTTCACCCTTTTGGCCAGGTTGGTCTTGAACTCCCGACTTCAGGTGATCTGCCTGCCTTGGCCTCCCAAAGCACTGGGATTATAGGTGTGAGCCACCGCGCCCAGCTGAAATGCCAGTTTTAATTTGTTAAATACATGGCAGAATGTCTGGTTACAGTTTTTATCTGTTTTGTAAAGTCCACATTTTTTGGTGAGCTTTTGTTGTCTATAGTAAAATTTTGTTGCTCTCTTCCTCTTTTTCCCTAGTAGTATCTTTTTTAAAAAATCCATGTTATTATTATTATTATTATTGTTATTGAGACAGAGTCTCTCTCTGTCACCCAGGTTGGAGTGCAGTGGTGCCATCTCGGCTTACTGCAAGCAAGCTCTGCCTCCTGGGTTCATGCCATTCTCCTGCCTCAGCCTCCCGAGTAGCTGGGACTACAGGTGCCCACCACCATGCCCGGCTAATTTTTTTGTCTTTTTAGTAGAGACGGGGTTTCACTGTGTTAGCCAGGATGGTCTCGATCTCCTGACCTTGTGATCCACCTGCCTTGGACTCCCAAAGTGCTGGGATTACAGGCGTGAGCCACCGCACCCAGCCAAAAAAATCCATATTATTGAGTATAATTTATGCACAAAATGCCATCCATTAAAAATGTATACTTAAATGTATTTCACAGCTATATAGACCTATAGCTGTGAAACTACCACCACAATCAAGATACAGAATATTTATATCACACCCCAAAAGATCCCTTTTTTCCCACTTACTGAGACAAGCTCGGTTGTGGAGACCCCAACCCACCAGCACTAGAGGAATGAAGACAAAGACCCAGAAATAAAGTGCAGTGTGGGAATCAGGGTGCTAACAGCCTTGAGAGCTGAGAGTCATGAATAGAGTTTTACCCACATTTTTATTCACAGTAAGCCTGTGATAAACATCATTTCTATAGATTAAAGATTAGCTAAAAGCATTCCTTATGGGAAACAAAGCGTTCTTAGCAAGGAGCAGAGAAACAAGCTCTGGCTGATTATCTGCAGCAGGAACATGTCCTTAAGGCACAGATCGCTCATGCCATCGTTTGTGGTTTAGGAACGCCTTGAGCGGTTTTCCACCCTGTGTGGGCCAGGTGTTCCTTGCCCTTATTTCGGTAAACCAGCAACCTCCAGCATGAGTGTCATAGCCATCATGAGCATGTCACATTGCTACAGAAATCCTGTTTATGGCCAATTTCTTTAAGGCCTTTTTATGACAGGCTTAGGGCCTGTTTCCAACATGTCTCCCTTTTTGTTTTTGCAAAGTGATAAAGGCAAAGACACTTTTGTCACAGTGGGCTACTTCTCGCAGGATTCGGGATCCGCATCTGCGGACTACACAAAGATGAACAACACAGATTAAAAGCACAATCATCATTAAAGTCACAGAGCCTCCAAGTGTCTTGATCCATTTTAATGGGTTAATAGCTGCTAATCTGTCTGCAGATCCTTCAGGCACTTCAGTTCCTGGCATTAGCGTCAGATGTGCCTGAGAGGCTTGAAATACTTGTTCCTTCAGTTTTGCAATACCCAAAGATAAATTTCCAGTATGACCCTTTAAATGTCTCTTAACTGTTTCCCACTCATGTTCTGTTTCATTATACAGATGAGGAGTAATGCAAACATCGGAAGTATTCTAATCACATTGTAACTGCATTCTATATTCTAAACTAACTACACGATCTTCCAACCATACAATAGTTTGTCAGAGATCATGAATCTGATTAGCTAGTTTCTGGTCTATATTAGCTTGGGAATTCCACAACAGAGTAGAATTTTTCTGCCAATTATTTACATAGTCTGCTGTTTGTACTGTGAAATGCAAAGCAACTCCAGCTGCTGCGGCAGTAGCTATGACAGCAGTCAATCCTATAATGATTAAAATTAAAGTGGCAATGAAACGCCGAGAGCATCTCAGAATCTTTTGAAGAATTTCAGTAATAACATGCACAGAAGGAGAGGCTTCCCAAGGATGGGCAAGCTTTACCGGTATCCATATTCCTTCTCGGGCTCTTACCACTAAAATTGAATCATCAGTATTATACAAGGAAGAATTCACACAAGAAAGCAATCTACAGTCTTGACAAGTCACATGATGATTAGGGAGATCAAGTATTAAATCACCCACTACAAGCAGGAAAGGAGGACGGACACAACTCTATATCCAGACTGAATCGTTGTGAGCCAATTCTAACATGTGATTAGGATTATATTGGGTTGGCTTAGTATATTTCCCTTCCCAACTCTTTATCTTTTGCAGTGCCATTAATATTTTCCACAACTCCTTATGTTTAGCTCCTATAGCAGACCATATCATTTGGGGTTGAGATGTCACTATACCACCATATGCCCAAATAATAGGAACTCTCGCTGTACTTTTTATAGTGTCCACTATCTGATATCGTTTTGTTTAGATGCAGGGTGACCATTACCTACAGATTGAGAGGTGAGCCTCGTAAGTGCCCCTTTAGGGGACCAACCAATAATGACTCCATATGAATCATTACGAAACACCTGTGCGTGCCCTGCGATACAAGCAAATCCCTTCATTTTTTCTGACCATGTTCAATCTACTTTACAGATAGGTTTTTGAGGGCAGTAAACTTTGGTTACAGGAGCATAATCACTGTGATAAATACTAAGACCAGAAAGCATATGTAATTGTGCCACAGAGATGTTATGTTCAGGCACTATTGCCAGCCAAGATTGATGACTGGGAGGTAAACACCTATTGGCTTTTCCCAAGCAAATAGGTAGATGCTCAAATCCCAACAATATATTCATAATTATTCCCTCCTTTTGGGGGTGAGATGGGCCTCTATCATCTGTAGAACCAGGCATCCAAAAACCATTAGTGTATACCTCCACTGGGCAGGGGGGCGTCTAACCATGTTGCTGGCTGTAGAAGTGGTGGAAAAGGAATATATGCCGAATAAGTATAATTGTTTTTTGTTTCAGCAATTACTGGGGGAATACTCATGGCAATGGTGAGCACAGCCATCATAGCTACCATTAGATTATTCATTGTAATTGGTCATCCCGCCTTCTTCAGATTTTCTTTCGCCATCTGTGTCAACTTCTTGATCTGGTCCCAGGTGGGTGGCTGTGCCTGACAAGTGTTGCTTGCCGAGACTGGTGTCTTCCTGATTGCCAGTCTCAACATGGCTGCAGCTGTTGGGGTCCTCGGGTTACTCCCAAAATCTCTTCTTCAGCATCTGGCTCATGATAAGGTTTCAGGTGTCTTGATGATATCCAGATCGGCTGCTGATTTTGGCCTGGAGAAACACAAGCATAACCTCTACCCCATGTTATTATTTTACCTATTTCCCAAATTTTTTTAATCGGATCTCTCCACCAAACCAGTTATTCTGCTTCTGTCTTTGCAGCTGGTTTCTGTAGAGGCTGTTCAGCTGCTAATAGCATCCGGCCTTTAGGCAGGCTCAAACAATTTAAAGTTAATAATGCTAGATTTAGTTGCTTATGTGAAGTCATAGTCACTGTCTCCTTTTTTGTTTTTGTAACTGCTGTTTCAGGGAGAGATTCATTCTTTCCACTATGGCTTGTCTTTGAGAATTATATGGGATACAAATAATGTGTTTAATATTCCATATAGAAAAAAATGTAGCTAGAGCTTGGCTAGTGTAGCCTGGGGCATCATCTGTTTTAATAGAAGCTTGAATGCCCATCACCGCAAAACATTGCAAAAGGTGACATTTAACACAAGCAGAAGACTCTCCTGATTGGCATGTAGCCCAGACAAAGTGAGAAAAGGTGTGCACACATTACATGAACATAAGCTAGTCTCCCAAATGAGGGAACATGTGTGACATCCATTTGCCAAAGAGGATTATGTTCCAATCCCAAGAATTAACTCCTCCTGTAAAAGATGAGGAATGCACCATTTGGCAAGTTGGGCATTGCTGGATAAAAGCTTTAACTTCTTTCCAGGTAATGCTGTATCTGCGTTTGAGACCAGAGGCATTAACATGGGTTAAACTGTGAAAGTGTCTAGCATTAGATATTGCAGTAGCAACTAGGCGATCAGCCATTTGATTCCCTGTAGTTAAAGGTCCTGGAAGAGGTGTATGAGCACTAATATGAGTAATGTAAAAAGGGTACATTCTGCTCCTAACTGCTGTTTGCAGTTGGGTAAATAAAGTCATCAGTTGCTCATCTGTGTGGAATCGTAGCTGAGCATTTTCAACTAACTGTGTAGAATGAACCATATATGAAGAATCAGAAATCACATTAATAGGCACACTAAAAGCAGTCGATACCTCAATTACAGCTACAAGCTCTGCTTTTTTAGCTGAAGTAGAGGGTGTCTGGAAAACTACCTTTCGATCCAGAATAAGAGGCTTTACCATTACTAGACCCATCTGTGAAGACATTCTCAGCACCTTCAATTGGTTTGAATTTAGTTATTTTAGGGAGAATCCAATTAGTTAGTTTTAAAAATTGAAACAGTTTCATGTTAGGAAAATCATTATCGAGAATACCCACAAAGTCAGCTAAACGGGTTTGCCAAGTAAGACTATTTATAAAAGCTTGCTGTATTTGTGCCTTTGTGAGAGGGACAATAACTTTTCCAGGATCATATCCATGTAATTTAACAATCCGAGTTCTCCCATTTCCTATTATAGTAGCAATTTGATCCAAATAAGGAGTCAAAGTCAAAGTCCAAAGCAATTTGATCCAAATAAGGAGTCAAAGATCCAAATAAGGAGTCAAACTCCCATTTCCTATTATAGTAGCAATTTGATCCAAATAAGGAGTCATTAGTATGTGGAAGGAAAGCCACTCTACAAGATCTTGCTCTTGAACAATAACACTAGTAGGTGAATGCTGAGTTGGAAAAATTAGCAAATCTATAGTCTTCTCTGGATCTGTTCTATTTATTTGGGCCTTATGGACTTGCTTTTCGATTAGCTGCAGCTCTGCCTCAGCTTCTTTTGTTAATTGCCAAGGAGACTAGGATTTCCTCTAAGGATAGAAGACAGATTACTCATGGCATAGGTAGGAATGCCTAGAGCAGGCCGTATCCGATTAATGTCCCCTAGTAGTTTTTGTTTATTTATTTATTTTTATTATTATACTTTAAGTTCTAGGGTACATGTGCATAATGTGCAGGTTTGTTACATATGTATACTTGTGCCATGTTGGTGTGCTGCACCCATCAACTCGTCTGCACCCATCAACTCATCATTTACATCAGGTATAACTCCCAGTGCAATCCCTCCCTCTTCCCCCTTCCCCATGATAGGCCCCGGCGTGTGATGTTCCCCTTCCCGAGTCCAAGTGATCTCATTGTTCAGTTCCCACCTATGAGTGAGAACATGCAGTGTTTGGTTTTCTGTTCTTGTGATAGTTTGCTAAGAATGATGGTTTCCAGCTGCATCCATGTCCCTACAAAGGATACAAACTCATCCTTTTTTATGGCTGCATAGTATTCCAAAGACTTGGAATCAACCCAAATGTCCATCAGTGACAGACTGGATTAAGAAAATGTGGCACATATACACCATAGTAGTTTTTGAAAGTCATTCAGTGTTTTCAATTGATCCCTATGTGTGGTTACTTTCTGTGGCACAATAGTAGTGTCATTTACTAAGGTCCCCAAGTAGGAGTAAGGAGTAGTAGTCTGAATTTTGTCAGGAGCTGTAATTAAACCGGCATGAGAAATCGAGTTTTGCAAGTGATTATAACTTTGGAGTAATATTTCTCGAGGGGGGAAAACAACAAAGAATATCATCTATATAATGAATAATGTAGCAATTTACGAGTAGGTTCAATTGCTTGCCCTACATAAGTCTGACAAATTGTTGGACTGTTTAACATGCCTTGTGGCAACACTTTTCAATGAAAATGCTTACAAGGCTGCAGGTTGTTGACTGCAGGAATCGTAAATGCAAACCATTCACAGTCTTGCTCAGCTAAGGGGATAGTAAAGAAACAGTCTTTTAAATCTATGACTATTAAAGGCCAATTTTTTGGAATCAGAGCAGGAGAAGGCAGTCCTGGCTGTAATGCCCCGATAGGTTGTGTAACTGAATTAATGGCTCTAAGATCTGTCAACAATCTCCATTTACCTGATTTAATAACAAAGACTGGAGAATTCCAGGGGGAAAATGTTGGAGCTATGTGTCCTTTTTCTAATTGTTCAGTAACTAAGTTCTCTAAAGCCTCCAGTATCTCTTTACTCAGTGGCCATTGTTCTATCCAAATTGGCTTATCTGTTAACCATTTTAAAGGTATAGGTTCTGGAGGCTTAGTAATGGCTGCCATCAAAAATGGTATCCTAAGCCTTGGCGGGAACTGCTTCTTTCCACTTTAAGCAGTTCCTTCAAACCTTGCAAATTTTTTCCTAGTCCCATACCAGGGACATACTGTATTTCATGCATCATATGTTGACTTGAGGGCTATATAATTGTTCTGGAATTAACACTTGTGCTCCCCATTGTTGTAATAAATCTCCCCCCATAAATTTATAGGTACAGAAGTTGTAATTGGTTAAATAGTCCCAGGTTGTCCATCGGGCCCTTCACAGTGCAAAATGTAACTACTTTGATATACTTCAGGGGCTTTATCAACTCCAATTATGTTAAATTGAGTAGGTTGAATTGGCCACACAGATGGCCAATGCTGTAGAGAAATGATTGAAATGTCCACTCCTGTGTCTACCAATCCTTTAAATTTTTTTTCCTTGAATGGTTATTTCACAGGTAGGATGCTTATTGGTAATTTGATTCACCCAATAAGCTACTTTGCCTTGTTTATTTGTGCTTCCAAATCCTCCTGTTCGTTTAGTTTCTGCTTTCCCTATTTCCATATATGGCACAGTCAGGAGCTGTGCTATACGCTCTCCTGGCTCTGCTTTCCGGGGAACAGCAGTAGATATAACAATTTGAATTTCCCCCTTGTAATCTGAATCAGTGACTGCTGTTTGTACCTGTGCCTAGAAGTAATCCTACTGTCCCCCCTGGCAAGGGTCCACAGACTCCTGTTGGCCCTTTTTGCGGGAGTTCCCCAGGCAAAAGGCTCACAGCTTTTGTGCAGCATAAATCTACTGCGGCACTACCTGCTGTGGTGGGGGACAGGCATTGTACAGGGGTGAGGGAGTGGCCAGAGCTGGAAATGCCTCAGTTTGGAATGGGGCCCAGGACGGGCCCCTCATAGCATTTCCCGAAATCAGGTTCACATCTTTATCAAACTTAGAGTGACACTGATTAGCCCAGTGTTTTCCTTTTTTGCATTTTGGACATATTCCAGGCTCAGCAGTTTTCTTTTTACCCCCAACTGGCAGCCTGACTTACTGATTTTTTCGAACTTCTTTTTTAGTATGACCGTGTTTCCCACAGTTAAAACAAGCTCCAGGAAACGAAGTATTTCCTTTACCTACTGTCAGTCCTGCAATTGCCTGGGCTAGCAGAATAGCTTTATGCAGATTACCTCCGATACCGTCACAAGCTTTAATATACTCAACCAAATATGCTTTTCCTCTAATAGGTCACAGAGTGGCTTGGCACTCAGGATTGGCATTGTCAAAAACTAATAACTGCAACACTGTATCCTGAGCAGCGGAATCCGCAATCACCTTTTTAAGAGATTCCTGTAACTAAGCTGTAAAATCTGCATAAGGTTCTTTCAGTCCCTGTTTGACAGCACTAAAGGAAGGATATTGTTCTCCTCCTGAAGTGATTTTTTCCCCAAGCTCTAATGCACACTCCTCTAAGCTGCTCTATAGCATCATCATGCATGACCACTTGTGCACCTAAACCAGCCCAGCCGCTGACCCCCAAACTTGGTCTGTAGTTATATTAACTTGAGGTTGGGCCTGGGCATTGTGAGCAGCCTGGATGGAAGTTTCATCTGCCCACTAAGTTTTAAATTTTAAGAACTGAGCAGCAGTCAGACAAGCTCGAGTAAGAGCGTCCCAGTCAGTAGAAATCATCCGACTGGAGACAGCAACATTCTTTAACAGTCCCATTACAAAAGGAGAACCTGGTCCATATTGATTAATAGCTTGTTTAAATTCTTTCAGTAATTTCAAAGGAAAAGGCTCAAATATAGCCATCATATTCCCCTGTTGATCATCTGGGTGTAATCTAACAGGGAACTGCCAACCATCCATATAACCCTCTCATCTAGCTTGATGAATTCCTGCGTGAGGGCAGTCAGTCGAGGCACTGCTTGGACAGTCACTGGGACAACAACTTTTCACCCAGTGTCCTCCAGAAAAGAAAGATCTGGAGGGTCAGGCCACTCTTTTTCTTCAAAATAATGAGGGGGTGGAGAGGGGTAGGGACAAACCTCTCCCTCCTTTGCCACTTTAGCTGGCAAACGAACCTGCTTTGTCATCTCTTCTGTTACTTCGTTATACTCTCCTTCTTCCTCTGATTCCTTCTCCTCATCATCTGTGTGGAAAGGCTGCAAGGGGGAACGAACCAGAGCCCACACTGACCAGACAGTTATAGGAATATCCTCAGCACCATCCTTATATGCCTTTTTCAGTGTGCTGCCTACCTTTTCCCAGACCTCTACATTCATAGTCCCTTGGTCCAGAAACCAGGGACAATATTTCTCTACCGCACTAAAAAGCTGCATAAGTTGGCTAGTGCTAACCTTCACTCCCTGTTTTCTGAGGAGCTGCCGAAGCAGACTCAAATAAGCCTTGTGCCTGCTCGACCCTTGTCCCATTGTTACCCTGATGCGTCTGAGCTCCCCTTCTTACTTACCATGGGGATTGCTTAAGAGTACTTGGGTGTCCTCCAGCATAGTTCCATGTTCTCCAGCCGTCGCTCCGGCGACCCTTTGACCTGGGTTCAAGCCCCATGTTGGGTGCCACCTACCAAGACCAGCTCGGTCGTGGAGACCCCAACCCAGCAGCACTAGAGGAATGAAGACAAAGACCCAGAAATAAAGTGCAGTGTGGAATCGGCTAACAGCCTTGAGAGCTGAGAGCCACAAACAGAGTTTTACCCACGTATTTATTGACAGTAAGCTTGCTATAAACATCGTTTCTATAGATTATAGATTAGTTAAAAGCGTTCCTTATGGGAAACAAAGCATTCTTAGTGAGGAGCAGAGAAACAGGCTCTGGCTGATTAGCTGCAGCAGCAACATGTCCTTAAGGCACAGATCACTCATGCCATCGTTTGTGGTTTAGGAATGCCTTGAGCAGTTTTCTGCCCTGGGTGGGCCAGGTGTTCCCTGCCCTTATTTCAGTAAACCAGCAACCTCCAGCATAAGTGTCATAGCCATCATGAGCATGTCACATTGCTGCAGAACTCCTGTTTATGGCCAGTTTCTTTAAGGCCTTTTTATGACAGGCTTAGGGCCTGTTCCTAGAACCCACTAGATTTAGACAACCACTGATCTCCTTTTCTCAGTATAGATGAATTTACACCTTCTAGTCTATTCCTATGTAAGTTATAATTGTGTACATATCAATAGTTCATATTTTTTCTTGCTCTGTAGTATGATATCACATATATGCACCACAATTTATCTGTTCACTTGTTTAGGGACACTGGATTGACTCCAGTTAATTATTACAAATAAGTCTGCTATGAATATTTGTGTACAAATCTTTCTATGGACTTAAACTTTCATTTCTCTTGGCTGGATACTTAGGAATTGAATGGCTAGATCACATGGTTATCTAATAGAATCTTGGTGTGGATTCTGAGCCTGGTTTTCTCTTTTTAAACACATAGTTAAAAGGGTTGGATTTTATCAGATCAGCTCTTTGCGCTAGAATCTTCTAGGAGTGAGGAGGGTGGGGAGAGGGTTCCAGTCAAACTTCCAAAGCCTGTCGTCCAAGGACTTCCTGGTCTGTTGTGATAGTAGAGACACTCTTTCCTCCGAGGCAGCATCTCTGGGTAGCTGCCCCTCTTCTACCTCTCCAAACCTATGGGGCTTGAAAGGGATTTTATAATCCAACCCTGCACTCCCCCAGGGTGAGCCTTTTTTGTCTAGAAGGTTTCTTTAGAAGATGCTTTCTGAGAATTGCCACCTCTGGGCCACTCTGGGCGATTCGCCTGTCTTCTCTTTCCATCTTTGCAGCCCTTGTGCCTGTTCAATCAACAGTTCCCACTTGGGGTTGGGGAAGGTTCTCCTTCATCTGGACATTTCCAGAGTCATCTATCACAGGGTTTCTCCTGGCTTTGCAACAGTCTGCCTGCCCTGAGGCTCTGGCCCTATTCTCTGTTGTTCTTGCAGGACTCAGGGCGGTGTTCATGTGCACAAGGATGGGCTGACGGTCACTTCTCCAGTGCTAATGTGGGTCCAGGTAAGCGTAGGGCTTCCTGTTCTCCTTCTGTCCCCAGCCTGTCTCACTGGCAGACTCATTGATTTGCTAGGAAGTCCAAAGGTGGCAGCCAATGAGAGCATCTGTTGAGACCAGGTCCTCATAGGAAAGTGGAGTTGGCATGGCTCCTGGGACCAGGCTCAGCCTCAGCTGGTGTCAACACTCCCAGGCTCAGAACTTCCAGGTGCTGGAGCCACAGTAGATGGCAAGTCCTGCCATTAACCATCTTTAAAATACCACAGAGGAAATCTTTTCCAAACATCTGCAGTCAGGCCCTGTGGCCTCCCTTGTACCATGAAATACAAACATAGGTTGGGTGTGGAGGCTCACGCCTATAATCCCAGCACTTTGGGAGACCGAGGCAGGTGGATCACCTGAAGTCAGGAGTTCGAGACCAGCCTGGCCAACATGGTGAAACCCCGTCTCTACTAAAAATACAAAAGTTAAGCTGGGCATGGTGGCACATGTCTGTAATCCCTGCTACTCAGGAGGCTGAGGCAGGAGAATCACTGGAACCTGGGAGGTGGAGGTTGCAGTGAGCTAAGATTGCACCATTGCACTCCAGCCTGGATAACAAGAGTGAAACTCCATCTCAAAAAAAAAGAAAAAGAAAAAAAGAAATACAAACATAGCCCTTAGGGTCTTAGTTCTCAGCCTCCAGGATCCCTTAGCTCCCTAAGCATTCAGAACGGCAAGTTATTGCCTGGCCAGTCAGACTCATATCAGTCCCAAGCCAGGCCTGCCTCTGAGGCTCAACAGGAAAGGAGAATGCCTGTAGCAGGATCTGGTGACCTAGGGGGCCACAGGAGCAGGGATGTGGAAAGCACAGAGAGGCATGGTAGCACCAGGGGCTACCTCATCATATGCTACAGGGTCCCCAAGTCCCTGAAACTGGAGGCCAACTAAGTGTGTGTCTTCCAAAGGCTTTTTTCAGTCCTCCAATACCTATCTAACCAGTTCCCTATATTAAATTCTTTTTGTTAAAAATAACTAGTATGATTTCTTTTTTATTGGTGTAACCCTGATTCATACACTGGAGAATTGGTGTAAAGGATGGATTTTTATCCAGACAAACTGGCTAGAATGTACTTCAGAGGGAGCTGAGCCAGACCAAGGGGCAGAGTGGGAGGGTCAGGGGTTAGAGGCAATGGTCAGTGTCAGGAGGTCCCAGTGATGATGTCGAGGGCATCTCATAGGCCAAGGCCTTCACCTGGGGAGGTGCGTAGTGGGTGAGAGCCACGCTTGGGGGTGGGGCCAGGGTGATTTCTGATCTGACACAGCCTCCAGGACCAAACTTGATCCTAGCTCTGCCAGCCCCTGTTCCAGCTGTGCCCCACTCCCTGCCCGAGGTTTGATGGGCACAGATAGAGAGGGCATCCACAGCCAGGGCTGAAAGGAGCCCTCCAAGCAAAGGCTGGGGGTGGTGGAGTCAGGCAAAAGTGAGAGAGTCTTCTCTGCCTTCAGGAAAACACAGGTCAGAGAGAATCTCTAATTCCTGCTGTGAAATCTTAGGAGGATGGTGCCAAGTTCTACTGGGCACCACCATCCATCCCACTCATTGGGTTTTGCTAGAAAGGAGAGTCCAACCAGACAGTAAAGGCTGGAATAGGGGCCTGGAACAGGTGGCCATCATCTCTATCCACTCCCTCCAGCCTCTGGCTCCTGGATACAGGGAGTCTGGGCCTGATGCTCCACTCTCATGGGAGCTCTCTACTTTGCTCTTCACTTCCCTGTTGCAGTAAAGTCAAATCACTAATATAGTGGCTTGAAAATGCAAATAAAAGAAGCCAAAAGTTGGCTGCCTTACTTTGTTTGTTTTTGAGACAAGGTCTCACTGTGTTGCCCAGACTGGAGTGCAGTGGTGTGATCATGGCTCACTATAGCCTCAATCTCCTGGGCTCAAGTATCCTCCCTCCTCAGCCTCCTGAGTAGCTGTGATTACAGGCTCATGCCACCACACCCAGCTAAATTTTTCATTTTTTTGTAGAGATGGGATCTCATTATGTTGCCCACACTAGTCTTGAACTCCTGAGCTCAAGTGATCCTTCTGCCTTGGCCTCCAAAAGTGCTGGGATTACTGGTATGAGGTGATGGCATGCACATGTAGTTCCAGCCACTCAGGAGGCTGAGATGGAAGGATCACTTGGGCCTGAGAGGTTGAGGCTGCGGTGAGCTAAGATTGCACCACTCCATTTCAGTCTGGGAACTAGAGCAAGACCCTGTCTTGAAAAAAAAAAAAAAAGGAGGGGGAGTAAAATTTGAGCATTGGTGGTTTATGATTCCATTTATTTAAAATATTTTTAGGATAGTTGACCTTTTTATTTGATTGATGCCTACTTGTTTAAATACTGTACTCTAGTGCTTACAAATCCCAAGTCATGAGTTTTTTCATCATCTGCCCAGAGTCCTCTGCTGTAATGGCAGGCACTTGTGTTTCAATTCTGAGGCTTGCATGTCTGATTCAGTGGTTCTGTGCAGTCATGGTGGGTTCTGTTTTTCTTCTCAGGCACTGGATATCATCTTGGAAAAGATGAAGGCTTCAGGCTTTGACTTCTCTCAAGTCCTAGCCTTGTCCGGGGCAGGCCAGGTTCGTTTGCAGCAGACTCTGCGTGCCATGTGAGGGTAACTGTCCTGGGCAGTGGTGCTAGTGTTGAAGAGATGGCTCCCCTTGGATGGGGAGCAGCTCATTCTTGACAGGCATTGCACACATTTCACCGTGAATAAAAATCCCTACAACTATTTTACTTTGGAGACTGTATAACTTGTCTCATTGCAAAAGGATCTGAGACAGTTCTTAGGAGTAAGTGTTATATAAAATAGGACTCTTGGTGAGAGAACTGAGTAGAGGTCCTCTAAAGGGGATGGAGGAAGCAATTGACATGAATTTATTATGACTCCTTGGGGGCACCACAATTGCTTTTCTATTTCCTGAAAGTAAAAGCAAAGTCAAAAATGATCCTAATAATGATAGTTGTTTCAGTAGAAGGAAGAGTATTAATAATGATATCAAAGGACATTGACTGAACACTTAGTGCATGCCAGATACAATTCTGAGGCCTTTCCAGATGCCACCCAACTTAATCCTTACAATTCTACAGGGTGGTGCTGTGGAGTGCTTGGTACACACTCAGGGCATCCTGTCTGGGTTTGATCCCTGGCTCTACCATTCACAAGCAGTGACCTGGGATGTGTCATCTGGCTTTCTGGTGCCCCTGTATTCTCATCTGTCATAGGGTCATTATGAGTATAAGTACATAGCACAGTGCCTCCTATTAATACGCAGTAAGCATTATTAAAGCTTGGGCTTCTGCTATGATCATTAATATTTCCATGAGGCACAGAGAAGTGATGTCACTTACCCAAGATCACACCGTGCTGGGAGTGGGAGTCAGGACCCAAGTCCATCTCATCCAGTCCCTTGGTGGTGCTGGGATCACTTTTCTCCATGCTGGATTACCATATTTTCAAATCCTTACTAGGATGTAACTAATTTTTCTGAAGATGCTTCTTCCTCCATGACCTAACAGGAATTTATTGTTTTGGTTCTTGTTAAACACAACAGAGATTCCCTGGGTGATCTTGTCTACTTCTCTCTCCCGAATCCCAGGCCTGGACACCCATTTCCCTCCTAGATATTCCCTGACCCCCATGAATGAATATCCCAAAATGCCTCAAACTTAGCATGTCCCAGACTGAGTTCTGTCTCCCTTCAGACCTCCTCCTTTCTGGGTTCTCTTTCTCAGGGAATTCTCCCCATCCACCCAGGGCACAACTCAATTGTCATCCCTGACTCCTCCACCTTCCCACCCCACATCCAAGGGTCCTCACATCCCACTGATTTGTCTGTGACTCTTGACTCTACCATGTCTTCTCCAGCACTACTTGCTTGTCATTCTTCTCCAGGTCTCTACTGCAGCCTCCCTGCCTCCAGCCTACCTTCCCCATGACTCCTACAAGCCCTTCATACATTCAGCCCTGTCCACACCACTCCCCCTGGTAATCCAGGGTTCCCACTACCTCCAAGATAAACCCCAGCCTCCTGAGCATGGTTTCAGGCACTCAGTGCTCAGGCTGTCTCCTTTCTCTTCAGCCCATCACGTGCCCGCAACCCAGCCTCAGGCCCACTGCTTAGAATGCCACCCTTCCCGGGACCTGCCTGGTGCCCCTCACCTGCAGATTCTCTGCATGCAACACACACTAGGACCCTTTCCTGATACTCAGGACCACTTCCACCCATCTGTACCCGAGTTGGTCAGGTGCCTCTGTTCGCACGGCCCTGTCACTGCAGCTCCATAGGGTTTTGTAATTGTATACTTGTGTCCTTTTCCCTGACTCCACTCCAATAGCCTGAAGAACAGGGACGATAGTATCCTATTCATCTGTCCCAAGCCTGGCATGATCTATGTGCTTAATAAATGTTCGTTGAATGAATGAATTAATTAATGAATGGGGTGAGTGAATAAATAAATGAATTTCAGGTAATATTACAAGCAATGTCTTTAAATGCAGCTTTACAAAAGGCATCAAAATCCAGACCAATAATTAGTTCTTGGACCTTTTCTAGAAGTTGTAGGGTAGACAGGGCAGAGTTCCTCCCCATTTTCTTGAAATGGAAACCAAATCTCAGGAGGGTGATGAGCTCTGTGACTAAGTGGCAGGGGCGGGTGTGGAGCCCAGTTCTTTGGCATGTGGTCTGGGGTCTTTCTGTGTCTCCAGGAGGCTGTGACACCGGTGTGTGGTCATGTGAACGTGTGCTTGGGTTTCCCAACAGCAACACGGAAGTATATACTGGAAGACTGGAGCCCAGCAGGCACTGACAAGCCTATCACCAGACCTCCCGCTACACCAGCAGCTGCAGGTAGCTGTGACTACATTGTGTGAGTGTGAGAAACTTCTGCAGAGTCCCAAGTCCTGTGGGTCCTGAAGCCTGCTCATCTCAGTGTTGCAGCTATCCTCAGGCACCCTCACCGGAAGAGCTTTCAACCTCAGGCTTTCGGGGAGAGACCCCATTGGGCCAGTTCTAGCTTACAGCACAAAGGGCTGTCCCATGTGTCTCCCACCAAGATCACTTGGGAAGAAGCGTCACAACTGCCGTGATAGGCAGTGTGACCGCCAGCCCTGGGGCAGCTCTCCAAGTCAGTGGATGGAGCTTAAGCCTGCGCCTTTGCCCTCCTTCCCAGGACTGTTTCTCCATCAGCGACTGCCCCGTGTGGATGGACTCCAGTACCACAGCCCAGTGCCGCCAGCTGGAGGCTGCCGTGGGCGGGGCTCAGGCTCTCAGCTGCCTCACGGGGTCCCGTGCCTACGAGGTAGGCTGAGGATGGAGGGGGTGCAAGCCGTGGTCTGGTTGCAGGCTCTGGAGGCATAGTGGGTGACCTGCCTCTGTGGGGATCACATGAGGTGGTGGAGGTGTTGGCCCTGCAGAGCCAGGAACAGGCACTCTGGCCCCTGGGTCCTGATCCAGGCCACCTGCCGCCCTGTGTATTCCCAGGCCAGGCTGGGTGTGCACATGGCTGTGCTCCTGACATGGAGGTGCTGTGCTTGGGGGTGAGGAGGGCTCCTCCTCTCATTGTCTGTAACCTGGGGATTACAACAGGATTTATGTTTTGGGTAGGTTTGAAGTTGAAAGAAGCCAGTGCATGTAAGGCACTTAGTGCAGTGCCTGGCAAAGTTCAGAAAAAAAAAAAAAGAATGTCTCTGTTCCACTGGTTCAGCGATGTCCCCAGGGGTGATTGTGATTAGGCCAGTTTGGGTCTTATGACCCAAGTAAGAGTTTTGGGGATAGGGCCAACCCTACTTGGGCCACCTGAAATAACAATATGTGGATGGGGAAAATACCCCGATCCCCCCTCTGGTGCCTTGGTCAGAACAGTCACCATGCTGTGTGAAGGGCAAGGGTTATTCACTCAGTGTTGTCCGGTCCTGATGTGGGAGAGGCCCTCCAGGAAGGCCCGAAAGTTACTCACTTCTCTATCCTGTGGGTGCAGAGCCATTGTTTACTGCCTGAATATTTGATTACTAAGGACATTTTAAGGATTTAAAGGCCAAAATCACATTGTTTAGTAGATATCAAACAGATTTAATGCTGATTTTAAAAATATTTATTTATTAGAGATGGGGTCTCACTGTGTTGCCCAGGCTGGACTCCTGGGCTCCAGAGCTCCTCCCGCTTCAGCCTCTTAAGTAGCTGGGATTACAAGCACACAGCACCATGGCCGGTTAGGGCTTACTTTTAAAAGCTTTCATGATACCTACTCCTATACAGCGCTTGCTACGTTAAACTCACTTTATGGAGATGATTATTCATTCTGTGTAGGATTTGGTTTCCTAAGAATTTATATTTCTTTTCCAGCGTTTTACAGGAAACCAAATTGCAAAAATTTACCAGCAGAATCCCGAGGCCTACTCACATACAGAGGTTGGTTAAATATTCCTATTTGAATGAAAGTCACAGTTGAATTCTTTTCATAATATGTTAGAATAGATACATCTTATGTGCAGTGACTGAAAACATTGATAAGCAGACATTAACAAATGATATATTCTATTTGCTTTTTTCTCATTGTCAGGACATTTTCAAAGAGGAGGGGAAGAATGGAATGTGGGAAAGGGAAGTCAGGGGTTCTCCTGACCAGAAGGGTGAGGGTGAGGGTCCAGGTGGGAGCACTGGGGACTGACATGTTCCCGAGACCACCTGAGTAGAAGATCTGGGTGTCTGAGCAGGCTGTGTCTGCTCACTTTCCTATGTGGTTAACACAGGAGGACTACCAGGCACATGGTTGGCGTGGAGTCAGTGTTTTCTTTGGAAATGTGTAGGACTAGGCCTTTGTGTCCCCGGCTGCGGCCCTTCAGCCAGAGCCTCTGTCACAGGAACCCAGGTTCATTCCTGGCTCCACAGTTGCTAAAGCCAGCACTTGTTGCTGCCTGAGAAACAGCCCCACACCCTGGCTAGTGATTTTCATCTTGTGATAAGGAAACGATCAGCTCACGTTAAACCAAAGCGCCTTTTTAATCTTAGAAATTAACATGTGATTTATTATTTAATGATTTGAGGTTCCAGATTACTCTGCAGCATTAGCCATTAATGTAGGCTTTGGGTGGTGGTGAAAACCCTCCCTAAATTCTGTGTGTGGAACGAAGTTGGCCTGACAGGGGACAGGGGGTGATAACATTCTCTCCACAGTTCCAAAGGCCCATGATTCTCATGCGGAAGTACAGACCCTCAGGGTGGCATTGAAAATCCATCATTTGTTTCTCTGGCTACTGCTCAGGGTCTGTGGCTTCTGAGGAGCCAGCTTTCCTGAAGCCTTGAGAGTGTCCTGGTTAGTTCTGAGGCCACACATCCACTTCCCTTGTGACCAGAAGTAAATGCCAAGGAAATAGAGGAAGGAAATCAGGGCACACATTTCCCAGCATGTGGATTCCGGATGGAAAGGCAGCTTCCCTAAGCCCTTTCTCATAGGGCTTTTGGCTTTTGTCTCTTTTGACCTTGGCAGTTTTCTGGCCCATCAGAAACTGTAGAGAATGAATGCTCTCCCGAGGAGTCCGCTCATGGTATTCCAGCAGCTCCCATCGGAGATGCACAGTCTCCACCATTATTTGGGCCTTTTGCTCAAAGTTTCCACTTCCCTCTCCAATTTTTTTTCATGCTGTGTGTGTGTCAGAAGCATTCAGTAGCGCAGGGTGTGTGGAAGTGAGGCACCTCTCACTGTTT
The DNA here is from genome assembly GCF_002776525.5 of Piliocolobus tephrosceles. Taxonomy (NCBI): domain Eukaryota; kingdom Metazoa; phylum Chordata; class Mammalia; order Primates; family Cercopithecidae; genus Piliocolobus; species Piliocolobus tephrosceles. The sequence continues at coordinate 98,256,632 of NC_045435.1, read as the reverse complement.
CTTTCCTTTACAGAGAATTTCTTTGGTCAGTAGCTTTGCTGCTTCCCTGTTCCTTGGCTCTTACTCCCCTATTGACTACAGCGATGGTGAGCCTTGGGGTATGGGTGGGTGCCTGGGCAGCCTGCATGTGGCATGTGGGTGTGCAGGCAGTGGGAGCCTCACCTACCCTGAGTGGGTGCCAATCTTGTAGCCCTGTCATCTATTGCCGGGAAGGAAGTGTATTCATTATCCTTTGCCACTTACCAAATGACCCCAACACTTACCAAGTGAAGACCACCATGTTTATTTTCTCACCTAGTGTCTGAGAGTCAGGAATGTGGGGGCAGCTTAGCTGGGAGGTACTGGCTCAGGATCTCCCACAAGGTGGCAGTCAGGCTGGCAGCCGGGCTGAAGTCATTTTCAGGGTCGACTGGGGCTAGAGGATCCGTTTCCAGCATCATGCACATGACTACAGGCAAGAGGCCGCGGTTCCTCACATGTGGACCTCTTTATGGGGCCATTAGTGACATTGCAGAGAGGGAGGGAGGAGACAGAGGCCAAGCAGAAGCTGAGGAATCTTTTATACCCTAATCTTGAAGTGATGTGCCATCACTTTTGTCTCATCTTACTGGTCACACACTAGGTACAGCTGACCCAGTATAATGTTGGGGGGAACCTCACAAGGGGTGAAGACCAGGAGGTTGGGATCAGCAGGGGCAATCATGGAGCCTGGTTCCTGCAAGGAGCTATGAAAGCTTTTGTTTCACATTTGGTGAACTCATGAGATTTATGAGCTTCTAGAATCAAAACGCTAAAAAAAATAAATTGCGGATGATGCCAGTGAGGAGGGAAAGCTGGGAGGAGGTTGCTGCAGGAACTCTTGGATGAGCCTAAGAGTGAGAAGAGTGTGGACAGAATGGGGGTGGAGAATGCAGGGCGGGAGCCCAGAGCTGTGGACGTGGCTTCAGAATGGAGCCTGGGATGCTCTGAGCCTCGTGGGAGTCCATGGGAAGGTTTTGAGGGCTGTTGTGTGCCAGGCTTTATTCTGGTTTCAGGAGAGAGAGTGACTAAGGAGTGCTATTAAGCTTCCCTCACAATCTGAAGGAGGCAAAAGGGTTCCCTACAGCTAGCTCCGTAGAACTCAGACAGGCAGAACAGTCAACTTGGAGTAGCCTGTATGTCCACCCGTGTTCTGCACTTCTGCCACGGGGCTGATAACCGCAGCAGCTGCTGCGGGGGGCATTCCAGAGGTTTATGTTCCTCAGCCACAGCTGGGCCCTCCACTCTGCTCCCCTTCACTCACCTGAGATGGCACCTCCTAATTTCACCTGGGCAGGTGACACCATCAGCATCCCAGCCCACCTCTGTCTGCCTCCACATTGGCCCAGTGGAGGAGGTCTCTCCCCGCATGCTCTGGGTTCCCTGTCCTTTCCCATCCTCAGGGAAGCCTTGGGAGGAGGATGTTTTAGGAAGGAGCTAATAGGTTGATCTCAGTGACCAGGAGGAAGTTTAGAGGACTCTGAGACCTTTCCTTGAAAGGTCAGATGAGATTGAGAAATCCCTGGGGGCTGACCTGGAAACCTAAGGGACATAGAGAGTGGTTACTGGTCAGTGTGTTGCTGCTAGTTCCAGGCCCCCTGGGAAGTCTCTGAGCGGCAGATTTCCAAGCTAACTGTAGTGTTTGAGTTGATGAGGAATATTTGGAGGAGGTGTGGTGCCATGTGTTTCCAAGGGCCCCTAGGGCCTCTGGTTCTCTGGTTCCAGAACAACACAAGCATGCATACCTTCCATGAAGAAAGAGCTCCAGTATAAGTTGCGTCAAGAGAATTATCTGCTGTTTGCCAGATTTGTGCATTTTCACAAAAGGTCCGTTTTCAAGATGTGTCTGTTGTTTGTTTCCTTCCTTCCTCAGGTTCTGGAATGAATTTGCTGCAGATACAGGATAAAGTCTGGTCCCAGACTTGCCTTGGCGCCTGTGCACCTCATTTAGAGGAGAAGCTTGGCCCACCAGTACCATCATGCTCAGTTGTGGTAGGTCTCCTTTCTGGCGATGTGGCTCATTTAAGAGCTGGCAGTTACCAGGGAAGCACTGTAGCACACACACACACACACACACACACATACACACAGACACACACACACACACTGCACACTCCCTTGTTCATTCACCTGCAGGCATACACATGCAGGGTCTTCAGTTTAGCCTAAGATATAAGTCAGTGTCTGGATCAGTGCCTTGCACATAGTAGGTGCTCAGGTACATGCCTTATGGTCAGCAGGACTTTGGAAAATTCCACTAGGAATTTATTAGAATAGGGATAAAAATGGCAGGTGATTGCATAGCTAAAGAAAAAATGCACAGAGTGCTGAAAATCTAGGGACTGCTGATGAAGCTTGAAGAAGGCAGCCTTGGGGAAAACAGAAAGAAATACCAGAGGCGCTGGCACAGCACAGACCCTGGCACTGGACAGCCTGGGACTGAATCCTGGTTCTACCAGCTTTGTGCCTTTGTGTCTCGGTTTCCTCATCTGGAACAAGGGGAATGCTGCTGTTCATCTTACAGGGCTGTTGTGCAAATTAGATGAGTTAATATGTTTAAAGCACTTAAAATAGTGCCTGGTCCCATGGGTAATGGGAAAAACATTTACCCATCCCGGCGGCCCCACCCGTTTGCAGTGGACACTGGCTGTGAATGCGCTGGTGTGTCCTAGTTGGCCAGCCCTGTTCTCCATTGTCCTGTGGGCACAATGGAGTAGAGAGAGAGAGAGATCTGGGTCCTGCCTCTGGGACCCTTTGGTGGGAAATGCTTACTACAGAGCCAGAACAACCAGAAGGAACTCTGGGTGGGAGAGAATGTTGGTGTGAACAAGGGACAAGGGCACTCTGAGGCCTGGAGGGAGTCGTGTAACTAGGAGTCTTGGGCCATGTGGAGGAGGGGCTGCTGTGAGGACTTCTCATTGGGAGTCTCAGCCACAGAAGCACTTTTGTTTTCTTTTCAGAGACGGAGTCTCACCTTGTCACCTGAGTTGGAGTGCAGTGGCATGATCATAGCTCACTGCAGCCACCAACTCCTGGGCTCAAGTGATCCCCCTGCCTCAGCTTCCTGAGTAGCTGGGACCACAGGTGTGCACCACCATGCACAGCTAATATTTTTTTTTATTTTGGTAGTGACAGGGTTTCACTATGTTGCTCAGATTGGGCAATTCTCCTGCCTCAGTCTCCCAAAGTGCTGGGATCACAGGTGTGAACCACTGCACACACCTGTGTGATTCACATTGACATGCTGAAAACAGCCTCTGCCACCATGAGGCGGAACATCAAAGCCAAACCATCAACATCTAAAGTATGCCATGAGGCCAGTGCACGGAGCTGAAGGAAGAGCCATGTGGCCCTGTGGAAGCCGACAGCGCAGAACCCAGACAGACTGACGCCGGTCAGAAAGGCAGAGAAAGGGCAGACAGAAAACAGCCAAGCCATCGGGACTGATAATCCACACGTGGCTTTTAGTTGGATGTGAAATTCAGAGCAGGCTTTGTTTGCCTTATGCGAGAACACTTGCCTCCAAGAAGGAGCCTGTGCAGACGAGCAGCTTGAGGATCAGGAAAGAACTGACTCTGAAAAGGCATTTTCATTTGTCACATAGGTGTCACATGTTGGGGAACCAAGCAGGACCCATGTTTTTCATCATCCCTCTTTTTGCAGGTAGTGCTCAGATAGCCCTCCCTGCACACTGTCTTTTTTGGATTATTTTCCTTAGAACATTGTTCTCTGCACTTTCACGTCCAATTGTTGTTTATCCAGTCGCTGGGGTGATAGAGCGAGTGTGCAAGGCATTATCTGCTCCCATGAGTTTGCTTACTGGCGTCCGGTACCTTTGTTTTTTTTTTTTTTTTAATGCTATATCAAGAATTTGGAGCTTATAAAGCAAGCACAAGTTAGGGGTTGGTTTGTTCTCTCTACCTGAAATCTCAAGATCAGTTTTCGAGATGACCTCATGCTCGTGGTTCCAAACCTGCACGGGACTTCTCTGGCGATTTGTGAACAGGAGGGACACACCCAGTTTGTGACAGGGAGTAGTGTGACTCCAGGCTCTGCAAGACATTCCTTCAGCTCCGGTGACCTGGAGCCTGTAGCATTTTCGTGGCCTGAAGCGTGGGTGGCTGTGCTGAGCAGGCAGGATTTACCTCAACAGAGCACCTTTGCTTTATCCCCGTCCCTCAGGGAGCCATTTCTTCCTATTACATCCAGCGCTACGGATTTCCTCCAGGATGCAAAGTGGTGGCCTTCACTGGGGACAACCCAGGTGAGTATCAGGGAGTTTCACTGTCCGATGAGCCTGACTGGGTCCATGCTGGACTTTTGAGAATTCCAGTCCAGCCTCTTGGTGAAGCCTTCTGTGGTCGTTCCCCACCACCCCCACCCTGCGATCTGACTCCTTGTACCTGCCCCATCTCAGCTCCAACTCTGCCCTCAGAAGCTGGTCAGTCTGCTCTCTCTGGATGAAAACTGCTCAATGATTAAGGAAGGCAGTCTTTCCCGCCTCATCCCTAACCTGTCTTTTCTGTCCCAAGATGAATAGCTCAATTCCTCCAACCTTTCCTCTAGGACATGGTTTTAAGTCTCTGCCCTGTCATCTGATCTGCAGCAATGACTTGTTTCTCGTCCAGACAGCTCATCTCCTTCCCTAGCCTCTTCTCTTCCTCCTCCTCTCCTCTGGGTAGTCCTGAAGCCACTCCTGGAGGGGCCCTTGGATCTCTGAAGGAAGGCCAGGTGGGCTACACTAAACAGCACCGTAACTACTACCCCTCAGCCCCACCCCAGGAAAAGTCTTTTTCTCACGATCCACCAGATTAGGGTTACATTTAATTCTAACTAGAAAGGTTAATTTTAACCCTAATTGGAACGGTTACTTTCTGTCCTTTCAGTCTTCTTTCTGTGCTTATAAATAAGCATTGTTTATTTTAATCAACCTGGGCAGTATCGTTCTCATTTTAACAGTTGTCTAGAGCTCAATTGTCCAAGCATTTATTTCACCAGTCCCTTATGGATGGAGGGTGGTGTTGCTTCAGTGTTTGGGCAGTGCAAATGATGCTGAGATGCACATTCGGTCTCATCTCTTTGTTGTTACAGGATAAGTTCTCAAAGGTGGGATTCCTGGATCCAAGGCTTCTGACACACACGCTGCTGATTGAACCTCAGTGGCAGTGTTTGAGTGCACCTGTTCCTCACTCCCATTTCACCTTTACTCACATGTTAATTCACTCAGCATTTAGTGAGTGCCTATTATGTGCCAGGCCTTCCTTCAGCGCTGGGGCACTTCAGCAATCAAGGCAGATAAAGGTTGCTGTTGGGAGCCAGGTGTGGTAGTGTGCACCTGTAGTCTTAGCTACTTGGCAGGCTGAGGTTGGGAGGATTGCATGGTCACGGAGTTCGAGGCTGCAGTGAGCTATAATCATGCCACTGCACTCCAGCCTGGGTGACAGAGTGAGACCCCACCTCTATATCTCAAAAAAAAAAAAAAAAAAAAAAAGGACTGCTGTTGTGGGCCTTGTGTCTAAGGCAGGGCACAGACATAACCTCACCCCCTTCTTTTCCATTACTGCCTGTGTTTTTCTCTGCTGTGGATCCTTGGTGTCTTGTCTTGGCCTGCTTGATTCTCTGCACTCCTGGGAGTGCCTGACAGTGGAGGGATGTTTGGACCCCTTCAGGGAAGAGACTTCACAGCTCAAATCAGAGGCCCTGCTAACAGAGACTTCACCCCCCACCCCTATGACCTTCTCCTCTTAGGGCCTCCTGAGAGCCCAGCTCCCCCTGCTCCTGCCTCCACCCTAGGGTGTGGGTGGGGGTTGGAGGTGGAGGCTGTGCGCCTGCCTGGAGAGCCCTGTGGTTTGCTTTGTGGTTCCCACGTGGCCACCAGCTAACCAGAAACTCCCCTCCCATTCTCAGCATCGCTGGCAGGCATGAGACTGGAGGAAGGTGACATTGCGGTAAGGCAACTTCCCACACCCATAGGCTCTTTCTGTTTCCACACTCACACCCACACTCTGATAAGTAGCAGAGATGCTGCTGGGACCCAGACCCTGAAGGACCAGGATCCAGGTCCCTGTATATCAGAGTGTCTGCCAGTTCCAGAAGACAGTGGAGGGAGGGGATGAGGGCACACATCTTTCTCAGAAGGTCATTGTTCTTTGCTGGATGGGCAGGATCCCTGCCTACTTCACAGTGGCCAGTCTTAGTGCGTGCAGTGGCAGAGGGTCAGATGTGGGGCCAAAGGGCTGTGAGCAGCCCAGATGAATAAGGAAGACATAACCCAGGCCTTCCTACTTCTAGTGGGAAGGTCATGTGGGTAACCAGCCATCACCCAAACCATTATTTAGATGCAGTTGTGGGAAATCAGCACAGAAGATCTATGAAATCTGCATCTGGGGGGCTAACTCCTGGCTCATCTGGTGTGGGAGGGTCAGAAGTGGCTCTGAGAAAGTGGCCTTGCATCTGAGGTCTGCAGCATGAGTAAAGTGACAGGGTTAAGGTGGGTGGAGTACAGCACGTCGCTGGCAGAGGGCAGTGTGTATGGGCAAAGCCCAAGGTGCCCCGCCTCTGCCCATCTCTCCCCAGGTCAGCCTGGGCACCAGTGACACCCTGTTTCTCTGGCTCCAAGAACCCATGCCTGCCCTGGAAGGCCACATCTTCTGCAACCCGGTTGACTCCCAGCACTACATGGCACTCCTGTGGTGAGCCTGGGTGTTGGTTGGCACCATTCCCTGGGTGAGGAGGTGTGGGCAGATGTGGCACCATCTTGAGGACCCTAAGTCATTCCACTAAGCTCTGGAATGACTCCCTCCACTTTCCCAGGCTCTGCTGGGCAGCCGAGACCCCCAAGGACTCACCGACTCTTGCTGACAGCAGAGCTGGGTGGGGAATAACCCAGGACCCTGAGTCCCTCAAGCCCGGGTTTGAATCCTATCCTCACCACCTATATCCTGTGTGACCTTGGGCAAACTCCGTAGTGTGGCATGTCTGAGCCACACTTTCCTCATGAGATGGGGAGGGCAAGAGCATTTACCTCACATTGTTGCTGTGACCTGTCTGGCATGCGGTGGACCCTCATAGCGGAAAGGACATCCTGCTTCCCAACAGCTCTCATGGAAGGGACATGCTCTGTGCTCTGACCACAGGCCTTTGGAGACCTGTCCAGAGCTCCTGAGGGAAATGGTTTCTGAGCTCCTAAGCCCTAAGAAGTGTTGGAGAATGTGGCTAGTTAATCTAGCCCGCCCTGCCTCATTGTGCCCATGGTAGAATGTGCAGAAACCGGACGGAGCTCCCTGTCTCTACCTGGGGCTCCTCTGTGTCAGCCTCCTATGTAAACAGCCTAAGATAAGGGCATTTCCGGTGCCTCCCAGGCGTTCAGGGGCCTGGAATCTGAGGAAGCGCCTCTGATACCTAAGTTTCAGAGCCTGCTGTGCACTGACTAGGGGTTGTGGTCCAGCCTGACCTGCAGTTCCTCTAACTGGGTCTCTTTACTGAAACTCATGGGTCCAGTGAGCAAGCACTGGCTCCCTTCCTCAGAGCTATACCCTCTTCTGCAGCTTTAAAAATGGCTCCCTCATGAGAGAGAAGATCCGCGACAAGTCTGCGTCCCGTTCCTGGAGCAAGTTCTCTAAGGCACTGCAGTCCACAGAGATGGGCAACGGTGGAAACCTGGGTAGGCCAGTTGGTGATGCCCAAGCCTGTGAAGGGTCAGCAGCTGCCAGCTGGAGGTGCAGGGCCTGGGGCCCCATGAGCTGGGGGAGAGGAGGGCCGTGGAGAAGTCCAGGGGAGCGCTGTCTGTCTGCACTTCATTCCACAGATCCTACAAGCTGGTGGGGAACCCTGTGTTCTAAGCGAGGGTGGGCCTGTAAGGCTGTCCTTGGCTTCTGCTCTGAGCAGAAGATCAGGCCATAGCTACATCTTCTGTCCCCACCAAGCCCCTGGTGACAGCATCAGAGAGGGCAGCCTCTATGCTGGTGTATCCCCATTCACAGCCCTCTGCCCCAGGCACAAGGAAAAGTGCCCAGTGTCTCGGAAGGCCTGAGCAGGGAGGGGCTGTGCCTCCCTTGGTCAAACCTGTGTTGATATTTTAGGATTGACTGGGCAGCTGCTTCCTGTTCAAGGCTGCCGAGTGAGAAGAGGAAGAGTTGTCTCTGAGAAAAGCTAGCTCAGGGCTCCCTGGTTCCCTTCTATCCTGTTGGAGAGAAGAACTGAGAATATTTGCAGGTCTCATCTGGGGGATGAAAGAGAGCCAGGGGACCCGGGGATATGGGGTCATTTTGCCCTGTTCTACGTCTGTTGAGAAGCCGATCTTTTGTTTTTTGACTAATGACAGCTGATCTCTTCCTGGTTTTATTTCAGGTTTTTATTTTGATGTAATGGAGATCACCCCTGAAATTATTGGATGTCATAGGTTTAACACAGAAAACCACAAGGTACGTGTGCTGTTGGTATTGGAGTTACATTGACTCCATTTGTGAGTGTGAAGTTTAACAATTGCCTATGAAATTATGTGACTTTTGGGGACTTCATTCATTCACTCATCCATTATATCATACACACTTGTGGTGTGCCAGGGTACATTCTAGATCCTGGGGAATCTGTAGGACATGGTCCTTTCCCTCAGGGAGGAATGCAGAAAACCTGAGCGTTCTCTTCCAATTTAGCAAATGCTAACACTATCATTGAGTATCACAGAGCTTATTTCCTTGGCGAGTTTTATCCTATACTCTACAAGAACCCATGAATCTTGAGATCATTAATTTCCTCCTGGTTGAAAGAGCCACCGAGCCTGGGAGGTTCTAACGTTTATTGAGCCCATTTGGTGCCAGGCATTGTGCTCATGGTTTTCTGTACCTTCCTCATTTACTTTTCTTTCTTTTTTTTTTTTAATTTTTTTGAGATGGAGTCTCACTCTGTTGCCCAGGCTCGAGTGCAGTGGGATGATCTTGGCTCACTGCAACCGCCGCGTCCTGGGTTCACACGATTCTCCTGCCTCAGCCTCCTGAGTAGCTGGGATTACAGACCCAAGCCACCACCCCCAGCTAATTTTTGTATTTTTAGTAGAGAGGGGTTTCTCCATGTTGGCCAGACTGGTCTTAAACTCCTGACCTCAAGTGATACGCCCCCTCCCAAAATGCTGGGATTATAGTTATGAACCACCATGCCTGGCTATCATTTACTTTTCAAAGCAATAGGCACTATTGTTCCTCTTTCTAGATGGAGAGGTTGAGACTCAGAGGCTCAGGCTAAATAATCTGCCCAGAGTCACAAGGTCATAGGTGGTGGAGGGGGCTCAAATCCAGTCCTCTCTGGCTCTGAAGTTGCTGTTTTCTTTCTCCTCCACAATGTGACCTTTCCCAGGAAGGATTTAGTTGGTTCTTGCTGCTCGAAATTGACATTGCTGTTAGATAGTCACTGGAGAGTCATCACCACCTTTTGGATTGTACCTGAGAGATGTTTCTGACCCCAGTAAATGGGGGGTTTATGTAAGACACTCTATCTGGAAACTGTAACTGTCCGAGCTGGCATTGGATTCAATGGCAGATGATGGCACTACATGTTGGATTATGAACGGAAAGCTTTGTATAAAGTAGGAAGTTCATTTCAATCTTCTGATGGAGAATCAGTTTGGTTTCTTTTATTAGAGGGAGAAGTTATGCCTGTTCTCTTTCATGCATATCAATCCTAGATTTGTCAAGGAGAAAGTAGTGTTCTTCATTCATTCATTCAACCAACAGATATGTATGATTGGTGCCAGGCACCCGGGACACAAAGGAGAACAAGACATCGGTGGCCCTTGCTCTCTAGAGCCTGCTGTCTAGGAGGGGGAGGGACAGTAGACGAGTGAATGAGCACGTACATGAATGCAGCAGGTGCTAAGGCTGGGAAGCAGAAGAACAGAGTGCTGCAAGGGAAAGCAGCTGGTGGGTGGGCTGGAGACTTATCCTGGGTGGGGTGATTGGGCCTGGGCCTCTCTGAGAAGGTGGCCTTTAGGTTGAGGCCTAAAAGTACTCAGGATCTCACCATGGAAAGAGTAGGATAGACTTCCAGGCAGAGGGAGCAGCTTGGGAACTAGAAGAAGGTTGGTAGGGTCAGAGTGTAGCTGTTCATGAGGGGGATGGCGGCAGGTTCTAGCATTGGTCTCAGGTGCCAGAGAAGCAGGGGTGAGCCTGGGGTTGATTCCCATCAGTGCTAGCTTGAAGGACATGCCACAGGGGTGGGATCTCAGCGTAAGCTCGTGGCTGTCACTTATCTAGTATGTACTGCATTTTCCAGGCTCTGTTGTCTAATCTGATCATTGCAACAACCGTAAAAAACAGGCACCACTATTATCTCCATTTTGTTAAGAAAAAGAATGATAGCAAGACTAATGTAACTAATAATTATTAAAGATTGCAGGGCTGAATGGTAGACAGAACTTGATCTCTCAGCTGCCTGAGACTAAATTCTGTAATGTCTCTGACTCTTCAAAGTGACATGCATGTGAGGCTATGGGCTTGTGTGCTTCAGTAGTGTGTTTGTGTGAGTGTGTGTGACAGGCAAAGATGGTGGTTAAAGAGCCCAGCTATGAGTTTCAAATCTGGGCTATTGTTTAAAAAGATCACACACACACACACACACTTGCACACACAGACACACACACACACACGAATGGACAATGAGAGTTCCTTACTCTGTGCCCACCTTTTTCTGGAGACAGGTCGCAGCATTCCCTGGGGATGTGGAGGTTCGAGCACTGATTGAAGGACAATTCATGGCCAAGAGGATTCACGCAGAAGGCTTGGGCTATCGAGTCAGTAAGTGAGCCACTGGCAGCATGTGTCCTGAGGTGGGGGCTCAGGGCCAGCTCACACCCCGGGGGCCAGGGCTAGTGGGTCAATGTCTACTAAAGTTTTCTTTCAGGGGGCCTTGTGCAGGAGGAAGATGGAGCCTGACCTTGGGGATGGGATGAGAAAGTGTGTCAATTGGCACTTGTAGGCAGGCATAGAGTAGCAGGTAGGTTGTTCCTGCTTCTCAGCTGTGTCCACAATAGCCTGACCTTTTGACCAGGACCTGTAGGACTTGGGAAAGGTCTTTCTGTAGCCCTAAGCTCCAAGCTGCAGATGAGCTGTCTTGAGCTCTGGACTCCGAAGACATAGGCAGTGCAAGGTCTGGGGACATGAGTGGATCTTGTCCTTCTAGCCTAGCCAGGTCCCATTGCCTGTGGGACACAGTCTGTGTCTTTCAGCTTGGAAAGGGAAGAGGGAGCTGTAGTACCACTGTCAAAACTCGGAAGACTGATATCTCAGTTCATTTTCTGTTGCCTATAACAGAATACCTGATCCTGGGTAATTTATAAGGAAAAGGAATTTATTTCTTACAATTATGGAGGCTGAGAAGTCCAAGGTTGAGGGATCATATATGATGAGGGCCTGCTTGCTAGTAGGGCTCTCTGCAGAGTCCTGAGGAGGTAGAGGGCATCACATGGTGAGGGAGCTGAGTGTTCTAGCTCAGGTCTCCCTTCCTCTTCTCAGAAAGCCACCAGTCCCATTCCCACAATAACCCGTTAATCCATTAACCTGTTAATCTGTTAACCCATGAATGGATTAATCCACTCATAAAGCCCTCATAACCCAATCTCCTTAAAGGCTCCATCTTTCAATATGTGATGTTGGAGATAAAGCTTCAACATGAGTTTTGGAGGGGACACATATTCAAACCATGGCAACTGGCATGGAGAGGGCAGACCCAGGGCTGGGGGAGGCAAAAGGAGGAGAAAGGGATTTCTGAGAACTTGAGCTGTAGAATAATCAGCTTTAGGGGGTCAGTAAGTTCCCTTTACAGGTGGCGTTGAAATGATCTAAGGGTCTGTAAGGAGGTTGGACTGGCCACCTATAAAGTCCAGGTTTCTCAGATGTATTTGTCCCTCTGGGCTATAGCTGTTGTTGCTAGAGAAGATAGTGAAGCTGCTTTGCTTGAGGGCCTTCCTATGACACTTTGTGGACAATCCGAGTTCTATGTAATATATATTTTGTACCTTTGAATTGACAGAGTAAAATGATACTATAAAAATACCCATTAGGAAACCTCCTGGAAAGCCTGTTAGACAGCATCTACTAAAGCTGAATACACGCCTAGCCAGCAATCTCACTTCTAAGTAAAGGCACAACAGGAATTTGTGCATGTGTTTACTAAAGATGTACAGGAGAACATTCATTGCAGCACTATGCTGAATAGCTCCACAGTGGAAGTGGCCCAGTGCCCGTTAATAGTAGACAGGAAAAATGCATTGTGGTGCATTTGTACAACAGGATACTACACACAAATGAAAATGAACCAGCCTCAGTGGTACACAATGAAATGGGTGAATCTCACCAAATGTAACACTGAGCAAAAGAAGCCAATATGGCAGGGTTCTCTATACATCAAGTTCAAAAGCAGATGAAAGTACAGGCCAGGCACAGTGGCTCACACCTGTAATCCCAGCATTTTGGGAGGCCGAGGCAGGTAGATCGCTTGAGTCCGGGAGTTCGAGACCAGACTGGACAACATGGTGATACCCCATCTGTACAAAAAAATACAAAAATTTTGGGCCATGCCTGTAGTCCTGGCTACTCAGGAGACTGAGGTGGGAGGATCGCTTAAGCCTAGGAGGTTGAGGCTGCAATGAGCCATGAGACCCTGTCTCAAAAAAAAAAATTAAAAAAGCAGACGAAACTATTTACTGTTGTTGGAAGTTGGGATAATTAGTAGTTGCCCTTCAGAAGGGGCCTGTGGGGTGCTGGTGATATTCTGTCTCATGTTCCATGGGTGTGTTTAGTTTGTAAAAATTTATGAAGATTATAGGCTTATGATGTGTGCATTTTTCAGGATGTGTGTTCTAGGTCAATACAATATTTTAAAATATTTAAAATTACCACCATGAGCATTCCGAATGCCCTCATCCCACCACCCTAAGTGTAAAAAGACATTTCCCAAAGGTCTGCAAAGACTTCCAAGTTCCCTGAAAATGAGACTGGGTGAGCAGGGCAGGGATAGTGCTGGAGTTGGTGGAGTACCTGGCAGGTGTCCTCTGGCTCTCAGAAGGGGACCCCAGGGAAAGGAACAGCCCAGCATACAGGGAGAAGCAGTTAGGGTAGAAGGCCCCTATGGGCTCAGGAGGAGCTGATGGGATTGTGGCATTATTCCCAGCCTCTAAAGCATTTCTTATGCAAAACAGCATAGAGTTACTTATCCTCTTAGCAAGCTTAAATGCAGAATCAGACCTGTCTTGCCGCTGTGCTGAGTGATCACTTAAATAGACATACTTGGAACCAACAGAGGTTGCACACACGCGAGGACTCATTCTCCAGGCCACCATGTGGACTGGCCAGCTCTAGTTTTCGTTCTTGCCCAGTCATCATCTTATTTGGCTTTAATAGTGTCTAAGGGGAATAAAGGGCACTTTGAATAAAAATGATTATTGTGATACTAACAGCTGCCAGCATTTGTTGGGCACTGAGTGTGTGCCTGGCCCAGTTCCTTAGCAATTAATCTTTTTTTTTTTTTTCTTTTTGAGATGGAGTCTCGCTCTGTCACCGAGGCTGGAGTGCAGTGGTGCGGTATCTGCTCGCTGCAAGCTCTGCCTCCCGGGTTCATGCCATTCTCCTGCCTCAGCCTCCCGAGTAGCTGGGACTACAGGCGCCCGCCACCACACCCGGCTAAATTTTTGTATTTTTTAGTAGAGACGGGGTTTCACTGTGTTAGCCAGGATGGTCTCGATCTCCTGACCTTGTGATCCGCCCACCTCGACCTCCCAAAGTGCTGGGATTGCGGGCATGAAACACAGCACCTGGCCAGCAATTAATCTTTATTAACAACAGTACCTCTGAAATAGGTACTGATATGATTCCCACTTCACAACCAAGGAAACCAAATCTTGCAGTGGTTAAATAACTTGGTGAGGACTGGCAGAGCTGGGATCTCAACCAAGCCATTCTGGCTCCAGATGCTGGATTCTTAACCACTGGCTGAACCTGCTTTTTTAAAGGAACAATTGCCCTCTTGATGTTTATAGACACCATCAGGCATGATAGACACCATCTGGGCAGGGCTAATAAGCCATAGTTTTCAGCTTATATTTCAGTGTGTTTCATGTTGTTTAGGTTGATTGTAAAAACAGTCAAACCTTGTAGCAAGTTTGAAAAATAAAGAAAAGAAAATGGGCCTAGTGCTCACACCTGTAATCCCAGCACTTTGGGAGGTGGAGGTGGGAGGATCACTTGAGCCCAGGAGTTTGAGATCAGCAACAGAGAGACCCGATCTTTACAAATAATAGTAATTATAAATATCCCAGCGTAGTGGCATGTGCTTGTGGTCCCAGCTACTGGGGGTGGGGTGGCAGGGGGTGGCAGGAGGCCGGAGGGATCGCTGGAGCCTGGGAGGTCAAGGCTGCAATGAGCTGTGATTGTGTCACTGCACTCTAGCCTGGGTGACAGAATGAGACCATTTCTCAAAAAAATGAAGGAAAATGACTCATAATCCCATCCCTCTCTCCAACCACTGGTACCATTTGGGGACATTTTCTCCCAGTCTCCTTTATGAGCTTATTTCCATACAGCCATAGTTTTGTTCCTTTGTACCTTATACGCAAAGGGTGTATACAAGAAGCAAAGTTTGTAAAAAGTCATCTTTGTGGTGCTGCGTATGATGGCCAGGTTACTTTTCCTGCATTTGGCCACTGAAGGTGTTCTTGTTTTTTTTTTGTTTGTTTGTTTTCTTTTGTTTTTTTGGAGACAGGGTTTCACTGTTGCCCAGGCTGGAGTGCAGTGGCGCGATCTCGGCTCACTACAACCTCCGCCTCCCAGGTTCAAGTGATCCTCCTGCCTCAATCTCCCGAGTAACTGGAACTCCAGCTGTGCACCACCACGCCCAGCTAGTTTTGTATTTTCAGTAGAGATGGGGTTTCACCATGTTAGTGGCCAGGCTGGTCTCGAACTCCTGACCTCAAATGATCCACCCACCTCTGCCTCCCAAATTGCTGGGATTACAAGCATGAGCCACTGTGCCTGGCCATTGTTCTTGGTTTTCCAACATGGAATCACACTAGAACATCTTCCATAGCTTGAATTGTTTCCCCAGGAGGATGGCATTCCAGCGATGAAACTGAGAGAAGCTGAGAGGTGGGGGCTGAATGTCTTTTCCTGGACAGAGCCAAGGGGCTGGATGGAAAGCAGCAGGGTCTTAAAACAACTATTTGTTTTAAAATACATAACGAATGGATGTCTTTTTATCATAAAAGATTCATGCAAAACAGAAATATGGAATAAGAAGCAAATGCCCCCTTCATATGCCTCTCAGACTCCTTTCCTTCCTTCCAGACTGTGACTTCCTTCCTGTGAATCATACAGAATTGCCAATATTGAAGAAGTTTTGATTTACAAAAATGGCAATTTCTTATGGTTCAACCTGATACATGTGTGCATGTGTATATATATATTTAACAGAAATGCTATTATATTCTATGTGTTATTCTGAGACTTGCTTTCCTTAACAGTATGTACAGGTCTACCTTTTCTAATGTTTTCTAATGACTGGCATGAGGTTTGCTAAATTATTTTACGGCCCTAGTTGAAGGACATTAAGATTATTTCTTGTTTTGTTTTGTTTTTGTTTTTGTTCTTGTTTTGAGACAGAGTCTCACTCTGTTGCCCAGACTGGAGTGCAGTGGCACAATCTCAGCTCACTGCAACCTTCGCCTCCCGGATTCAAGCGATTCTTGTGCCTCAGCCACCTGAGTAGCTGGGATTACAGGTGTGCACCATACCGCCTGGCTAATTTTTGTATTTTTGTAGATATAGGGTTTTGCCATGTTGCCCAGGCTGGTCTCAAACTTTTGACCTCAAGTGATCCACTCATCTTGACCTCGCAAAGTGCTGGGATTGTAATTTCCACTTTCACCATCTCATTCTGTGTCCTGTACCCTTGTCCCTAGTTCATTCTTGTTTGTGTATTTTTTTTCCCTTGAGCATGTTAGCTAAAGGTTTGTATATTTTATTAAGCAATGTTAATATTTTGTTTTGTGCTCCCTTTTATTAATTTTTTTTTTTTTTTTTTTTTTTTTTTTTTGGAGACAGAGTCTCACTCTGTCGCCCAGGCTGGAGTGCAGTGGCTGCTCACTGCAAGCTCCGCCTCCCAGGTTTACGCCATTCTCCTGCCTCAGCCTCCCGAGTAGCTGGGACTACAGGCGTCCGCCACCTCGCCCGGCTAGTTTTTTGTATTTTTTTAGTAGAGACGGGGTTTCACCCTGTTCGCCAGGATGGTCTCGATCTCCTGACCTCGGGATCCGCCCGTCTCGGCCTCCCAAAGTGCTGGGATTACAGGCTGGAGCCACCGCGCCCGGCCCCCTTTTATTAATTTCTACTTTTATCTTTTTAAATGCCTTCCTTCTACTTTATAAATTTTTTTCTTTTTCTGTATTTTTAAGTTGAAATCTTAGCTCATTTATTCCCATTCTGTATTAACTTCTAATTTGTGCATTTCAGAAGGCTATATGTTAACTTTATGTAACGTATCTTTCGTTTCTAAAAAGATAGTAATTTTCATCTTTTTATGCACCAATGAGTGAACTGGCCCCTTGTCCTTTTGGTATATCTTCCATCATTCCTTAAGCATTTCCATAGCTTCTAGCATAAAAAAAGTTTCAGGCTCATCTTGTTTTTTCCTTGAATCAGCCCTGTAATCTTCCATTTATCCAAGGAGCCCTGACTCCTTTGAGTGGGGAGAGATGTTTGGATGCTGTCTCTGGATGCTAATTGCTACTGGGATATTGCTGTTCCCAGCCACTTTCAGTGGGCTGAGTTGGGAAATAGTAGGATATATATATATTAGGATATATATGTATGTAGATATATACATATACATATATATGTATATGTATATTCTGGAGGGATCAGAAGAATCAACTTTGTCACTGTTAGGATAAGATACAAATATGGGAAGGAAGAAAGCCAGAATGAACCCCATGGTGTTGGACTGGAAGGGGAGTGTATAGTGTATAGAGTATATATAGTGTATAGAGCATATATAGTGTACATGTATATGTGTAAATCTACATACATATATATCCTAATATATATATATAGCCTAATATTTCCCAGCTCAGCCCACTGAAAGGGGCTGGGAACAGCATCATATATATAAGTCTGTATCTATAGACACATTTACCTTTCTATTTATCTGTCTATCTACTTCTCCATGTGTTGAAAAACGTGAGTTCAACCCTATACACTCCACTTCCAGTCCAACACCATGGAGTTCATTCTGGCTGTCTTCCTTCCCACACTTGTATCTTATCCTAACAGTGACAAAGTTAATTCTTCTGATCCCTCCAGATTGCTGCCTCCTTGACATGCAGGCCCCATTTTGGCTTCTCTGCTTACCTTTATTTGTGTTGTCTCTGTGGCCTCTCTCCAGCAGCCTCTTGGATCTGCCCCACTCTGGTTATGTACTTACATGTGGCCCTTGAGCCACTTCTGTTTGCCTGTCTAATGGCTTTTTAGGGAAGGAAGAAAAAAAAGAAAGGTAGGCAGGTAGGCAGGCAATAAATATTTTTAAAGGGAAGAGTCCATTTACATTTAATGTAATTATTGAAATGATTGGATTTAATCCAATCCATCCATTTATTTTTTATTTTTTTCAATCCATCCATTTACAAAATGGATTGCGTATCAATTTTGCTTTTTCTTTTCTTTTGTTCTATATGTTCTTTTTTCTTCCTTATTCTTTTCCTGTCTTATTTTTGGATTAGCTGAGCAATGTTTAGTATTCCATTTTATCTCCTCTGTTGGCTTTTTAAGCTATACACTTTTTAATTGATTTTTACATTGAAATCCTTAACTTGAAAAGTCTGATTTGCACTAATATTATACTCTTGAATTTTTTTACCAACATGCTTGCACTACAAAAACAGCTAAAGAAGTTTCCCAGGCTAAAGGGAAAATCATACCAGATGGAAAGTCAGAGCTTCAGGAAGGAATGTAGAACATCTATAAGAAGTGGATTCTCAGCTGGGCACGGTGGCTTAAGCCGGTAATCCCAGCACTTTGGGAGGCCAAGACAGGCAGATCACGAGGTCAGGAGATCGAGACCATCCTGGCTAACTCGGTGAAACCCCGTCTCTACAAAAAAATGCAAAACACTAGCCGGGCTTGGTGGCGGGTGCCTGTAGTCCCAGCTACTTGGGAGGCTGAGGCAGGAGAATGGC
>NC_045435.1:97948282-98238000 GCF_002776525.5 Piliocolobus tephrosceles | reverse complement strand
GCCCAGGCTGGAGTACAGTGGCACGATCTCGGCTCACTGCAAGTTCCGCCTTCCGGGTTCACGCCATTCTCCTGTCTCAGCCTCCGGGGTAGCTGGGACTACAGGCGCCCGCCACCATGCCCGGCTAATGTTTTTGTATTTTTAGCAGAGATGGGGTTTCACCGTGTTAGCCAGGATGGTCTTGATCTCCTGACCTCGTGATCCGCCCACCTTGGCCTCTCAAAGTGCTGGATTTACAGGTGTGAGCCACCACACCCGGCCTGAAAACGTATTTATTTTACTTCATATTCAAATAATATTTTCTGTTTTGGAATTCTAGGTTGGCACTTTTTACTTTCACCACTTTGAAAATGTCATTTCATCGTTTTCTAATGTTTCAGATGAGAAATTAGCTGTCCTTCTTAGTGTTGTTCTCCTGAATGTAATGGGGTTTTCTTCTCTGGCTGATTTAAAATTTTTCTATTAATCTTTGATTTTCAGCAGTTTGATTATGATATATACCTAAGTAAGGGTTTTTTAATTATTATTATTATTTTGTATGTATCCTCTTTGTGATTCACTGAGCTTGTTGGATCTGTGGGTTAATCTCTTTCATCAGTTTTGGAAAATTCTTAGCCATTATTTCTTCAAATATTTATTTTTCCCTATTCCCTCTTTCCTTTCCTCTGGACTTCAGTTACACATTTGCTGTTGTCCCTTAGGACTTTGACTCACCGTTCTTTTTTTTTTTTTCCTCTCTCCCGGCTTCAGTTGGACAATTTCATTTTTTGTTTTGTTTTGTTATGTTTTGTTTTTTTGAGATGGAGTCTTGCTCTGTTGCCCAGGCTGGAGTGCAGTAGCATGATCTCGGCTCACTGCAACCTCCACCTGGCAGTCTCAAGCAATTCTCCTGCCTCAGCCTCCTGAGTTGCTGGGACTACAGGCAAGCACCACCACATCCGGCTAATTTTTTGTATTTTTAGTAGAGATGGGGTTTCACCATGTTAGGCAAGCTGGTCTTAAACTCCTGACCTCAGGTGATCCACCTGCCTCGGCCTCTCAAAGTGCTGGGATTACAGGCATGAGCCACTGTGCCTGGCCTTCAGATGGACAATTTCTATCACACCTCTTTTTATTCATGTTTCTGCTGTATTCAGTCTGCTATTAAGTTCATCTAACAAATTCATTTTGGATATTATATTTTTTCTATTTCTAGAATTTCCATTTCATTCTTTTATATTTTCTTATTTGTCTGCTGAAATTTTTCATATTTTAACCATTTTGTTCATCTTTTCCTCTGACTTTATATCACATTTATAATTATTATAGAGCTCCTATCTGCTAATTCATCTGAGAGTCTGCTTCTATTTACTATTTTACTCCCATTTCCTGCTTCTTAAAATGCTATTTAATTTTGGTTGAATGCTGTACGTTGTGTTTAAAAGTACAGTGTTGACTAAAGTGGCTAATTTTTAACCCTTTTACTTTTGAGATAATTGTAGATTCACATGCAGTTGTTAAATAAATAGCTAATGTGTACCTGCAGAAAAGGCTTGCCCTTCTATCAGGAAGTGAGGGTGACGTGGTGGTCTTTTTTGTTTAATCAGGGGTTGGATCAGTACTAGTTAGTTTTAGTTCACCAGTCGTTGCAGTGTCCTGGGTCAGGATCAGCAGGATCAGGCCCCTCCCTCCATCAAGTCTTTGGGACCTAACCACTGAGATTACAGAGCTCTTTCTCTGTTTTCCAGCTCTTCCCTCACTTCCACATCACTGCTTCCATAGTAGTTCATTGGAGACAATTGGTGGGTGGGGAGGACTAGCTCTGTATTGGAGACTCTTCCAGATTTCAGTCCTCCATACCAGCCCAAATGTAGTTGCTTTTCTTTTCTAGCAAAGTTTATCTGTCTATAGAGTCTTACTTCTTCATGTTTCACATGCTGCAGGTATGAATCAGCACTTAAGGGCTTATCTCATTCTGGAATTTATTTTATTTAGACTTCTTGAATTTATAATTTTTCAACAGCTTCAAACAAAAATATGATGCTCTGGTTGTTGTTGTTTATTCCATTCTGTTGTTGTTACAGCACAAGTGTGTTCTTTCTCGACTATTATCATCTTAGCTGGAAGTGGAACTATATGTCTTTTATTAGATTAAGGTTTATTATTATTGTTATTATTTTACTATTTATTTTTATTTTTTATTTTTATCTATTTATTTTAAAATGGAGTTTCGCTTGCTCTGTGACCCAGGCTGGAGTGCAGTGGTGCATTCTTGGCTCACTGCAACCTCTGCCTCCTGGGTTTAAGCGATTCTTCTGCCTCAGCCTCCTGAGTAGCTGATTATAGGTGCCCACCACCACACCTGGCTAATTTTTGTATTTTTAGTAGAGACGGGGTTTCATGTTGACCAGGCTGGTCTCGAACTCCTGACTTCAAGTGATCCACCTGCCTCGGCATCCCAAAGTGCTGGGATTACAGGTGTAAGTAACTGCACCTGGTTGATGTTCTATTTCTTAACCCGAGTGCTGATCATCAGATGTTTATCAATATGTTTTATAATTAGCTGTAAGATACATATACTCTGCTGTATACATGATATTTTTCACAATAAACTGAGCATAGTGGCTCATGCCTGTAATCCTAGCACTTCAGTAGGCCAAGGCAGGAGGAGGACTGCTTGAGCTCAAGAATTTGAGACCAACCTGGACAACAAAGTAAGACCCTGTCCCTACAAAAAAATACAAAAATTATGGTAAAACACGAAAATTAGCCGGGCATGGTGGTGGACATTTATAACCTACTCGGGAGGCTGAGGTGAGAGAATCACTTGAACCAAGGAGGCGGAGCTTGCAGTGAGCCAAGATCGCCCCATTGCACACCAGCCTGGGTGACACAGTGAGACTTCGTCTCAGAAAAAAAAAGAAAAAAGAAAAAAAAAAAAAGAAATAGAACATTGCTAGAACCTTAGAATCTTGCTGTGCTCCTCTTCCACTATATCCTCATCTTCCCCTCTCTATCCAGATTTTTGTATTATCATTTCCCTGGAATTCTTTATGGCTTTGTCAGCTGTGTATGCATTCCTTTAAATACACTGTGGTTTTTTGCCCTTTCTGAACTTCATAATATATGGAATTATACTACATGTGTTGTGACTTGCTGCTTTAGCTCGATGTCATATTTATGAATTCATTCATGTTAACGGGCATAGATAGCTATTAGCTGTTAATTTTCATTGCACTCTGATATTCCATCACATGATTATACAACCATTTATCCATTTTCTGTGGCCTGACCATGTCTCCCCAAATTCACATGTTGAAAACTTAATCCCCAAGGTGACAGTATTGGGAGATGGGCCTGATGGAAGGTGTTTAGGTCATGAGGGCTCTTAGGTATTAATGCCACTATAAAGGTGCTTTCAGGAGTGAGTTCACTGTTTTCTGCTTTTCAGCCATGTGAGGACATATCATTCTGGGGATTCTGCTAAACGTTCTACAATATATGGGATGATCCCTCACAAAAAGAATTATCCAACCCAAAATAAGCAGGGTTGGATTTTATTCTGGTTAGAAGAGGAATCCAGCCTTTTTCTGTGATGAGTGGAGCTACTTTCCATGTTTATCTCCATGCCTGCTGCTCAGTGTCATTTCAAGTTCCTCTTCACTCGGTGCCCCCAGCACCCTCCCCAGCTAGTAGCCCACTTTCACTAATGAGCAATTCTTTACTTTAGCTTGGGGACAAATACTGCTGCTGCTTCTGCTGCTGTGTGTGAGGGAGTGGAGGGAAGGAGCTTGAGACCCCTGCTGTCATGATGTCGGTCATGTACTCTCAGCAGCAGTTTATGAGGGTTCTTCTTTCCCATATCCCCACCAACACTTCACAGCAACAACCTTTAAATCTGTTGCCAGTCTGATGGGTGCAAACTGGTATCTCAGTGTCAGTTTAATTTGTGTTTTCTTAATTAATGATGATTTTGTTTTGTTTTGTTTTGTTTTGAACTGGAGTTTCACTCTTTTTGCCCAGGTTGGAGTGCAATGGCACTATCTCAGCTCACTGCAACCTCCGCCTCCCGGTTCAAGTGATTCTCCTGTCTCAGCCTCCCAAATAACTGGGATTACAGGTGCACATCACCACGCCCAGCTAATTCTGTATTTTTAGTAGAGACAGGATTTCACCATGTTGACCAAGCTGATCTCAAACCCCTGACCTCAGGTGATCCACCTGCCTCGGCCTCCCAAAGTGCTGGGATTACAGGCATGAGCCACCATGCCTGGCCAATTAATAATGATTTTGAACAGCTCTTTGTAACTGGTTTCTTTCTCTGAATTGGCTGTGTACATCCTTTCCCATTTTTCTATTTGATTTCCTATCTTTATCTTACTGATTTGCAGGAGTTTATTGTATACTTTGAATATTAGGTTGTTGACAGTTTTTTGTTGCAGATATCTCTCATTTATCTGTTGCTTATTTATAGTGTCAGCAATTTAACAGAATTTTGATTAAATTCATCAATTTTTCATCTTACATTTTATGCTTTTGAGGTATTGTTTAAGATATTTTCCCCCTACTCCAGTATCACAGAAGTACTGTTTTATGTTTCTCCTGTTGATGTTACAATTTTACCTTCCACATTTAGGACTTTGATCCATCTGGAGTCGTTGCGAATGGTGTAACTTGGGATCCAATTTAATTTTTTCCACATGTTGGTCCAGTTTTCCAAACACTGTCTACTAAGTGGTCTGTTTTACCCCATTACTTATAGTGCCCCCTTTATCATTTATCCAGTTCCTATATATACATGGGTCTTTCTCTGTACTCCCTTTCATTTTTTTTTTTCCTTTTTTGGAGACAAGGTCTCACTTTGCCGCCCAAGCTGGAGTGCAGTGGCGAGGTCTCAGCTCACTGCAACCTCCACCTCCTGGGCTCAAGTGTTCCTCCCGCCTGAGCATCCCGAGTAGCTAGGACTACAGACACGTGCTACCATGCCTGGCTAATTTTTAAATATTTTTTGTAGAGACAGGGTCTTGCCATGTTACCCAGGCTAGTCTCAAACTCCTGGGATCAAGCGATCTGCCTGCCTTGGCCTCCCAAAGTGCTGGGATTACAGGCGTGGGCCCCGGCGCCCGGCCTGCACTCCTGTTTCTACTTCATGGGTTTGTTGGGTCTTGTTCTTGGGGCAGAAAACCTGTTGTATTATTGTGGCTTTGTAGTATGTTTGCATTAGTTGGCTAGGGCTGCCATAAGAATGTGCCACAGAATGGGTGGCTTCAGCAACAGAAATTAATTTTCTCACAGTTCTGGAGGCTAAATGTCTGTGATCAAGGTGTCGGCAGGGTTGATTTCTTCTTAGGCCTCTTTCCTTAGTTTGAAGATGGCCATCTTCTTCCTGTGTCTCCTCCTGTGTGTCCCTGTGTCTTCATTTTCTCTTCTCATAAGGACATCAGTCCTACTGGATTAGGGCCCACCCCTAATGACTTCATTTTTATCTTAATTACCTCTTTAAAGAGGTAATATCTGTCTTTATCTTTATCTTTAAATACACTCACATTCTGAGATACTCGGGTTTAGGACTTCCACATATAAATTTAGGGTAGACACACTTCAGCCCATAATAATTTTTTTTTTTTTTTTTTTTGAGACGGAGTCTCGCTCTGTCGCCCGGGCTGGAGTGCAGTGGTCGGATCTCAACTCACTGCAAGCTCCGCCTCCCGGGTTTTTACACCATTCTCCTGCCTCAGCCTCCGGAGTAGCTGGGACTACAGGCGCCCGCCACCTCGCCCGGCTAGTTTTTTGTATTTTTTAGTAGAGACGGGGTTTCACCGTGTTAGCCAGGATGGTCTCGATCTCCTGACCTCGTGATCCGCCCGTCTCGGCCTCCCAAAGTGCTGGGATTACAGGCTTGAGCCACCGCGCCCGGCCCCATAACAATGTTTTAATATGTAGTATAGCAATTATCCCTTCCTTGCTTTTCTTTTTAAAATATTGTTTGAGCTGTTTATAGATTTTCATTTTTCCATAAATATTTTATAAGAAATTGGTCTAGTTCCTTAAAAGGGTCCAGTTGGAATTTTTATTTAGGTTGAATAGAATGTATACATTAATTGGAAAAGATTGTCATGTTTATAATATTAATTCATATTCATTCAAGACCATGGAATATCTTTTAATTTATTTAGATATTCTTTTTTGTACTTTAACAATTTCAACTTTTTCTTCATAGAGACTTTTGAATTCTTTGTTAAGGTATTCCTTTATATGTAAGGCTACCTTACATTTCTGGTTGCTGTTGTGAATGATAATTTATTTTCTATCACATTTGCTAGTTGATTATTATTAGAAATGCCATTGGTTATTATAAGTTGATTTTGTATCTGGCAAACTTATTCAACTCTTGTTAGTTTTGTTAGTTTGCTTATTCTTTATTTTTTCCAAGTAGATGGACTATTGTCTGCAAATGACAGTTTTGTTTTCCTTTCTTTCAATACTGAAACATTTTAGTTGCTTTTGTTACCTTGTAGCATTGACTGCTAGATCTGATACTGTGTTAAACAGTGGACTGGATACTGTGAATTTTTGTTTTGTTTGTAGTTGTGTTCATTATCTATTGCCGTGTAACAAATTATCTCAAAATTTAGCAGCTTGAAACAGTAATAAACGTTTACTCTCTAATACAATTTCTTTGGGTCAAGAATTTGGTTTCAGCATAGTTGGGTGATTCTGATTGAGGATATCTCCTGAGGTTGCAGTCATAAGGTCATCTGGGGCTGCAGTCATCTGAAGGCTTGACTGAGGCTGGAAGATCTGCTTCCCTGCTGGCTCACTTGCATGACTGTTGGCAGGAGGCCTTGGTCCCCTCCCATGTAAACCTCTCCCCAGGGCTGATTGAGTGTCTTCAGGATATGGCACTTAGCTTCCCCCGAAGTGAGTGATCCAAGAGAGTGTGATCTGTGTCAGAGTGAGATAGAAGCCTCAATGTCTTTTGTCATCTAGTCTTGGACTTCATACTTCATCATTTACACAAGGTTCTATTGGGTATACAAGTCAGCCCTATGGAATGTGAGACGGGACTACTTGAAAGTGTGAATATCAGGAGGGAGGGATTATGTGGAGGCCATTTTGGAATCTGGCTGGTACACCATTCTGAAAGAAAGTGCTTCTAAATCTCTGTTAAGAATGACATTTGTTATAAGTTGTGGATATATGACTTTTATCTTTAAAGAAGTTACCTTCTACTCCTGTTTTGTTGAGATATTTAAAACAAAAAAAATTATTAAAGACAGTTAAGATGAGTGGGGCAGCAACCTCACAAGCAAATGAATGTGACAGGCCTGCACGCACAGAGCCACCTTTGGATCTCTACCAGATTCCTGTGTGATAAGTGGGAGGCATTGGCCCATCATGAACCCTCTGTAGCTGAAGAACTCTGCACAAACAGCCCTTTCTGCCTCGGGAGAACTGGCATAGCTATTTCACTTTTTTTCTTTTCCCTTGCAGTGTCCAAGACAAAGATTTTGGCCACAGGAGGAGCATCTCACAATAGAGACATCTTACAGGTAAGTGTTGTTAGTGGGCCCTACACCATGGCCTCTCCCATGTCTGTTACTTCTTTTTTGTGTGTGTGTGCCAAATTTTATTTGCCTACATGGACAGTACACTAAGAAAATTGAAGAGTAAATATACATTCTGATGCATGCTTTTCTTTTCTCTTTTCTTTTTTTTTATATTATATTTTATGTTCTAGGGTACATGTGCACAACATGCAGGTTTGTTACATATGTATACATGTGCCATGTTGGTGTGCTGCACCCATTAACTTGTCATTTACATTAGGTATATCTCCTAATGCTATCTCTCCCCCCTCCCCCACCCCACAACAGGCCCTGGTGTGTGATGTTCCCCTTCCTGTGTCCAGGTGATCTCATTGTTCAGTTCCCACCTATGAGTGAGAACATGCGGTGTTTGGTTTTCTGTTCTTGTGATAGTTTGCTGAGAATGATGGTTTCCAGCTGCATCCATGTCCCTACAAAGGACACGAACTCATCCTTTTTTATGACTACGTAGTATTCCATGGTAGATATGTGCCACATTTTCTTATGTCTGCTACTTCTAAGAGCCAGAGACTCAACAGGAAGTACAGTCTCCATTCCCACTCCTGCAGGAATGGGGAGTTCTTAGCTCACACTCTCCAGGAAGCAGCCGTGTTGCCTTATAGCTCACACTGTGAGTGGGATCTGTCTCACATGCAGGTGAATTCTATGGCTGTGTACAATCCACTGTCTGACACCAGCATGTCCTCTGGAGTCACATGGAAAGTGCCTGTTCTTCCACATGGCGAACCTTCTCACATCTAATGCCAATGTTCTTGTCTTCCTCAAGGCCTCTGCCTTCCAATTTAACCATCGCTGATTCTCCAACTAGTCCTCTTGTAACACAGTTGCCAGACTGTTACTGTCCTTCTGGTCCTTCATTATGCCAGAAACATATGACCAAAAGTAGAATCAACCTGCAGATGTCTGACTCTCAGACTGTCACCTGTGGGGCTGTCAGATCCTGTTATGGGGACATTGTGCATTTTTGGGTGTAGCCTGGGGCTGCCTTAACTGTTAGAGTAATTATATTAGCTGTTTGCTTGTGACTACCTATCTTAGGAAAGATTTTCTAGAAACAAAGCCCGAAATGGGAATTCTTCTATAAGCAGTTTGTTGAGAGACTACTCCCAGGAAGAAGGAAGTGTGGGACTCAGGGTAGTGCAGAGGAAGAAGGATAAGTGAGGATATGGTCTTGTCTGGAGTCTACTTCACCTCCATCCTGGTGGGGAGATAGGGCTCTAGAACATGAGTTATGCCACAGAGCTGGTTTTACCTTGCGGCAAGGGGCCAACAGGACACCTTAGGGAGGGTGAGTAAATTTCCTGTGAGCGGTGGCCTATGCTAAGCCAAGGTCAGCTTTCTTGAGGAAGTAGTGCTGCAAGCCATTAGTAGCCAGTACTCACAGCAGCTGGGGCGGGATGCACAACGGTCCAGTGAGGGGGATTTGTGTAGGCATCAGTGGCATCTACTACAATATCTCTGGTCAACTAAGACCTCCTGCAAGTTCTTTCCATGTGAACTCCTCTTAGTACAGGTCCTCCATTTGAAATGTATGCAATTTATTTTTGAACCTAAATGGGAAACTTCACCACTATCCCCTTGAAACATGCCCTTGTTAGTTTGGGTTTGTTTGGGCTTGTTAGTATTAGTCTAATACCCAGCTGTCTCCAGCCCTAGGTCAGTGCCATTTGCTAAGCATACTTCCTAAATCTTCTGCTGTCTTTGGTGAAATGGCTAAAAAGTACAGGGACAGCCTGGGGAGCTGTGGCCCTCCACTAGGGACTTTCCCCAGGTCATCCTGACTATTGTCACCAGGGTAGCATGACCAAGCGTACTCCTCTTAAGGCAGTCGAGGTGGAATGGAAGGGGTTAGAAGACACATGAGGGAGAGAGCTTGGAAAATGCATCCCACAACATCTGTGTTCCCTCTGAGGAGTGGCTCACCACAGTAGAACCTCTGTGTCCTTTTCAGGTGCTTGCAGATGTGTTTGGTGCCCCAGTGTATGTTATAGACACTGCCAACTCAGCCTGTGTGGGTTCTGCATACCGAGCTTTTCATGGTAGGTCGATGGAGGGAGACAGCTGTCTCTGGAAGTGGCCAGGACATGGGGGGTGCTGAGGAGGGTGGAAAGGGGAGAGTGAGGTGTTCCCAGTCTTTGGGGACATTGGAGTCTTGGGGACTTCAGCTTCATTTTTCTAGCACCCAGCAGGTGAGAACCAACCCGTACTCTCTTTTCCTTTATTCTTTCCTTAAAGTGGGGAAAAAGAGGCTGGATCCTAACTGAATGAAGTCTGGTCAGAGTTAAGGTCAGCACAGGGACACCGGAAAAGAACACAGGGCATGGTTGAGGGCACGTGGGCATGGGTCTGGACAGCTAGAGAGCAGGAGAGGTGGACGAAGTCGAGAGCCGTCTTTTCAGCAGAACAAAAGTTGAAACAAAGGGGAAGACTTCAGGCCCAAGCAGTCCAGGACCCTGGACAGCGCCATGGAGCCCTGTTGCCCTGATGGAGGCCTTGCTGAAATTCTGGACATTAAGGGTAGCTCCCTAATCTAGGCGAGTTCTGGCGGGAGCAGCACATACCCGCAAGGGCATTCGTCCTTCAAGTTGGATCAATTTGCCCTGCCTCCTGCCTGTTCAGGGAGCTCTTGTAGCAGCCCAAGTGGTTCTATTCTTTTCATGTTCTTAACTTTTTAACATACCTATTTCAGCTTATATTTTTCTTTTCTATTCTTTTTTTTTTTTTTTTTTTTGAGACGGAGTCTTGCTCTATCACCCAGGCTGGAGTGCAGTGGCTTAATCTCCGCTCACTGCAAGCTCCATCTCCTGGGTTCACACCATTCTCCTGCCTCAGCCTCCCGAGTAGCTGGGACTACAGGCACCCGCCACCACGCCCAGCTAATTTTTTGTATATTTAATAGAGGAGAGGTTTCACTGTGTTAGCCAGGATGGTCTTGATCTCCTGACTTCGTGATTCACCCTTGCCCTCCCAAAGTACTGGGATTACAGATGTGAGCCACCACACCCGGCCTAAGCTTATATTTTTCTATCAACGTTGAGAATTAATCAGGCAACGTATCCTCCTCTTGATAATTAACCTTGGCGGGGTGTGGTGGCTCATGCCTGTAATCCCAGCACTTTGGGAGACCGAGGCAGGTGGATCACAAGGTCAGGAGTTCAAGACCAGCCTGGCTATTATGGTGAAACCACATCTCTACTAAAAATACAAAAATTAGCTGGGCGTGGTGGCACACGACTGTAGTCCCAGCTACTCAGGAGGCTGAGGCAGGAGAATTGCTTGAACCTGGGAGGCAGAGGTTGCAGTGAGCCGAGACTGCACCATTGCACTCCAGTCTAGGTGACAAAGCGAG
Source organism: Piliocolobus tephrosceles (assembly GCF_002776525.5). Lineage (NCBI taxonomy): Eukaryota > Metazoa > Chordata > Mammalia > Primates > Cercopithecidae > Piliocolobus > Piliocolobus tephrosceles. The sequence continues at coordinate 98,227,062 of NC_045435.1, read as the reverse complement.
ACTCCATCTCAAAAAAAAAAAAAAAAAATTAACCTCTTACCCTTTTATTCTCTCCCCACCCCATTTACCTCACCCCGCCTCATGCCACATCCTATATCAAGATCACTTGGGAATTTATTTCCAGATTCTTATATTAAGTACATTTAACATCATATTGGCTTTTATTAATACTTACCCATGAGTCTGCCTGCCTTTTTTCGTTCGTTCGTTCCTTCCTTCCCGCCTTCTTTCCTTCCTTCCTTCCCACCTTCTTTCCTTCCTTCCTTCCTTCCTTCCTTCCTTCCTTCCTTCCTTCCTCTGTTTCTTACTTTCTCTTTTTTTTTAAACTTCCTGACGTTTTGGCCAGGCACAGTGGCTCACACCTGTAATCCCAGGACTTTGGGAGGCCAAGGCGGGCAGATTATAAGGTCAGGAGATCGAGATCATCCTGGCCAACAGGGTGAAACCCCGTCTCTACTAAAATACACACACACACAAATTAGCTGGGCATGGTGGCACATGCCTGTAGTCCCAGCTACTCGGGAGGCTGAGGCAGGGGAATAGCTTGAACCTGGGAGGTGGAGGCTATAGTGAGCTGTTGCAGTGAGCCAAGATCGCGCCACTGCCCTCCAGCCTGGCGACAGAGCAAGACTCCATCTCAAAAAAAAAAGAAACAAACAAAAAACTTCTTCTTTCTCCTTTATTTCTATGCTGAGGTTTTGTTTTGTTTTGTTTGAGACATAGTCTCTGTTGTCCAGCCACTATACTCCAGTACAGTGGTATAGTCTTGACTCACTGCAGCCTCCACCTTCTAGGCTCAGGTGATCTTCCCACCCCTACTTCAGCCTCCCAGATAGCTGGGACTACAGGCACACAGCACTATAATCCAGTTTTAGAAGAGTTCGCCACCCCAGTGAGATCCTTCATGGTGTTTATGGTTAACGTCTTCATTTGCAACATGCACTAACGTGAAGTGAGTTTTCCCTTCTAGGTCTTGCAGGTGGAAGAGATGTGCCATTTTCAGAGGTTGTGAAGTTAGCTCCAAATCCCAGACTAGCTGCTACCCCAAGCCTGGGAGCTTCTGAGGTGAGAGACCATCAGAATTTGTTTATAACATTTGCATTATGAAAGCTCGCTAGGGTTTTTTCCCCCACCAACAGGTCACCTACATTGAACTTGATGTGCTCAACTAAAGGAGAAATTCTGCTTTATTGAAATTATCAAGAAAAGGGAGCAAAACAGCCAGGTTGTCTGCTGCAAGTCACAGATGCTGCTGATTTTACAGCCAGGGTCAGATGGATTGCTGGGCATATTTTTATTGCTTCGTATGCCTCACGGTGGGCCCTTCCATGTCACTGGGCTATAAAAGCTACTGAAAGGATCCGTCACTGAAACTCAAGACATGCTGGATTTCTAGCACTCAAATCTCAAGTCTAGACCCAAGATAGCTGTGCAGTCACCCAGGCCAGGAAACCCCTGTGAAGGCAGACCTCATTTGTTGCATGTTGGGTTCCTCAGAAAGCAGAGTCTGAGATGTCAGCTAAGATACATGAGGTTTATGGGAGTGGGAGGAGTTGCTCTTGGAATCCACAGCTGTAGAAAGGAAAGGGAGTAGACAGGATTGGACAGAGGGAGAAGGTGAGCGGCAGTGCAATTTCTGGAGCCCAAGCTATTCTTACAGAAAGCTCTGAAGCTGAGGTGACCTTTAGAGTTTTATCCAGTTGGGCTAAGGGGCTGGGCCTTTATACCCCATGTCAATCAGTCATCACATGGGGGCCACCCCAGGAGGGGGTGAGGCAGCTCTTTATAGCAAAAGCAATCTCCAAAGCGGGCAGCTGAGGGCTGTCTGCCAGCAGCACTCCCAGCAGTTGGGAGAATAAGTTCTTCATTCCTGAGGTGAATCTGGATGGTACACCACAGCATCCGCCACACCGCTGTACCTGTTTGCAGCCCAGCAGCAGGGGTGGGTGCATCTTGTAAGGAACTGTGAAGGCTCTGACATTTACCTGACTTGCAAGCTAACAGGTGAGCCTGCCAGTTTTGTAGCAGGAGGCAGAAGACACAGGACTCCTGGATCAGAGACAAAGGGCTTTATTATGATGAACCGTGATGAACTCATGGTTCATCAGGAAGCATGAGCTTCATGCTTGCATCAGTTTCCCTTGGCCTCCAAATTCCACAGGGTGATGCAAAGTGGGCGCAGGTGGATACTGTGCACATAATAGGCTATGATACAACCAAATGATCCTGAGCATAGAAAACTCCCAACCTTGTAAAGGAACTGCGAGCAAACCTGCCCAAACTTTGCCACCAAAGGAGACATTATCCTTATTATTCTTGTCAGCAAACAGACAAACACTCTCTCCAGTGTCTCTGCCCTGGAGACACTATCTATATGTCTCTATGCTTTACAAACATCCTTGAAAAGATAGTCTGAAACAAAAGCTGTCACAAGACATGTAGAAACACCATGGAGAATTGCCTCCCAGCATATCTTGGAAGTAGGAACTCATGCTGTCTAGGAGACCAGACAAACCACACACATAGGTGTGCCCAAGCATCTGTCATTTTTCTGTTGTGTGTGAGAGGCCACTTTTCTCTTATGTTTGAGAGGCCACTCGATACACTGAAAAGATTCGATGTCGAGATAAAGGGCATTTAAGTTCTGGTTCTTATTCTGCTTCTCCTTCACCATGAGACCTTAAGCAGCACTCCTTGTCTCTAGACCTTTGTTTTTTATCTGTGAAGTGGGTACAACATCTGTCCTGCCTCCCTTTCACCTACTAATTGTGAGGCTTAAAAACAGTACTTGACTGAAATGGCATTATAGTCTAACAGGAAATCTGGAGGTAGAATTGGTTCAGTAGTTCAACATGAGATCTCTGGTCATGTTCCCTGCAATTCCTCAGGTCAGCAGTGGACAATGGGAACATAATGTGAGCCACGTATGTCATTTAAAATATTCTGGTTGCCTCATTTTTAAAAGTAAAAATAAAAAGAAACGATTAAAATTAATTTTAATAATACATTTTATTTAATCCACTATATCTGAAGTATTGTCATGTCAACATGTAATAAATAGAAAAGTTACTAATGTGGGGCTGGATGCAGTGGCTCACACCTGTAATCCCAGCACTTTGGGAGGCCGAGGTGGGCAGATTGCTTGAGCCCAGGAGTTCAAGAGCAGCCTGGGCAGCATGGCAAAAACCCCGTCTCTACAAAAAATAAAAAAATTAGCTGGGTGTGGTGGTGCATGCCTGTAATCCCAGCTACTCTGGAGGCTGAGGTGGGAGTATCACTTGAGCCCAGGAGGTAGAGGTTGCAGTAAGCCAAGAACACACAAGTGATTCTCCTGCCTCAGCCTCTCCAGTAGCTGGGATTACAGGCGCCTGCCACCACGCCTAGCTAATTTTTGTAGTTTTAGTAGAGACGGGGTTTTACCAGGTTAGTCAGGCTGGTCTTGAACTCCTGACCTCAGGTGATCCACCCGCCTTGGCCTCCCAAAGTGCTGGGATTACAGGCATGAGCCACCGCACATAGCCAGATCTCATTTCTGCCTGGGCTGTAACCTGGTTGGAAAGGAAAGAGACCCTCTTCTGGGCAGCTGTGTGAACTGCTGTATCGACTGCTACATGGTCTTCCATTGAGAGGAGCACCTGCCGCCACTGTGTTTCTCCAGGCTGTCTTCCCTTGGCTCATGGTGGTCTTATACGTCTGGATGTTCAGTGGTATCAAAGAAGACCCTTGGCGGACTTGGCATCCTACAGTTAGGATTATTTCCTTAGGAGAGCTTCACCAAAGTAGAATAACTGGGTCCCACACTATGGGCTCCTTAATACAGATATAAAGTCAAGTCTATTTCCCAAAGAGTTGTATCACCAACTTTCACCAGCTGTGCAATGAGGCGGCCATTTCTAGGTACTCTCACCAGAATTTTTTAAAACTTTTGTAGATTTGATCATAAAAATTAGTTTCTTGTCATAATTTATAGTTTAAAAATATCTTAAACTATAGAATTGAGAACTCCTAGCATTTCCTCTTTTGTGAATTGATGCTTTCTTTCTTTTGCCCAGCAAAAATGTTAAATTGCAAGTAAACGGAATTTTAAAATTTTAAATTGCAAAGTGCAACCAGATGTAAGAGGCATTTCCCTTCTGCTTTTTCTGCTCTTCTAGGTCTACAAGGCCCTCCTCCCCCAGTACGCCAAACTCGAACAGAGAATCTTGTCTCAGACCCAGGGGCCTCTGGAGTGAACAGGCATCCCTGTTGCCCCTGCCTGCCCAGATTTACTGACCCCACTTGAAGACATGGCCCTGGACAGCAGGGATCCACTTCCCTGTTCTGAACAGCTCTTCCTGCCGACTCCTTGGAGTGTCTGGGACTATTTTAAAGCCATCCTCAGCACATCTGCCTGAAGATAGATGGGCACTTGTGTCCTTGTGCCCATGTGCCCGTGTGCCCCAGGGCAGGAAAACATCTCTCTTTTCCTGTCTTTTATCCCAGGAAGCAGGACAACACCGAGACCAGGATATGTCCGATAAAAACTATGACTTTTCCCCTTGTAGAGGCAGAATTAAAGCTAATCTAGGGACTCAAATCAGCAGAATGGGGGAGACAAAGCCTTGTCTCACCCCCTAATCTCATCCTATCTCTTTCTCCAACCCTGACTCTCTGCCCACTCCTCCACAAACCATGACCCACAGCCGCCCCGACCCCATATCTTGATCCTACCATCCATCCTCTCCCCCAATCCAAACCCCACAGCCTCTTCTCTCCCACACCCTGCCCTCCTTGTTTCAGCTGTCTAAGGTGCCTCCCAGAGCCTCTCTTATTTGCCCCATGCTCACCCTCTCCATGCTGTCCCCATTCTCTCCTTTCACCATCTGTTCTCTCCCCCTCCTTCGTGTCCTCCCTCCCCAAACTCACCTGGCATAATTCACAACCTCCCGCCCAAATGGTGGGCCTGGTGGACATGCTTCCTGTGCCCTCCTTTTAGCTGTGCCCACAGATCACTGAGAGGGACCGTCTCCCAAGTGGCACAGTTTAGAATGTCTCTCCCTTTTTCTCCCTCAGTCCCTCTCTCTTCTTGCAGTCCACTTGTTGAAGAAGTTGTGTCATTTCTCTGGAAGAATTTCCCAAATTCTGGATTTCTTTTTTATTTTGGAGTATTTCATCAGCTGAAAAGTTGTGATTCTCACTTTGAGTTTTCTTCCTATATTTGTATAGTGAGTTCCTTTTTCCTTCCTCTTTATCCCTCCTGTTTTACTTTATACCTCTCTATTCCTTGCTCAAATTATTGCAAAAGCCTCCACAGAAAGTCCTCTGTGATCTGACTCCTGCAGACTCTTCCAGATTTTTCTTCTGCCCCAGGTCTTTACTGAGCTCAAGACTCCAGCTAAATCAAAATACTCATGTTCTCACCCAGAGTGACAAAATCCTGCAGATAGGTTTAAGACCTGGTAGATCAGAGCAGTAGCTAGTGGGAAGTTAAAAGGAAGGGGCTTAGAAAATGAATGGGATCAAAGGCATCACTTCTGATGGAGATGAAGCCATCTTGAAAGGGAGTGGTGTCCTTTGGAGGCATGGTGGATGAAAGGGGGCAAAGGAAGCAAGAGGTTAAAGATAACGGCCTGTTAGATACGACAGCAAGGCCAAGATTCCGAAGAAGACAGACAACTCCCCCTAGACATTACTTTTTAAAGACATTTTATATTATTGGCCAGCAGAAAAAGGCTGTCTTGGACCATGAAACAGTAAACTGTAACAAAACACTTCAACATGAATTTGAAAATAAATTAAATAATTGTGGATATAAAAGGACACCAGAGATCAGAAATTCAAAACCTCAGAATAAAAATGAAAAAGCTACAAGCATATATGAGAAGAGAACTGACTGAACTTGGGAAATAATTTGAACAAAAAGATAAGTCATCACAGATATGAATACTAAATTATACTGTACCTTAATGAAAATAGATATGGTCACAAGTACATTAAGGCACGTAGAAGGTAGGAGTAAGAAAAGCTAAGAGAAGCAAAACAAACAAAGCAATATTAAAGGAAGAGCCAAAAAGACCCAGAAATAAAATGATAGATAAAGAAGATTGGCAAAGAAAAGATGATACAGGTAAAATTGGAACTCATGAAGACAAAAGATAAGACAGTGGAATAGAGTTAATCTTTAAAATTCAAATATTAAAACTCAAACCCAAAAGAACTTTCTGAAAACAAAAGAAAACCTGAAACTTTATCTTGAAAGGGTCTATCTTGTTACTTCGAATATTGACCCAGAATGATGAGCTCTGAGACATATCCTACCAACTATACTTTGAAGCCAAAGGAAAAGAACTATGTAAGCCTCTAGGCCAAAAGACCTAGTCTCTTACAAAGGAAAGATCTGGTTGGCATCAGACTTCTCAACAAAGCGAGATAGCAATGGGGCAAACCTTTTCAAGAAACTCAAAGAAAGTATGAACTGAGGATTTCATATTTCGCCAAGCTGTCCTTTAAGTATCAAGGATATAGGAAGAAGTTTTAATTACACAAGAACCCAGGGACTATTGTACCCACAACTTCTTCCTTAGAATTCTACTAAAAGACAAGCTTCATCCAACTAGGAGATGATTGGGGAAACGAGTAAAAGGACTGGATATGACCATTGAATATCTTTGGTTGTAGACCTGAGACCAAATGGAAGTGGGGATAAGGGTGGAAGAACAGTGTTAGTCTATTCTCACACTGCTATAAAGATAGTACCCAGCCAGACATGGTGGCTTATGTCTGTAATCCCAGCACTTAGGGAGGCCAAGGCAGAAAGATCACCTGAGGTCAGGAGTTCGAGACCAGACTGGCTAACATGGTGAAATCCCATCTTTACTAAAAATACAAAAATTAGCTGGGTATGGTGGTGCACCCCTGTAATCTCAGCTACTCAGGAGGCTGAGGCATGAGAATTGCTTGAACCTGGGGGCAGAGATTGCAGTGAGCCGAGATCATGCTACTTCGCTCCAGCCTGGGCGACAGTGAGACTCTGTCTCAAAAATATAAAAAATAAATAAAGATAGTACTCAAGACTGGGTAATTTATAAAGAAAAGAGATTTAATTGACTCACAGTTCCACATGCTGGGGAGGCCTCAGGAAACCTACAATCATGGCAGAAGGGGAAGGGGAAGCAAGGACCTTCGCATGGTGGCAAAAAAGAGAAAGCATGAACGCACAAGAGAGCAAGCAGGGAAAACTGTCTTATAAAACCATCCGCTCTCGTGAGAACTTACTATCATGAGAACAGCATGGGAGAAACCACCCCCATGATCCAGTCACCTCCCACCAGGTCTCACCCTCAACACCTGGAGATTATAATTCAAGATGAGATTTGGGTGGGGACACAAGTTCTAATGACATGAAATAGTATCAAATGGTATATGCTTTGACAAGACAGAAGTAACAAAAAAGAAGGGGGAGAGGAAGAGGAAAGTACAAAGAACTCCTTGTTGCTTAGGCAATATGTAGAAGTCAAACAGTATTATTTAAAGTTGACAAAACAAGTATATGAAGTGTAAGTAAGGAAAAGGAGATTTAGAGCAGTAAAGGTGTACTATACTATTTAAAGTGATAGTATAGAATACATAGTATAATTACTAGAATAAAAATGTAAATCTCCATCAATGCTCAAAGAAACAATAATAAAGGCAGTAGATTACAGTGAAAAACATACAGTGAAAAAAGGCAGTAGATTACAGTGAAAACATGCCATCATACAGTAAATATATTAAGTCCAAGCATGTAAGTTAAATCAGTACATGTGAAAGGACTTACCTATTTAAAGGAATATCAGATTGGCTTACAAACCAATGTCTTATTGTCTGTTATTTATAAGAGACACATCTAAAATAAGTGATTCAGAGAAGCTAAATAAAAAGAGATGGGCAAAAATAGACCAGGCAAGTAGGACCACAGAAGACAAATATTACAGTATCCATATCTGAAAAGGTAGAATTCAGGAAAAAATAGACAAGACAATGAAGGATACATTAAAATGCTGAAAGCCACAAGTCACAATGAGGATATACTACTTATGAGTGTTACAGCTTCAATTATCTGGTTTGTCAACTTTAAATGATATTCTTTGGCTCCCACCTATTGCCTGTACAACAAAGAGCTCTTTGTACTTTCCTCTTTCTCTCTCCCTCGTTTTTTATTGTTTCTATTGTGTTACTTCTACCTTGTTAAAGCACATAACATTTGCATAACAAATTATGCAAGGAAAAATGAATAGAAACCTAGAAATAACAGAGAACTTTAAAACACCTCTGTCTCACCCAAGACTGAAGTTAAGGAGACAAAAAATACATTTAAGGATATAAGTGATCTAAATAACAGTATCTATAAAGTAGATCTAATGAATATATGTTGAACTTTCTACCTTGATAATAGAGAATACTACTCTAGGGCAAGCGTGATACCTCACACCTGTAATCCCAGCACTTTGGGAGGCTGAGGCAGGTGGATCGCTTGAGCTCAGGAGTTCGAGACCAGCTTGGCCAACATGGTGAAATCCCATCTCTACAAAAAAATACAAAAATTAGCCAGGCATGGTGGCAGGAGCCTGTAGTCCCTAGGAACTTATGACTCTTCTAGGAATCGTAAGATTGTTGTCCCACGGCAGCCTCACACACCTGGCATATCAGTGATTAAACCCATAGGGTGCTATCTCAGAAATAATTGTGAGTGGGCTTTTGGTACGTAGACTCCAATAAGACACATAAAACCCACAGTATGTTTTAGGAAGCTATACTAAGGGCATTAACCTGGATTAAAAGGGACTAAATGTTAAAAGACCCTGGACCCCCAACTTTCTATGGGCAACAAACAGGCATAGTTGCTCAAAAGACAGATTCTAGGCTGGGCATGGTGGCTCACACCTGTAATCGCAGCACTTTAAGAGGCCAACGCGGGCGGATCATGAGGTCAGGAGTTCAAGACCAGCCTGGCCAAAATAGTGAAACCCCATCTCTTCTAAAAATACAAAAATTAGCTGGGTATGGTGGTACATGCCTGTGGTCCCAGCAGCTTGGGAAGCTGAGGCAGGAGAATCGCTTGAACCCAGGAGGTGGAGGTTGCAGTGAGCTGAGATCTCGCCACTGCACTCCAGCTTGGGCAACAGAGTGAGACTTCGTCTCAGAAAAAAAAAAAAAAAAAAGTATGTGTATCAGCAGGCCGGGCATAGTGTCTCATGCCTGTAATCCTAGAACTTTGGGAGGCTGAGGCAGGTGGATCACCTGAGGTCAGGAGTTCAAGATCAGCCTGGCCAACATGGTGAAACCCTGTCTCTACTAAAAATACAAAAAAAGTTAGGCGGGCGTGGTAGCAGCTATTCAGGAGACTGAGACAGGAGAATCACTTGAACCTGGAAGGCGGAAGTTGCAGTGAGTTGAGATGGCAGCACTGTACTCCAGCCTGGGCGACACAGCAGGACTCCATCTCAAAAAAAAGAAAAAACCACCTATATATATATATATATATATACACACACACACACACACACACACCTATACATGTATCAGAAAAATATGCAAATACACTTTAAGCATATTTTAAAATGCTTACTGACAAAAATCAAAGAGTTTGATAAAATTCTGTGTTACCATGGCTGTGGAACAATAGACATTCGTATACATTTCTGGTAGGAGTGCAATTTTGTGAAACTCCTAAGGAGGGAAATTGGGCAACATCTAACAAAACTAAATATGAGTATGACTGAACCATTCCAATAGGAATCTGCACAAAGACACAATTCCAACATACAAGACAACGTGTGTATAAGGTTATTGTGAAATTATTGATAATAGCAAAGTACTTGGGAAAAGGCAAATATACATTAATATAAGACAGATTGAATAGATTGTAATGCATCCATGCAATAAAAAATAATGAGGAAGATCTCTATGTACCAATGAGGGGTAAATTCCATAAACAAAGGACAGTTCTCTATTATTCTCTATTATTAGTTCTTTTTATTCCCCTTAACAAAGTTTTATAGTTTTTAGTGTATGTCTTACACATATTTTGTTAAATATTTGATTTTTAAAAAAGATTTTGTGATGAAATGTATGACATTTATCATTTTAACCATTTTTAAGTGGAAAAGTGTTCATTGTTTCAATTGTTTTTACTAACATTTAGGAATATTCCATGGTATGTTGAATTATTCATTGCGAACATATAAAGATCAAATTCAGTAGCAGTAGGTATATTCACAATATTATGCTACCATCACCACCACACATTTCCAAAACCTTTTTATCATTCTAGGCTGCAGCTCTACTCACTAAACAATAACTCCTGTTTTCCTCTCTCCAGCCCTTGATGACTGCTATCCTTTCTGTCTCTATGGATTTGCCTATTCTAGGTTTTTCATATAAGTGGTATCATACATGTGTCCTCTTGTGTCTGGCTTATTCCACACACATGTAAAATAGTTAATGTTTTAATGTTTTAAATTTAAAGGTTCATTCACATTATAGCAAGGCTGAATAATATTCTGCTGTCTTTATATACCACATCCTGTTTATCCATTCATCCATCAATGGACATTTGAGTTGTTTTCACCTTTTGGTGATTATAAATAATGCTGCTATGAACGTTGCTGTGCAAATATCTGTTTGAGTCTGTGCTTTCAATTTTTTGGGTGTATACCTAGAAGTGAAATTGCTGAATCATACAGCAATTCTGTTTAACTTTTTGAGGACCCACCACAGTTTTCCACAGTAGCTGCACCATTTTACATTCCCAGCAGTAATGCACAGGGATCTAGTTTCTCTACATCCTTGTCAACACTTGTTATTTTTCTTTTCTTAAATATGTATATAATAGCCATCCTTATGGATATGAAGTGAAGCTTCATTGTGGTTTTGATTTGTGTTTTCCTAATGACTAGTGATGTTAAGCAGTTTTCGTGTTCTTATTGGCCGTTTGTACACATTTAATTGTTTCGATGCTGTTGGAAAAGTGTTTCATTTTTTCGATTGTTTTTGCTAACATATAGGGATAGTCTGTGGTATATGGAATTATTCGTTGCTAACATACAAAAATCATTTTGTTTTTAGATGGAGTCTCGCTCTGTCACCAGGCTGGAGTGCAGTGGCGCGATGTCAGCTCACTGCAATCTCTGCCTCCTGGGTTCAAGCGATTCTCCTGCCTTAGCCTCCTGAGTAACTGGGATTACAGGCACCCGCCACCATGCACAACTAATTTTTGTATTTTTAGTAGAGACGGAATTTCACCATGTTGGCCAGGATGGTCTCAATCCCCCGACCTTGTGATCCACCCACCTTGGCCTCCCAAAGTCCTGGGATTACAGACATAAGCCACCATGCCCGGCCATAAGAATCAATTTTTGTTTGATTTTGTGTCTTGCAACTTTATTAAATTCACTTACTAGTTATGGTAGTATTTTGTATTAGTAGGATATGTAGGATTTCTATCCATCGTGTCATGTTACCTGTAAAAACAGTTTTTCTTCTTTGCAATCTGTAAGCATTTTATTTCATTTTCTTGCCTTACTGCAATGATTAGAATGTCTAGTATAGTGTTGAATGGAAGCAGGAAGAGCAATAATTCTTGCCTTGTTCCTGATCTTAGGGGACAGCATTTTATCACTAAGAGTGTGTGTGTGAATACACCCTCCATTGGGCTAAGAAATTTCCTTTCATTTCTTGCTGGAGGTGGGGAGGAGTATTTAAAAAGAATGTGTAGGTTTGTCTTGAATTTTGGCAAATGTTTTACGTATATGTGTTATGGTTTTGGTATTATGTGTTCCTTAAATATTTGGTTGAATTCACCAGTGAAACCATCTCAGTTAGATGTTTTCTTTTTGGAACTTTTAAGTTAAAATTCAATTTAAATAAAAATATATGACCTTTCAGATTTTGTACTTCTTTTTGTGTCAATATTAATAATATGCATCTTTCAAAGAATCTTTTTTTTTTTTTGGGTGGGGGTAGAGACAGGGTTTTGCCATGTTGTTGATAGCAAGCCCTAACCCTGTCATAAACAAGCCTTAAAGAAACTGGCCATAAACAGGATGTCTGCAGCAATGTGACATGCTCATGATGGCTGTCATTCACACTGCTAAAAGTTGTTGGTTTACTGGAGCAGGGTAAGGAATACCCGTCCCTGCCTGGAGCAAAAAACTGCTCAAACCACAAACAACAGCAGGAGAGGCCTGTGCCTTGACAGCATGTTTTTGCTGCAGATAATCAGCCAGAGCCTGTTTCTCTGCTCCTCACTGAGATTGCTTTGTTTCCCATAAGGAATGCTTTTAGCTAACCTACAATCTATCAAAGCTATGCTTATCACTGGCTTTCTGTCAATAAATGTGTGGGTCAAGCTCTGTTCATGGCTCTCAGCTCTGAAGGCTGTCAGCCCCCAATCCCCACTTTACACTATATTCCTGTGTCTCTGTCTTAATTCCTCTAGTGCCGCTGGGTTGGAGTCTCCATGACCGAGCTGGTCTCAGCAAGCGGTGCCCAACGTGGGGGCTCGAACTCGGGTGTAAGGATCACCGGAGCGACGGTTAGAAAATGTGGAACTACACTGGAGGACACCTGAGTACTGTTAAAGCAATTCCCATGGTAAGAAGGGGAGCTCAGAAGCATCAGGGTAACAATGGGACAAGGGTCGAGCAGGCATGAGGCTTATTTGAGTCTTCTTCGACATCTCCTCAGAAAAGGAGGAGTGAAGGTTAGCACTGGCTGACTTATGCAGCTTTTTAGTGCGGTAGAGAGATACTGCCCCTGGTTTCCGAACCCAGGAACTATGAATGTAGAGGTCTGGGAAAAAGTAGGCAGCACACTGAAAAAGGCATATAAGGATGGTGCTGGGGATATTCCTATAACTGATCAGTGTGGGCTCTGGTTCATTCCACCTTGGAGCCTTTCCACACAGATTATAGGAGGAGGAATCAGAGGAAGAAGGAGAGTCTAATGAAGTAACAGAAGAGGTGACAGAACAGGTTTGCTTGCCAGCTAAAGCAACAAAGGAGGGAGAGGTTTGTCCCTACCCTTCTGCACCCCCACCCCCTCATTATTTTGAAGAAAAGGAGCGGCTTGACCCTCCGAATCTTTCCTTTCCAGAGGACACTGGGTGAAAAGTAGTTGCCCTAGTGACTGAGCAGCGCCTCGAGCAACCGCTGTCAGTTCTATTCAGGCAGGAATCCAGCAAGCTAGACGGGAGGGTGATCTGGATGCTTGGCAGTTCCCTGTTAGAATGCACCCACCTGATCAACAGGGAAATATTACGGCTACATGTGAGTCTTTCCCTTTTAAAATACTTAAAGAATTTAAACAAGCTATTAATCAACATGGACCAGGTTTTCCTTTTGTAATGGGACTGTTAAAGAATGTTGCTGTCTCCAGTCAGATGATGCCAACGGGCACGACAGGATTACTTCTAGGTAGGTCTAGTTTAAATGTAAAAAGAGTGCAAGTACAACCAGGAGTCATTGATTCAGATTATAAGGGGGAAATTCAGATTGTTATATCTACTTCTGTTCCCTGGAAAGCAGAGCCAGGAGAGCATATAGCACAACTCCTGATTGTGCTGTATGTGGAAATGGGGAGAAGCGAAACTAAAGGGACAGGAGGATCTGGAAGTACAAATAAACAAGGGAAAGCAGCTTACTGGGTAAATCAAGTTACTGATAAACATCCTACCTGTGCAATAACTATTCAGGGACAGAAATTTAAAGGTTTGGTAGATACAGGAGCAGACATTTCAGTCATTTCTCTACAGCACTGGCCGTCTGTGTGGTCAATTCAACCCACTCAATTTAACATAGTTGGAGTTGGTAAAGCCCCTGAAGTATATCAAAGTATTTATATTTTGCATTGTGAAGGACCTGATGAACAATCTGGGACTATTCAGCCAACTATAACATTTATGGGGGAGAGATTTATTACAGTAATGGGGAGTACAAGTTCCCCTTTATATAGAACAATTATATAGCCCTCAAAATCAGCATATGATGCAAGAGATGGGGTATGTGCCTGGCATGGGATTAGGAAAAAATGTACAAGGGTTAAAGAAACCACTTCAAGCGGAAGGAAAAAATTCTTGTCAGGGTTTAGGAGATCATTCTTGATGGTGGCAATTGTTAAGCCTCCAGAACCTATACCTTTAAAATGGTTAACAAGTAAGCCAATTTGGATAGAACAATGGCTGCTGACTAAAGAGAAACTGGAGGCTTTAGAGGTCTTAAGTTACTGAACAATTAGAAACAGGATATATAGCTCTAACGTTTCCCCCTGGAATTCTCCAGTCTTTGTTATTAAGAAAAAATGTGGTAAATGGAGAATGTTGACAGATCTTAGAGCCATTAATTCAGTTATACAACCTATGGGGGCATTGCAGCCTGGACTGCCTTCTGCTGCTATGATTCCAAAAAACTGGCCTTTAATAGTCATAGATTTAAAAGACTGTTTCTTTATTATCCCCTTAGCTGAGCAAGACTGTGAATGGTTTGCATTTACAATTCCTGCGGTAAACAACCTGCAGCCTGCTAAACGTTTGCATTGGAAAGTGTTACCACAAGGCATGTTAAACAGTCCAACAATTTTTCAGACTTACGTAGGACAAGCAATTGAACCTACTCGTAAAAAATGTTCACAGTGTTACATTATTCATTTTATGTACGATATACTTTGTGCTGTCCCTGCTCAGGAAATATTTTTTTTTTTTTTTTTTTTTAAAGGCTTAAAATTTATTTTAATAGGTTGATGCTGCATTACTGCTCCATTTCTCAGAAAAACTCCAAATATATCAGAGACAAATCAAACACAGTACACCAATGAAAAAAAATGCACAGCGTTGACTACCTAAGATAGGCGAGTCTAAGAGCTACTGTCAGACCTTCAGTATACAGCAACCCTGTTCCCAAGATTGTACTAGGCCTATCAAGAAAAGCTGTGAACAGCAACATCATAGACACAAAAGGGTCATTTGCTCAGGAAATATTAATCCAATGTTATAATCACTTACAAAACTCAATTTCTCGTGCTGGTTTAATTATAGCTCCTGACAAAATTCAGACTCCTACTCCTTACTCCTACTTGGGGACCTTAGTAAATGACACTACCATTGTGCCACAGAAAGTAACCACACGTAGGGATCAATTGAAAACATTAAATGACTTTCAAAAATTACTAGGAAACATTAATTGAGCATGACCTGCCCTAGGCATTCCTACCTATGCCATGAGTAATCTATTTTCTACCCTTAGAGGAGATCCTAGTCTCCCAAGCCCTCAGCAATTAACAAAGGAACCTGAGACAGAGTTACAGCTGATTGAAAAGTAAGTGCATAAAGCTCAAATAAATAGAATAGATCCAGAAAAGACTTTAGACTTACTGATTTTTCCAACTCAGCATTCACCTACTGGTGTTATTGTCCAAGAGCAGGATCTTGTAGGGCAGCTTTCCCTCCACATACTAATTCACGGACTCTCACTCCTTATTTGGATCAAATTGCTACTCTGATAGGAAATGGGAGAACTCAAATTGTTAAATTACATGGGTATGATCCTGGAAAAATTATTTTTCCTCTTACAAAGGCATAAATACAAAAAGCCTGTATAAATAGTCTTAATTGCCAACCCATTTAGCTGATTTCGTAGGTGTTCTTGATAATCACTTTCCAAAGACAAAATTATTTCAATTTTTGAAATTAACTAATTGGATTCTCCCTAGAATAACTAATTTTAAACCAATTGAAGATGCTGAAAATGTTTTTACAGATGGGTCTAGTAATGGTAAAGCTTCTTATTCTGGATCAAAAACTAAAGTTTTCCAGACACCCTATACTTCAGCTCAAAAAGCGGAGCTTGTAGTTGTAATTGAGGTGCTGACTGCTTTTGAGATGCCTGTCAGTGTAATTTCTGATTCTTTATACGTGGTTCATTCCACACAATTAATTGAAAATGCTCAGTTACAATTTCATGCAGATAAACAACTGATGACTTTATTTACCCAGTTGCAAACAGCAGTTAAGAGTAGAATGCACCCTTTTTACATTACTCATATTAGAGCTCATACACCTCTTCCAGGACCTTTGACTGCAGGAAATCAAATGGCTGATCACCTAGTTGCTATGGCATTATCTAATGCTAGACACTTTCACAATTTAACCCATGTTAATGCCTCTGGTCTCAAACGCAGATACAGCATTACCTGGAAAGAAGCTAAAGCTATTATCCAGCAATGCCCAACTTGCCAAATGGTGCATTCCTCATCTTTTACAGGAGGAGTTAATCCTCGAGGATTGGAACCTAATTCTCTTTGGTAAATGGATGTCATACATGTTCCCACTTTTGGGAGACTAGCTTATGTACATGTATGTGTAGATACATTTTCTCACTTTGTTTGGGCTACATGCCAAACGGGGGAATCTTCTGTGTTAAATGGCATCTTCTGCAATGCTTTGCAGTCATGGGCATTCCAGCTTCAGTTAAAATGGACAATGCTCCAGGCTATACTAGCCAAGCTCTAGCTACATTTTTCTCTATATGGAATATTAAACACATTACTGGCATCCCATATAATTCACAAGGGCAAGCCATTGTGGAAAGAATGAATCACTCCCTAAAACAACAATTACAAAAGCAGAAGAGGGAGAACAGTTATTATAGGAACAGTGATTATAGGACTCCACACATACAACTAAATCTAGCATTATTAACTTTAAATTTTTTGAGCCTGCCTAAAGGCCAGATGCTATCAGCAGCTGAACAGCATCTACAGAAACCAGCTTCAAAGACAGAAGCAGAACAACTGGTTTGGTGGAGAGATCCAATATCAAAAAGTTGGGAAATAGGTAAAATAATAACATGGGGTAGAGGTTATGTTTGTTTCTCCAGGCCAAAACCGGCAGCCGATTTGGATATCATCAAGACACCTGAAACCTTATCATGAGCCAGATGCTGAGGAAGAGATTTTGGGAGGAACCCAAGGATCCCCCACTTGCAGCCATGTCGAGACTGACAATAAGTCCACCTTTCCTGCTTGTAGTGGGTGATTTAAAACTTGATCTCCCTAATCATCACGTGACTTGTCAAGAATGTAGATTGTTTTCTTGTGTGAATTTTTCCTTGTATAATACTGATCATTCTATTTTAGTGGTAAGAGCCCAAGAAGGAGTGTGGATACCTGTAAAGCTTTCCCATCCTTGGGAAGCCTCTCCTTTTGTGCATATTATTACTGAAATGCTTCAGAAGATTCTGAGACACTCTCAGCGTTTCATTGCTACTTTAATTTTAGTCATTATAGGATTGATTCCTGTCACAGTTATTGCTGCAGCAGCTGGAGTTGCTTTGCATTCCACAGTACAAACAGCAGACTATGTAAATAATTGGCAGAAAAATTCTACTTTGCTGTGGAATTCCCAAACTAAGATAGACCAGAAACTAGCTAATCAAATCAATTATCTCCAACAAACTGTAATGTGGCTAGGAGATCGAGTAGTTAGTCTAGAATATAGAATGCAGCTACAATGTGATTGGAATACTTCTGATTTTTGCATTACTCCTTATGTGTATAATGAAACAGAGCATGAGTGGGAAAGAGTTAAGAAACATTTAAAAGGTCATATTGGAAATTTACTTTAGATATTACAAAACTGAAGAAACAAATATTTCAAGCTTCTCAGGCACATCTGATGCTAATGCCAGGAACTGAAGTGCTTGAAGGTGCTTCAGATGGATTAGCAGCTATTAACCTGTTAAAATGGATCAAGACTCTTGGAGGTTCTGTGATTTCAATGATGACTGTGCTTTTAATCGGTGTTGTTTGCCTTTATATAGTCTGCAGATGTGGATCCCGAATCCTGTGAGAAGTGGTCTACTGTGACAAAGCTGCCTATGCCTTTATCACTTTGCAAAAACAAAAAGGGGGGACATGTTGGTAGCAAGCCCTAACCCTGTCATAAACAGACCTTAAAGAAACTGGCCATAAACAGGATTTCTGCAGCAATGTGACATGCTCATGATGGCTGTCATGTACACTGCTAAAAGTTGTTGGTTTAATGGAGCAGGGCAAGGAACACCTGGCCCTACCTGGAGTGAAAAACTGCTCAAACCACAAATGATAGCAGGAGAGGCTTGTGCCTTGAGAGCATGTTTTTGCTGCAGATAATCAACTGGAGCCTGTTTCTCTGCTCCTCACTGAAATTGCTTTGTTTCCCATAAGGAATGCTTTTAGCTGATCTACAATCTGCAAAAGCAATGCTTATCACTGGCTTTCTGTCAGTAAATGTCTGGGTCAAACTCTGTTTGTGGCTTTCAGCTCTGAAGGCTGTCAACCCCCTAATCCTCATTTTCTACTGTATTCCTGTGTCTTTGTCTTAATTCCTCTAGCACTACTGGGTTAGGGTCTCCACAACCGAGCTGGTCTCGGCACCATGTTGCTCAGGCTAGTCTTGAACTCCTGTAATCCTCCCACAAAGTGCTGGGATTACAGGTGTGAGCCACCACACCTGGCCAGAATCTTCCATTTTAACCTGTCAAATTTATTAGCATAAAAATTTTTAACATTCCTTTATTATCCTTGCATGTCTGTAGTACTTGCAGTGAAAGAATTCTTTTTCATTTCTGAAATTGGTCATTTGCAACTTTTCTCTTTTTTCTGAATCAGTCTAGCTCGAAGTTTATCATTTTTATTGATCATACTTTTTTCTATTTTACTGATTTCCATTCTTTACTATTTACTTCATGTTTAATTTGCTCTGCTTTTCCTAGCTTTTCTTTTCTTTTTTTGAGACAGAATCTCACTCTGTAGCCCAGGTTGGAGTGCAGTGGCATGCTCTTGGCTTACTGCAACCTCCACCTCCTGGCTCAAACAATTCTCCTGCCTCAGCCTCCCGAGTAGCTGGGACTATAGGTGCCCACCACCACACCTGGCTAATTTTTGTATTTTTAGTAGAGACAGGGTTTCATCATGTTGGGCAGACTGGTCTAGAACTCCTGACTTCAAGTGATTCACCCACCTTGGCCTCCCACAGTGTTGGGATTACAGGTGTGAGCCACCATGCCTGGTCAACGTTTTTTAGCTTTTCAAGGTGGAAATCTACATCACTGATTTAAGACATTTCCTCTTTCCTAAGCACTTAACATTATCAGTTTCATTGTATGCACTGCTTTAACTGTATCCCATAAATTTTCATAAGTTCTGTTTCTATTGTCATTCTGCTCAAAATGTTTTCTGATTTCCTTTGCTATTTTTCTTTAATTCTTAGGTTAATTCCCAAATATTAGGGGATTTTCCAGATACCTTTTTGCTAGAATTTGGTTTTGTTATTTAATGTCATCTGTGTGGTCTAAGAATATGCTCTGTATAACTTCAAGATTTTAAAACTTACTGACATTTATTTTTTGGCCCAGCATATAGTTTAATTTTCAGGTAATGTTATTTGTGCATTTGAAAAAAAAAATGTATCTTCTGTCTTGTCGAGTGTTCTTAAATGACAATAAGGTCGAATTTGGTTGATAGTGTTGTTTGCCATCTTTTATGTCTTAACTGATTTTCTATATACTTGTTATACCAATTACTGAGAGAGCAGTAGTAAAATTTCCAACCATAATTGTGTATTTCTTCATTTTTCCTTTTAGTTTTTTCCATTTTTCTTCATATCCTTTGAGGTTCTATTACTTGGACATATACATTTGGGACTGTTATATCTTCATGATGATTTGACCCACTTATCATGAAATGTCCCTCTTTTACCCTGTTAATATTCACTGTTCTGAATACTATTTCCTGATATTACTATAGTCACCCCATCATTTGTTAGACTAGCATTTGCATGTTATAGATTACTTTAAATCATTTAAATTTTAACCTTCTTGAACTCTAAACACTGCCTTTTGGTTGGAGTGTTTAGAGTCCATTTACATAACGTAATTATTGATGTGGTTTCTTTAAATCCCACATCTTACTATTTGTTTTCTATTTGTTCCAGCTGTTCATTGTCCCCTCCCCTTTTACTGCCTTCTTTTGAGTTATTTGAGTATTTTTTGTTATCTCATTTTATCTCTACTCCATTTATTGGTTAGATTTCTGTGATGGATGATGTTAAATGCTGCTCAGGTTCCTCTTCAAATCAAGAAATACTTCAAGAAGTCATTATTGTTTCCCCTGCTGGGAGACCTGTTGACCGATAGCTTTCTGCTGACAGACACTTCAGGGATTGCCATGATTGCAGAAAGCTACCTTGCTCAAGGTCATTCCCCTTCCCAAGGTGACTAACATCCAGTGCTGAATGCAAGAATATTAAGGTCTGACCATCTCAATCCAACTCAGCCCAATTCTGAAGAGTCATTCTAGCTCTGTAGTTTCATATGGACTTGGCCAAGGCTATTATTGGGCTAGCATAACAACCTGGCTTCTCATCCTGCCCACCCCTGCTTGTGTCGCCTTCCTTCTACAGGTATTTGTCCCAAGAGCACTCCTTAATAAACACCCTACACACTGAACTCCATCTCTGCTCATCTCTTGAACTCTGCTCTAGTTTGAGTTCACTCATGAACTCAACCTGCAACAGCTTCTTTGTTTTAGTTCTTAGTGGTTGCTGTAGGCATTGCCGATATGCACATTTTAACCTATTACAGTTGTGTTAGTTTGCTAGGGCTGCCATAACAAAATACTACAGACTGGATGGCTTAAACAACAGACATTTATCTCCTCTTAGTTCTGGAGGCCAGAAGTCCAAGATCAAGGTGTTCGCAGATTTGGCTTCTCCTGAGGCCTCTCTCTTTCTTTCTGTGTCCTCACATGGTCTTTTCTTTGTGGATATGCACATCTGGTGTCCCCCCCTCTATTCTTTCTTTATATATATACACACACATGTGTATATATATAGGTATATGTGTATATATACACTTTAAATTCTAGGGTACATGTGCACAACGTGCAGGTTTGTTACATAGGTATACATGTGCCATGTTGGTTTGCTGCACCCATTAACTTGTCATTTACATTGGGTATTTCTCCTAATGCTATCCCTCCCCTAGCCCCCCACCCCACGACAGGCCCTGGTGTGTGATGTTCCCCTTCCTGTGTCCAAGTGATCTCATTGTTCAATTCCCATCTATGAGCGAGAACATGCGGTGTTTGGTTTCCTGTCCTTGTGATAGTTTGCTCAGAATGACGATTTCCAGCTTCATCCATGTCCCTGCAAAGGACACGAATTCATCCTTTTTTATGGCTGCATAGTACTCCATGCTGTATATGTGCCAAATTTTCTTAATCCAGTCTATCATTGATGGACATTTGGGTTGGTTCCAAGTCTTTGCTATTGTGAATAGTGTTGCAATAAACATATGTGTGCATGTGTCTTTATAGTAGCATGATTTATAATCCTTTGGGTATATACCCAGTAATGGGATTGCTGGGTCAAACAGTATTTCTAGCTCTAGATCCTTGAGGAATCGCTACACTGTCTTCCACAATGGCTGAACTAATTTACACTCCCACCAACAGTGTAAAAGCGTTCCTATTTCTACACATCCTCTCCAGCATCTGTTTTTCCTGACTTTTTAATGATTGCCATTCTAACTGGTGTGAGACGATATCTCACTGTCATTTTGATTTGCATTTCTCTGATGACCAGTGATGATGAGCATTTTTTCATGTGTCTGTTGGCTGTATGAATGTCTTTTGAGAAATGTCTGTTCATATCCTTTGCCCACTTTTTGATGGGGTTGTTTTTTTCTTGTAAATTTGTTTGAGTTCTTTGTAGGTTCTGGATATTAGACCTTTGTCAGATGAGTAGATTGCAAAAATTTTCTCCCATTCTGTAGGTTGCCTGTTCACTCTGATGGTAGTTTCTTTTGCTGTGCAGAAGCTCTTTAGTTTAATTAGATCCCATTTGTCAATTTTTGCTTTTGTTGCCGTTGCTTTTGGTGTTTTAGACATGAAGTCCTTGCCCATGCCTATGTCCTGAATGGTATTACCTAGGTTTTCTTCTAGGGTTTTTATGGTATTAGGTCTAACATTTAAGTCTCTAATCCATCATATGAATTCAACATATGAATTTTGGGGGGACAAAATGCAAAAGTATACTGTTCCCAGAGGGGCTCAAATGTGAACAAAAGAAAAAATATGCCCATACTTTTTTCTTTTTTTTTTTTAAACTGTCAATTAATTACTTTATTTCATATAAAAGTTACATTGAGGCCAGGTGCAGGAGCTCACGCCTCCCGGGTTCATGCCATTCTCCTGCCTCAGCCTTCCAAGTAGCTGGGACTACAGGCACTCGCCACCACACCTGGCTAATTTTTTGTATTTTTAGTAGAGATGAGTTTTCACCATGTTAGCCAGGATGGTCTCGATCTCCTGACTTCATGATCTGCCTGCCTCAACCTTCCAAAGTGCTGGGATTACAGGCGTGAGCCACCGCGCCCAGCCAGGACCACTCTCTTATGCCTCCTGTCAAAACCCTCTAAAACTCCCTGGGGTCCAATCCCTCTTGGTTTAATCTTCTGTCACCTCTGTCATCTCTAACCCACCTGGCTCATCAGGGAGGTACAGGAAGCTGAAGAAAAGGAAGTCCCTCAGAATTCACTGGAGGAATATTCTGCCACTTGTTCAATTTGCCGTGACCCGTCCGACTCCCACCTGCCTCAGAGGTGTGCCAAAATCACACCTGAGGAAGAGAAAGTCGACTCTGCTCTGGATATAGGCAGTGAATCTTCACATTAAAAAGGGGAAGAGGAAGTGCTAAACATTCTCCCAGGTAGCCTCTATATTATTTGTCCTTTTGTACTTCTGCCTAGGCTGAGAAAGGTCAACTCTGAGGACAGGGCCTATAGATACATATTGGTTTGAATCAGGAAGTAGGATTAAATATTAAACACAAATATCAGGTGGCTCAGGGGGCTTCCCTCTCCTCCTCAGCCCATGTCATACTTTAGTCTCCCTGGCCCCAGTATCAGGTTATTGGGTCCCACACAGGTGTGATAAACTCATACCCACCTGTGTATAGGAGGTATACAGGAGGCACCTGTCAGACCTCCTATCTTGGATCCAATGCCTCTTGTCCCCTGCAGTGATGTAATTTGTGACCTTGAACAATGTCTATGGAGTTTCTATGCCTATTCAAGACCATTGGCAGCCTTTCCTATAGATTTGGGGATGTTGTTACCCTGGGTTCACTGCTCCCAGGCCCAGTCTCTATCTCCTTTAAGTGGGCTTATGTTAGCTTAGCAGTTACCTCGAAACCAGGACATAAACACTTCTATCTTTACCTTGCTTATAAGTTTCCATAAAGCAAGGCTGGGCCCTGAGTTCACTCTACTCATGGGCAGTGTTTCTGTGTAACATTGCAGAATCTCTTTTATGCAAGGGTTTTTAGAATATATCCATCAGTTCAGTCTTGTGTGTAAACTCCTCTAAATATTCAACAATAATGACATCTGATGAGACAAGACAGTATCACAGCAACACTTCTAGAAATTAGGCCAGTTTCTAAGATCTTGGGGAAAATTGTTTAACTCTTTAACAGTCTTAGGTCAGAGGATATGGAATTATGATGTACCAGAAGAGGAAGATTCAGCCCCATGGACCTGGAAAGCAGGCCCATCTACTTCTCTTAAGACTTAACCTAGGGCATCCTAGACACTTTCTGTGAGAATACCATATTCTGATGCTGAGAATGTTTATGTCCTTGTGCTATGATTGGACACTGATTTGGTCATGTGTGGAGTATAATTTGCTTAACGTGACCCGCTTATTTGCAGAAAATCAAAATGATAATGAAGAAGAGGAAAGGAAACAGCCAGTGTCTCCCAGGTAACTGATTTGTGGGATGTTAGTTCAATAGTGACATCTGGAGACTGAAGACCCAGTGAAAAATAGGAAATGATGAATAGAAGTTTTTTTATTCTTTTATTTTTTGAGATGGAGTCTCGCTCTGTCACCCAGGCTGGAGTGCAGTGCGTGATCTCAGCTCCCTGAAACCTCCGCCTCCCAGGTTCAAGTGATTCTGTTGCCTCAGCCTCCCAAGTAGCTAGGATTACAGGCGCCTGCCACCATGCCTGGCTAATTTTTTATATTTTTAGTAGAGACGGGGTTTCACCATGTTGGCCAAAATGGTCTCAATCTGACCTTGTGATCTGCCCACCTTGGCCTCTCAAAATGCTGTGATTACAGGCATAAGCTACCATGCCTGGCCGAATAGAAGTATTTTATCCATTTGGTCATGTACGAATTATTCTTTTGAACAATGTTTTTGTGTTTTTTCTATTACTGTGGTACTCATATAGATTTCAATTTCTTTCTTTCTTTCTTTTTTTGACAGAGTCTCACTCAGTCATCCAGGTAGAGTGCAGTGGTGCAATCATGGCTCACTGCAGCTTCGACCTCCCTTGCTCAAGTGATCCTCCTGCCTCAGCCTGGTTTCAACTGCTTAATCTCTCTCAAGCACAGTAATCTACAATCAGTTGACCCAAGTGAACTCACCAAACTCATGGATTTCCTGATATCACCTGTCCTCTTCCATGTGGTTAAATCCAGGGTGAGATAACTGTTTGGTGTCAGCATGCTGGCAAGTATTTGAACACAAGAGGAGAAACTTGAAAAAAAACAAAATCAACTCCACATTATGTCAAAATATGAGAGTTTTGTTTCTCTTTTCCCATGAGTTTCTAATCTGGGCAATTCACCGAACACATGCTATCTCTGTCTCTCTCTATCTTTCTCTCTCTCTCAACATCTGACGGCAGCCACAGTCTGTCCCACCATGAAGAGAATAATTTGTACCTTTTATTGGGTCAGCCCCTTTGCTTTCTGCAACCGTTGCCTTATGCCTTCCATCAAATCCATCTAGGAGTCTATGGTCCCCGGCCCCCTTGAATTAACCTCAGACCTTCAGTCTAACCTACCCCATGAGTCTCAGCAGGGAGGTGCCACAGGTGGCAGAGCAGGAAGTCCCCTGAAAGTTATGGGATGGATGTCATTTGACTCCTTTGATTCTTGCTGACCTGTCTGGCTCCCATCTGTCTTACAGAAGCACCTTGTACTCATTTGAGAAACAGCAAGTCCACTTGGCTCCTGATGAGGGAGGAGTGCTCCACTGTGAATGTGATAAACATCCAAATGATGTCTCAGGTAGACCTCATAAGCCTTGCACCCTGAGCCCCAGCGTGGGCTTAGAGAGTCATCAATGTGGCCAGGAATCATAGACACGAGTTGTTTTGAATCAGATTCTAGAGTTGAATTTGAAACACTGACATGGGTTGGGTCAGTGAGCTCTGCTCTCTTCCTTGTCTCAGGCCATGCCTGTGTCATCTTGGGCCCACTGTCAGGATATTGGACCCAAGACAGATGTGACAAATTCACACCAACCTGTGCAGCATATATCCAAGAGGTGTCTGTGAGATGTCTTAATTTGAATAAAATTTGTCTTGCCAGCTATTATTGTGTTCCTTATAAATTTCTTTTCCCAACCATGTCCCTTGAAGTTCTATGACTACCCAAGGTCAGTGGCATCTTTGTCTACCTTTCTGTGGAAGATGGCACCAAGGTTTCATTGAACCCAGGCCCATTCTCTGTCTTTGATGTTGGCTTGTTGTAGCTAAGCAGGCCATTGTCTTGCTGGCATGTTTCTGGAAGCAAGACTGAGCACTGTCACTCCTAGGTGCCCAAATAGCCAATGTTACCGTGTAGCTTCAGAGATTAATTTTGGTTCAAGGGTCTGTAGATTCCCTCCACCCTTCCAATTTCAGTGTTTAAAATGCTCTAAGCTGTGAACAATCTGGGTATTTGATGAGAGAAGGCTAAATATTGCAGTTTCCTTTCTAGAAAACATCTGGGGGTATTTGCTTTGAATAGGTATGAAAAAATATTGCTTACCTGTTTGCACAGTCTCAGGACAGATCGTATTGAGATAATGATCTACAAGAATAGGGAGATTTCACCCCTAGGCTCAGGGAAACCCAAGACATTTCTATCATGACAGGACCTCAGGCCTCCCGAAATATTTCTCTCACAGTGTCCTGTTCTCACACTGAGGAGACTGATGGCTCTGTGTTAGGATTGGATGGTGGATTATTCATGGGTGTAGGAGAATCTGCTTAATTTGTCTTTCCCTGTCTGAAATTATTTACAGGACTTAAACATAACAAAGAGGAGGTCCAAGACCCATCATGCCCCAGGTAACTCTAAGGAATTGCAGACAGTTAATTCAGTGTGGACATCTGGAGACTCCAGATGCAGGAAAACACAGAATGTGCTGAATGTTTGTTCCATCTGTTCAGCCAATTATGAAATATTTATGTTATTAGCATTGCCTGTTTTCATTGTATACTGTATTTATATTATCCCCTCTTATTGATTCTTCTCAATTGTACTAACCTGTCTTCAGTTGACTCAGCTGAACTGATCTATCACAGATGTTTTCTGCAGTCCACTTTTCTATTTTTATTGCTTAATGTGAATTGGAGATGCACATCTGATGGCTGTGTCTTGGTGTTACCATGTGTGCAAGTATATGATAGCATGAAAGTGAATGAAAAACTTCATATCATGCTACAATATTGAGAAAAAGAGATAGTGAAGATACAATATCTCTAAGATTCTAGGAAGACTCAAGAGCTCATGTTCATGTTGCCTCTGCATGCTGCTTTCAACCCGATTTATGCAAAAGTGCTGAATGCACCTTGATGTCCCTCCGTGTGCACTGTGTGTCATGGCCATTTCGTACAGGGATCATTCCATCTCATTCGTCTTCAGCTCATTGTCTGCCCAGTGCACCGAGCCTCTGCTGCTCTCTCTCTTCTGCCCCATATGGGGAAGGATTTTTCTGTTTCTCTGAGGGGCCTGCCCTTTCCTTTCTCTGGCCTTTCCTGGAGGCCTCCCTTTAGTCAGCTGGGCACTGTGGTTTTGGTTCCCTCTGGTGTTTATCTTCAGTCTTTCCCACCCTCCAGGCTCAGCAGGCAGTTTCTGGAGGTAGAAGAGTGGGATGTTTCAGAAGACTCACTGGATGAAGATTACTTGACTCCTTCGATTGAACATAACCTGTCTGACTGCCACCAGCCTTATAGGAGCATCTTGTGCTCATTGGAGGAACAGCTCGCCTGCTCTGCTCTGGATGCAGCCTATGAGTACTCCACCCTGAAGGTCATAAAGTTCCACTGGTCTCCCTCCCAGGCAACCTCTATATATTTTTGTTTCTGCAATTTGTACATGACATTCCTGCACTTAGATTGTTTTGAGCCTGGCTCTTGGATCTAGTTTTAAACACAGACATCCAATGGGTGGAACTTTCCTCTCCTCTTGTCTTAGGTGACTCCTGTGTCACCCAGCTCCTTCTCACAAGCGTGGATTGTGGGCATCGAGACAGGCTGGTGTGGAGAACAGTAAGGTGCAACTGTAAATGCTTGGCTACCAATAGCTCAGCTGAAGACTTCTTTTAAAAATTTTTTTAAATTTTTAAAATTTATTTTACTTTAAGTTCTAGGATACATGTGCAGAATGTGCAGGTTTGTTACATAGGTACAGGTGTGCCACGGTGGTTTGCTGCATCTATTGATCCGTCCTCTATGTTCCCTCCCCTCCCCTCCCCCGCTACCCCACAATAAGCCCTAGTGTGTGTTGTTCCCCTCCCTGTGTCCATATGTTCTCATTGTTTGACTCCCACCTATGAATGAGAACATGTGGTATTTGGTTTTCTATTCCTGTGTTAGTTTGCTGAGGATGATGGCTTCCAGTTTCATCCATGTCCCCGCAAAGGACACGATCTTATTCCTTTTTATGGCCTCATAGTATTCCATGGTGTATATGTACCATATTTTCTTTATCCAATATTGATGGCCATTTGGGTTGGTTTCATGACTTTTCTATTGTAAATAGTGTGGCAATAAACATACGCATGCATGTGTCTTTATAGTAGAATGATTTATATTCCTTTGGGTATATACCCAGTAATGGGATTGCTGGGTCAAATCGTATTTCTCATTCTAGATCCTTGAGGAATTGCCATACTGTCTTCCAGAATAATTGAACTAATTTACATTCCCATCAGCAGTGTAAAAGCATTCCTATTTCTCACAGCCTTGCCAGCATCTATTGTTTCTTGACTTTTTAATAATCACCATCTGACTGGCGTGAGATGGTATCTCATTGTGGTTTTGATTGCATTACTCTATGAGCTTTTTTTCCTGTGTTTTTTGGCCACACAAAATGTCTTCTTTTGAGAAGAGTCTGTTCATATCCTTTGCTCACTTTTTGATGGGGATGCTTGTTTTTTTCCTGTAACTTCGTTTAAGTTCCTGGTAAATTCTGGATATTAGACCTTTGTCAGATGAGTAGATTGCAAAAATTTTCTCCCATTCTGTAGGTTGTCTGTTCACTCTGATGATAGTTCCTTGTGCTGTGGAGAAGCTCTTTAATTAGATCCCATTTGTCAATTTTGGCTTTTGTTGCAATTGCTTTTGGTGTATTCATCATGAAGACTTGGCCCATGCCTATGTCTTGAATGGTATTGCCTAGGTTTTCTTCTAGGGTTTTTATGGTTTTGGGTTTTACATTTAAGTCTTTAATCCGCCTGAGTTAATTTTTGTATAAGGTGTAAGGAAGGGGTTGAGTTTCAGTTTTCTGCATATGGCTAGCTAGTTTTCCCAGCACCATTTGTTGAATAAGAGATCCTTTCCCCATTGCCCGTTTATGTCAGGTTTGTCGAAGATCAGATGGTTGTAGATGTGTGGTATTATTCTGAGGTCTCTGTTCTGTTCCATTGGTCTATATGTCTGTTTTGGTACTAGTACCGTGTTGTTTTGGCTACTGTAGCCTTGTAGTATAGCTTGAAGTCAGCTAGTGTGATGCCTCCAGCTTTGTTCTTTTTGCTTAGAATTGTAGCTGAAAACATTGTTATGATAAGACATCTTTCTTTGATAAAAGTATGCTGCTAGTTGCATTTCCTGAACAGCGCCCCTCACTTTTCTCTGGTCGTCCACTTGTGCTGGTAGTTTTGCCCAATTATTTTGGAGGTCTGTTTTCATGATTCCTGTCCCATGCCAGTTTCTTGACTTCCTCTGAGGTGGCTGCCCTCCATCTGAAGCAGACTAGTGTCCCATCCTCCATGCATGGCCACAGCTTTCATTCTCTGTAGAGCACCAGTGACCTTTTCCATGGGTTTGTGATTTCAATCATGTGTCTGGTCTCACTGACATAAGGTCATGTAAACCATCAACCACCACTGTCCATGATGAAGTGCTAGCCTAGCTGAAGAGCAAAGCCTAGTGGTTCCTATCCCCATGATCTCCAGAAGATCCTTCCTGTTGAGTGACTGTCCTATAGGGCAGCAGCTTCAGAGCGTATGTGGAGAAATAATCCAATTTTCATTTCTTCTCACTCATTGATTTTTTGGACTTCTGGGAGTTGCATCTGGATTGTAGGGCATTTTACCCATCAAATCATCTTGTAGTGGGAGCAAATAACTCTGTTATGCCCTCCAGTATATTTCAGTATGTTGTAATGAAAAAATCAGTTAAGGCCGGGCGCAGTGGCTCAAGCCTGTAATCCCAGCACTTTGGGAGGCCGAGACGGGCGGATCACGAGGTCAGGAGATCGAGACCATCCTGGCTAACATGGTGAAACCCTGTCTCTACTAAAAAAATACAAAAACTAGCCGGGCGAGGTGGCGGGCGCCTGTAGTCCCAGCTACTCGGGAGGCTGAGGCAGGAGAATGGCGTGAACCCGGGAGGCGGAGCTTGCAGTGAGCTGAGATCTGGCCACTGCACTCCAGCCTGGGCGACAGAGCGAGACTCCGTCTTAAAAAAAAAAAAAAAAAAAAAAAAAAATCAGTTGAAACATTTGTCCTCCATCCTATTTTGGTGGGTAAGGGTCTTTTGTCCTAGGATCACTCTGTTTTCTGTTTCTCCTTGAGGTTCAAAGAAGCAAAGGCTTTTCCCAGGATCATAGGGATTCATGAAATGGGTGAAATACACATTTACCTTGTCTCTGTCATGTGCCATGCCCCTTGCCAAGCGAGCTCTGTGTATGCTTGTCTCTGGTCCATTCAGTGTTCAAAGGACGCCACACTCTCTCTAGTGGCAAGGCCTGTACATGGATGCTACTGTCCCTTACCCAAGTCTTTAGTCTGAGAATAGCCCTGCCCCCATCCACACACAGCTGGTGCCCGCTCTCACCATTTCAGGGTCTGAGCACAAGCCCACTCATCCTGGCTTAGGCTTCCCTCTCAAGACAGAGCACATGGCCCAGAGACCTATGGATTGCCTAACCCAATCCACCTGCTTCGACACTGAATCACTCTTCCTGGGGGCCTGATGTTGGGCCTAAACTCCCAGCCACTACCACCTCAGCCAGCAACTACCTGCAAGAATCACCTGGGGGCCTGAAGACTGGCCCACCCAGCCCACTGCACTCACTGCCAGCATCAGTGCACACTGCTCAGGACGCAGAGAAGCATCTTGCCACTGCTACTGCCATTGCCCATGCCATGCCAACTGCCCAGGGGCTCAAGAACCCACCCACCCATCCAGCCCACTGCTTCCATTACCTGCATTTGGGCAAGTCAGTTGGAGGCTCAAGAACTGCCCCCCTGGTAACCGCTAAAACAGGTGCCAGCATATACTGCTCTGGGGCACAAAGATAGGCATGCTGACCAGGTTTGGTGTCTCAAGCCTGTAATCCCAGTGCTTTGGGAGGCTGAGATGGGAGGAGAACTTCCAGCCAGGAGTTTGAGACCAATCTGGACAACAAAGTGAGACCCCATGTATACAAAAAATTTATTTTTAAAATTAGCCAGGTGTGGTGGTGCACACCTATAGTCTTAGCTACTTGGGATGCTGAGGTTGAAAGACCGCTTGAGTCCAGGATTTTGAGGATGCAGTGAGCTATGATTGCACCATTGCACTCCAGCCTGGGTGACAAAAATCCTGCTTCTAAAAAAAGATAGGCATGCTCAGTCCACCACTGCCACCACTGGGGCCTGAAGACTGGTCCATCTGGCATCCCACTCCCCATCAAAACTTCACCACAGCTTTCACTAATAACCACACCCTATGTTACTGAAGAAGTCACAGATACCAGTGGCACTGTTTATAGCCAAGAAAATCAGACAAGGACTACACTATTGCATGCACCCAGAATGAAAGCCAAAGTACCCTACCCAGCAAAACTGTAGATACGTATTCAGGAAAAAGTCCTCCCATATGAAAGTAAATTCAAATATAGGAAGAAGTGACTATTAGAACAGATGCACAGATGTCAATATAAGGAGACAGGAAACACAACAAAGCAAGGAAATATGACACTTTCAAAGGAATACAATAATTCTCCAGTAATAGACCTTAATCAAAAATAAATTTTTGAAATCTCAGATAAAGAATTTAAAATATTTATTATAAAGCTCAGTGAGATACAAGATAATTCTGAATAATAATACAAAGAAATCAGAAAAACAATTCAGGAGAATGAGAAATTTACCAAAGAGATAGATATTTTGAAAAATAATCATACAGAAATTCTGGAAATGAAAAATAAATTGAAGGAAATACAAAATATATTTGAAAGCTTCAACAATAGCCTAAATCAGAGAGAAGAATATCAGAACTTGAAAAGAGGTCTTGTGAAATAATTCAGCCAGACAAAAATAAAGAATTTTTAAAAATGAGCAAAGCCTTTATGACATTTGAGACAACATAAAATGATCAAATATTTGAATTATAGGTGTCTGAAGAAGAGACAAAGAAAGAACTAGAAAACCTATTTAATGAAACAATAAATGAAAACTTCCTGTATTAGTCAGGGTTCTCTAGAGGGACAGAACTAATGGGATGAGTGTATATATGAAGGGGAGTTTATTAATTATTATTGTGTATTGACTCACACAATCACAAGATGAAGTCCCACAATAGGCCATCTGCAAGCTAAGGAGCAAGGAAGCCATTTTGAGTCCCAAAACCTCACAAGCAGGGAAGCCAACAGTGCACCTTTCAGTATGTGGCCAAAGGCCCGAGAGCCCTTGACAAACCACTGGTATAAGTCCAACAGTCCAAAATCTAAGGAATTTGGAGTCTGATGTTCAAGGACAGGAAGCATCCAGCATGGGAGAAAGATGAAGTGTCAAGTTGACAGTCAGTATTAACCATCACACTTCGCAAGTGTAGCAAGATATTTAGACATTCAGATACAGGAGTCTCAGTGATTCTCAGGGAGATACAATGTAAAAAGGTCTTGTATTAGTCCATCCTCACACTGCTATGAAAAATACCCAAGACTAGGTAATTTATAAAGAAAAGAGGTTTAATTGACTCACAGTTCCCCTAAGGCAGGGGAGGCCTTAGGAAACTTACAATCATGACAGAAGGCACCTCTTCACTGGGCAGCAGGAGAGAGAATAAGCACTGAGTGAATCCTCTTATAATACCATCAGACCTCATGAGAACTCACTATCATTAGAACAGCATGGGGAAACTGCCCCCATGATTTAATTATCTCCACCTGGTCTTTCCCTTGACACATGGGGATTATTATAACTCAAAATTGAAAAAAAGATAGTTACTTCCTAGATATAATGGAAGTACAGGCATTGGGTAAATATACCTGTTCCAAAGGGGAGACATTGGCCAAAACAAAGGGGTCACAGCCCCTTTGGGTGGCAACACAGCCAAGCCACATCATTCCACCCCTGGCGCCTCCCAAATCTCATGTCCTCACATTTCAAAACACAATCATTCTCTTCCAGCAGTCCCCTAAAGTCTGAACTTACTTCAGCATTAACCTAGAAGTACAGGTCCAAAGTCTCATCTGAGACAAAACAAGTCCCTTCCACCTAGGAGCCTTTAAAATCAAAAGCAAGATAGTTACTTCTGGCCAGATGCAGTGGCTCACACTGCATCCCAAGACTTTTGGAAGCCAAGGTGAGTGGATCTTGAGGTCAGGGGATTGAGACCATCCTGGTCAACATGGTGAAACCCCATCTCTACTAAAAATGCAAAATTTAGCTGGGCATGGCAGTGTGTGCCTGTAAGCCCAGCTACTCAGGAGGCTGAGGCAGGAGAATCACTGAAACCCAGGAGGCAGAGGTTGCAGTGAGCTGAGATCACGACACTGCACTCCAGCGTGGTGACAGAGCTAGACTCCGTCCAAAAAAAAAAAAAAGTTACTTCCTAGATACAATGGAGGTACAGGCATTGGGTAAATATACCTGTTCCAAAGGGGAGACATTGGCCAAAACATTGGGGCTACAGGTCCCATGCAAGTCCAAAATCCAACAAGGCAGTAATTAAATCTTAAAGCTCTGAAATAATCTCCTTTGACTCTATTTCTCACATCCAGGTCATGCTGATGCAAGAGGTGGGCCCTCATGGCTTTGGCCAACTCCACCCCTGTGGTTTTGCAGGGTACAGCCCCATTCTTGGCTTTCACAGGCTGGTGTTGAGTGTCTGCAGTTTTTCCCAGCTCATGGTGCAAGCTGTCAGTGAATCTACCACTCTGGGGTCTGGAGGATGGTGGCCCTCTTCTCACAGCTCCAGTAGGCAGTGCCCCAGTGGGAACTCTCCATGGAGGCTCCAACCCCACATTTCCCTTCTGCGCTGCCCTAGCAGAGGTTCATCCATGAGGGCTCCATCACCACAGTAAACTTCTGCCTGGACATCCACACATTTCCTCTGAAATCTAGGCAGAGGTTCCCAAACCTCACTTCTTGACTTCTCTGCACCTGCAGGCTCAACACCATGTGGAAACTGCCAAGGCTCAGGGCTTGTACCTTCTGAAGCCACAGCCCAAGTTGTACCATGGCTGGAGCAGCTGGAACGTAAGGCACCAAGTCTCTAAGCTGTACACAACAGAGGGGGACTGGGCCTGGCCCACAGAACCATTTTTTCCTCCTAGGCCTCCAGGCCTGTGATGGGGAGGGCTACCATGAAGTTCTCTGACATGCCCTGGAAACATTTTCCCCATTGTCTTGGTGGTTAACATTTGGCTCCTCATTACTTATGTAAATTTCTGCAGCAGACTTGAATTTCTCCTCAGCAAATGGGTTTTCCCTTTCTGTTACATCACTAGGCTGCAAATTTTCCAAACTTTTATGCTCTGCTTCCCTTGAACGCTTTGTCAGTTAGAAATTTCTTCCACCAGATACCTTAAATTATCTCTCTCAAGTTCAAAGTTCCACAGATCTCTAGGGCAGGGGCAAAATGCTGCCAGTCCCTTTGCTAAAGCATAGCAAGAATCAACTTTATTCCAGTTCCCAAAAAGTTCCTCATCTCCATCTGAAACCACCTCAGCCTGGACTCTATTTTCTGTATCACTATCAGCACTTTGGTCAAAGCCATTCAACAAGTCTCTAGGAAGTTCCAAACTTTCCCACATTTTCCTGTCTCCAAACCATTCCGACCTCTGCCTCTTATCCAGTTCCAAAGTCACTTCCACATTTTTAAGTATCCTTACAGCAGCACCCCATTCCTGGTACCAATTTACTCTATTAGTCTGTTCTCAAGTTCCTATAAAGAAATACCCAAGACTAGGTAATTTATAAAGAAAAGAAGTTTAATTGACTCACAGTTCCACATAGCTGGGGAGGCCTCAGGAAACTTACAATCATGGTAGAAGACACCTTTTTGCAGGGCAGCAGGAGAGAGTATGAGCACTGAGTGAAGATGGGGAAGCCCCTTATAAAACCATCAGATCTTGTGAGAACTCACTCACTATCATGAGAACAGCACGGGGAAAACCACCTCCATGTTTCAGTGATCTCCACCTGGTCCTGCCTTTTTACATGTGGGGATTATTATAATTCAAGATGAGATTTGGGTGGGGACACAGCCAAACCATATCAGGTTTCTTTCACAGTACATTATATCAGACTGTCTAAAGTCCAAGATAATGAGTGATTCCTAAAAACAGCAGGATAAAAGCATCTATTACCTATGAAGGAAAGCCTATGAGACTAACCGTGGATTTCTCAGCAGAAACCTTACAGGCCAGAAGAGAATTGGATGATATATTCAAAGTGCTGAAAGAAAAAAATCAGCAGCCAAAAATATTTTATTCGGCAAAGTTACCCTTCATAAATGAAGGAGAAATGTCCTTCCCATATACACAAATGCTGAGGGAATTTGTTACCACTAGACTGGTCCTACCAGAAATGCTCAAGGGAACCCTAAACTTAGAAACAAAAGGACAACATTTACCATCATGAAAACACATGAAACAAAATTCACTGGTAAAACAATCACACAAAGGAGTAAGAGAAAGAACTCAAATAGTACCACTACAGAAATCCACCAAGCCACAATGACAATAAGAGAAAAGGAAACAAAGAATATGCATAACAACCAGGAAACAATTAACAACATGATAAGAACAAAGCCTCACATATCAATAATAACCTTGAATGAAAATGGTTTAAATTCTTCACTAAAAAGATATAGATTGACTGGGGCTAGGTGTGGTGGCTCATGCCTATAATCCCAACACTTTGGGAGGCAGAGGCAGGTGGATCACTTGAGGCCAGAAGTTCAAGACCAGCCTGGCTAACATAGTGAAACCCCATTGTCATATTATAGTGAAACAAAAATTAGCTAGGTGTGGTGGTACATACCTGTAATCCCAGCTACTTAGGTGGCTGAGGCTGAGAATCACTTGAACCCAGGAGGCAGAGATTGCAGTAAGCCGAGATCATACCACTTCACTCCAGCCTGAGTGACAGAGTGAGACAGACTGATCGAATAGATTTTTTTAAAATGATGATCAAACTGTATGTTGCTTACAGGAAATTCACCTTACCAGTGAAGGTACATATAGACTGAAAGTAAAGAAATGGAAAAAGGGCCAGGCGCGGTGGCTCAAGCCTGTAATCCCAGTACTTTGGGAGGCCGAGACGGGCAGATCACGAGGTCAGGAGATCGAGACCATCCTGGCTAACATGGTGAAACCCCGTCTCTACTAAAAGTACAAAAAAACCAGCCAGGCGAGGTGGCGGGCGCCTGTAGTCCCAGCTACTCCGGAGGCTGAGGCAGGAGAATGGCGTAAACCCAGGAGGCGGAGCTTGCAGTGAGCTGAGATCCGGCAACTGCACTCCAGCCCCGGCGACAGAGTATCTATGCTTATTATACTACATAAAACAGGCTTTAAGTCAAGACCGGTAACACACACACACACACGGTCATTTTATAATGATAAAGGGATCAATTTAGCAAGAAGATATAGTTCTAAACATATATGCACCCAATACTGGAGCACCTATATTCATAAAGCAAATATTATTAGATCTAAATAGAGAGATAGCCTGCAATACAATCATAGTGGGGGACTTCAACACCCCACTTTTAGCATTAGACAGATCATCTAGACAGAAAATCAACAAATAAACATTGGACTTAAGCTACACTTCAGACCAAATGAACCTTACAGGGATTTACAGAATTTTCTATCCAACAACTGCAGAATATAGATTCTTTTCATCAGCATACAGCACATTCTCCAGGATAGACCATATGTTAGGCCACAAAACAAGTCTCAACAGTTTTTGGAAATCAAATTCATATCAAGTATCTCCTCTGACCACAATGGAATAAAACTAGAAATCAATACCAAGAGGAACTTTGGAAACTATACAAATATATGGAAATTAAACAACATGCTCCTGAATGACAATTGAGTCAATGAAGAAACTGAGATGGAAATAAAAAAAAAAATTCTTCAAGCAAATGAAAATGGAAATGAAATAAAGCAAAATATGTGGGATACAGCAAAAGTAGAGCAAAGAGGGAAGCTATAGCAGTAACTGCCTACATCAAAAAATAAAAAGATCACAAGTTAACAATCTAACAATGCACCTCAAAGGACTAAAAAAGCAAGAACAAATCAAACTCCAAATTAGCAGAAAAAAAGGAATAAAGATCAGAGCAGAACTAAATGAAAACCAGACTAAGAAAATACAAAGGATAAACAAAACAAAAAGTTTGCTCTTTAGACAGATAAACAACATTGATAAATCACTAGCCAGACTAACCAAGAATAAAAGAGAGAAGACCAAAATAAACAAAATCAGAAATGAAAAAGGAGACATTACAACTGGTAACACAAAAATACAAGAGATCATCAGGGACTACTATGAACAATTATACACAGAAAAACTACAAAAACCAGAGGAAATGGATAAATTTATGGATACATATAACCTACCAAGGAACCAGGAAGAAATAGAAAACGCAAGCAGACCAATAACAAGTAACGAGATTGAAACAGTAATAAAAAGCTTCTTAACAAAGAAAAAACCTGTACTGGATAGAGTTACAGCTGAATTCTACCAAATGTAAAATAACTAATACAAATCCTCCTAAAAACTATTCCGAAAAATTAAAGAAGACAGAATTCTCCCTAACTCATTCTATGGGGCCAGCATCACCCTGATACCAAAACCAGAAAAGGCCACAGCAAAAAAGAAAACTACAGGGCAATATATCTAATGAACATTAATACAACATCCCTCAACAAAATACTAGCAAACCAAATCCAACAGCACATCAAAAAGATAACACACCTGGGCTGGGCGCGGTGGCTCATGCCTGTAATCCCAGCACTTTGGGAGGCCAAGGTGGGCAGATCACCTGAGGTCAAGAGTTCAAGACCAGCCTGGCCAACATGGTGAAAACCCATCTCTACTAAAATTACAAAAATTATCCGGGCATGATGGTGGACACCTGTAATCCCAGCTACTGAGGAGGCTGAGGCAGAAGAATTGCATGAACTCAGGAGGTGGACGTTGCAGTGAGCCAAGATCACACCACTGCACTCCAGCCTGGGCAATAAGTGAGACTCCTTCTAAAATAATAATAATAATATAATAATAATAATAATAACAACAACAAAAACGAAAAAAATCCACCATAATCATGTGGGATTTATACAAGGGGTACAAGGATGGTTCAACATATATAAATCAATAAACATGATACACCATATCAACAGAATAAAGGACAAAAACCGTATGATGAACTCAACAGAAGTAGAAAAAGCATTTGATAAAATTCAACATCCCTTCATGACACTTTCAAGAAATTAGGCAATGATGGAACATACCTCAAATTAACAAAGGGCATATACAACAAATCCACAGCTAACATCATACTGCATGGAGAAAAGTGGAAAGTCTTTCCTCTAAGAACTGGAACAAGACAAGTCACTTTTACCACTACTATTCAACATAGAACTGGAAGTCCTAGCCAGAGCAATCAGGCAAGAGAAAGAAAAGGCATCCATATTGCAAAAGAGAAAGTCAAATTATCCCTGTTGGCTGATGATACGATATATGATCCTATATCCAGAAAAACCTAAAGACACTACCAAAAAACTCTTAGATTTGATGAATGAACGATGTACAAAAACCAGTTGTGTTGCCATACACCAATAATGATCTAGCTGAGAAATAAATCAAGAAGGCAATCCCAGCCAGGTGTAGTGGCTCATGCCTGTAATCCCAGCACTTTAGGAGGCTATGGCAGTAGGATCACTTAAGGCCAGGAGTTCAAGACCAGCCTGGGCAACATAGTGAGACCCTGTATAAAAATAAAAATAGGCCAGGTGCAGTGGCTCATGCCTGTAATCCCAGCACTTTGGGAGGCTGAGGCAGGTAGATCATGAGGTCAGGAGATCGAGAACAGCCTGGCCAACATGGTGAAACCCCATCTCTACTAAAAACACAAAAATTAGCTGGGTGTGGTGGTGTGTGCCTGTAGTCCTAGCTACTCAGGAGGCTGAGGCAGGCAAATCACTTGAACCCAGGAGGTGGAGGTTGCAGTGAGCCAAGTTCGTGCCACTGCACTCCAGCCTGGTGACAGAGCAAGATTCCGTCTCAAAAAAAATAAAAAATAAAATAAAACATTAGCCAAGTGTGGTGGCCTATGCCTGTAGTCCCAGCTACTCAGAGGCTGAGACAGGAGGATTGCTTGAACACAGGAATTCAAGGCTATAGTGAGCTGATTGCACCACTACACTTTGGCCTAGGTGACAGAGCAAGAGCCCGTTTCCATTTCTTTTTTTTTAAGGCAATCTCATTTACAATAGCTACATAAAATAAAATACCTAGGAACCCATTTAACCAAGGAGGTGAAAGACCTGTACATGGAAAATTACAAGAAACCGATGACCAGAAATAGAAGAAGACATAACAAAGGAAAAATATCCCATGCTCTTGGAAGAGAAGAATTAATATTACTGAAATGACCATATTGCCCAAAGCAATCTACAGGTTCAACATAATATCTATCAAAATACTAACATCATTGTTCACAGAATTAAAAAAAAATCTTAAAATTCATAAGGAACCAAAAAGAGCCTGAATAGCCATAGTGTGTCTGGAGTTGCTTCCTTCTGGTGGGTTCTTGGTCTCGCTGACTTTGAGAATGAAGCCGCAGACCTTCGTGGTGAGTGTTACAGCTCATAAAGCTGGCAAGGACCCAAAGAGTGAGCAGCAGCAAGATTTACTGTGAAGAGTGAAAGAACAAAGCTTCCATAGCATGGAAGGAGACCCCAGTGGGTTGCTTCTGCTGCCTGGGGTGGCAAGCTTTTATTCCCTTATTTGTCCCTGCCCATGTCCTGCTGATTGGTCCATTTTACAGAACACTGATTGGTCCATTTTACAGTGTGCTGATTGGTCTAATTTACAGAGCACTGACTCATCCATTTTGCAAACCTCTAGCTAGCCACAGAGAACTGATTGGTGCATTTTTACAGAGTGCTGATTGGCGCATTTTTTTATAAACCTCTAGATAGTCACAGAGCGCTGATTGGTGCATTTTACAATCCTCTTGTAAGACAGAAATATTCTTCAAGTCCCCACCTGACCCAGAAGTCCAATTGGCTTCATCTCTCAATCCCCCCTCTAAACAGGACACCCCAACTGCTGTTGGGAATTGGGCCATGACGACTCTAGCTACTTCCTGCTGGATAGGGGCAAAGAAGGGCCCTGAAGTGATAGTGTCCTCCAGAGGGAAACTCTCTAGGCCAGCCAAAGGGTCAGTGGGTCGGTCCAGTGGTCCTCTGTAGAAGTTGTTAGTTGAGTTCATTTGGGGTTCCATTTTTAGAACACCTGTAGCTTGACGATCTCGATCCTATAGGAAACAAATTTGACGAGGAGGTTAAAAATACAGTGCCTGAAGGCGAGTAATAGCAAGATGGCTGTCACAGGACCTAGAAAGGGGAGAAGCCGTGTCGCCCAACTCCAGAGGTTGGTGTAAGAGTTTGAAAGGTATTGTCTGATTTCAGAAGCCTTTTTCTGTAAACGCCAGGCGGTGTCTCGTACTGGCGTACGCCAGGCGGTGTCTCGCTGACTGGTTAGTGTAAAAGCAACACTCTTCCCCTAAGAAGGTGCAGAGTCCTCCTTTCTCAGCAGTAAAGAGGTCTAGGCCTCGGAGGTTTTGGAGAGTCACTGCTGCCAAAGATTCTATTTGGGATTGTAGAGTAAGGATAGATTTTGTTATTTCTTGCAAACTGTCTGAGAAATCCTTTGAGAGTGTGTGGTAGTAGGATAGTGAAGAAGATAAACTGGCGATTCTGGTTCCTGTAGCAGTGGCCATTCCTAACCCTATAAGTAGGGTTATTAGTTGTATGGCCCTGCGCTAACAGACTTCAGCTTTGAGGGGCACTAATAGGGTCTGATTTCCTCAAGATTAGAAGTTAGGTTAATACATGTTACACTGTTAACTTTTAGCAAACTTTACTTTTGTTGAAAACCTTGTAAGTTTGGGATTTCAATTATTCTTTGCTATTCATAAAACCTCGTTCAGTCCATATTAACTTAGAATTGGTATAGATGGCTCCTTCCTGATTCTGTAAGTACTTTAAGGTTTGGCTGAGTGCAAACAGCTCGCAGGTTTGAGCACACCAATTATTGGGCAATTTTCCTAACTCTGCTTCTACAAGAGTTTCCTTATCACTTACTGAATACCCATTGTGTCTTTTTCTCTTAATTGCCTGGGAGGAACCGTCTAAACCATCCTGTCCCAAAGGGAGTTCCTCCTAGGTCTGGTCACACGTTTGTATGGTACTTAATTAAGATTCAGATCCCCTGTTAGGAAACCTGCTGGGTTAAGGATTTTTGATAGGAAGTCTATGGATTGTCAGTGGCCTCAGTGCTTTTGAGCTATGCTCTTGGTTACACTGACAACAAGGTGGTATTGGAGTGTTACAGGGTTACAGAGAAGACCTTCAGTTATAGGTTTTAAATTTACCCTGGTTTTTAAAGGAATAGGGTACATACTTTTTTCTTTACTACTTCTGTCTCTTTCTCTTTTCTTCTCTCTTTCTCTGATTTCTGTCTCTGTCTCTTCCTTTCTCTCTCTCTGACTCCCTCTGTCTCTCTGTCTCTTCCTCTCTCTCTTTCCTTCTCTTTGACTTTGTCTCCCCCTACCTTTCCTTCTCTTTCTGTCTTTCCCCCCTCACCTTTCCTCTTTCTTTCCCTCTTTGCCTTTCTGCTGCTCTTTCCCTGCCTCTGCCAGCTGCTTATGCTGCTGTTCTCCCCATCCTTCCCCATGGCTTTGGCAGTGCAAGACTGCCATCTCCTTGGGTTTTTGCGTTGCGTGCAACAACTCCATGATTTCCTTGTGACATTTAATGGGGGTTCCCCCAGAGGTTAGGAACTCCCTTTCTTTCCATATTGCAGCATGGGCATGTAGGATTAGATAAGCATACTTGTTATCCGTATACGCATTTATTCTTTTTCCCTTTCCCAGTTCCACGGCTCGGGTAAGTGCCACTAGTTCTGCTAACTGATCGCTGGTCCCTGGGGGAAGAGGCTTCCTTTCAAGTACTGTTACATCACTAACTATGGCATAACCAGCCGTTTGTATCGTATTACCCACAAATGAACTTCCAGGAGTATATAGGTTAAGGTCAGGATTAGCTAAGGGGACTTCTAAGAGATCCTCTCAGGCAGCATAAGTCTGGACTATAATTTGTTGGCAGTCATGCTTGACTGGTTCTCCATCCTCTGGGAGAAAAGTAGCAGGGTTGAGGGCTGCACACATGCATATTTGAAGCACCAGTTCCTCAAGCAGTAGCGCCTGGTATTTAAGCAGGCGGTTGTCTGATAGCCATAAACTTCCTTTGGCACCTAGTATGTCATTTACACCACAAATAGTCCAGATGGTGAGATTCTTTCCTTGTATTATTTTGATAGCCTCTGATACTAAGATGGCCACTGCTGCAACTACCCATAAACAGTGAGGCCAGCCTTTTGCTACTACATCAATTTCCTTACTTAGGTATGCAACTGGTTGTGGGGTTGTCCCACGAGTCTGAGTAAGGACTCCAAGAGCTATTCCTACTCTCTCTGTGATGTATAAAGAGAAGTTTTGTCCTGTGGGAAGGCTTAAGGCTGGAGCTTGTACTAGGGCCTGCTTTAAGGTTTTGAAGGCTGTTTCTGCCTCTGGTTCCCATTCTACTAGATGAGTGTTTGCTCTTTGGGTCTCCTTGATTAGAGTATAGAGTGGTCTGGCCATCTCGCTGTATCTGGGGATCCATAGTTGGTAATAGCCAGTGATTCCAAGGAACCCCTGCAATTGTTTTAATGTCTTAGGGCAAGAATAAGCCAGTATAGGCTGTATTCATTCCTTGCTGAGGGCCCTGGTTCCTCTGGCTAAGATAAGACCTAGCTATTTGACTTGTTGTAGGCAGAGTTGGGCCTTCGATTTAGACATCTTGTACTCTTGATTAGCTAGAAAGTTTAAGAGATCTAGAGTAGCCTGCTGGCATGAAGCTTCTGAACTTGTGGCCAAAATTAAGTCATCCACATACTGAAGGACCAGAGTGCCTGGACTTGAGAAGTGGCCTACACCTTGGGCCAGTGGCTGAACAAACAGATGAGGGCTATCCCTAAACCCTTGGGGCAAGACTGTCCACATAAGTTGGGACATGTGTTCTGTGGGATCCTCAAAGGCAAAGAGAAACTGGGAGTCAGAGTGCAGGGGAATACAGAAGGCAGCATCCTTGAGGTCCAGAACCATGAACCATTCTGCTTCCTCTGGTATTTGAAAGAGCAGGGTATAGGGGTTGGGTACAACTGGATATAGAGGAATTACTGCCTCATTAATGAGTCTAAGGTCTTGCACTAGTCTCCACTGACTGTTTGGTTTTTGTACTCCTAGAATTGGGGTGTTGCAGGGACTGCTGCATTTTTTTTTTTTTTACTAAGCCTTGAGCTTTTAAATGTCAAACAATGTCCTGTAATCCTTTATGAGCGTCAGGCCTTATGGGATATTGCCTTTGATAAGGAAAAGTGGTGGGGTCTTTTAGCATGATTTGGACTGGACAGGTATTTTTGCCCTTCCAAATTGTCCTTCCAATGCCCAGACTTCAGGATTGATTCCCTCCTCAAGCAGGGGACAACAAATGGGTAACTTCTTCCCCATATTCATGTAGATAATAGCTCCAGCTTTGGCTAATATGTCCCTCCCTAATAAGGGTGTGGGACTTTCAGGCATAACAAGAAAGTCATGTGAAAAGAGCAAAGTCACCCAATTACAACTGAGGAGGTGGGAGGAATACCTGGTTACAGGCTGTCCCAGGATTCCTCAGATGGTAATGGACTTTGAGGACAGCTGACCAGGGCAGGAGATTAACACTGAGAAAGCTGCACCAGTGTCCAGAAAGAAGTCAATATCCTGTCCCTCAATGGTTAAACATACCTGGGGCTCAGTGAGGGTGATGACGTAAGCCAGTGCTTGTCCCGGGCACCCTCAGTCCTGTTGTTGGATCATCTGGTTGGGGGCTTCTGGCCCAGAGAACATTTGTCCTCTGGGGCAGTGTGCTTTCCAGTGATTGCCTCAGCATAGTGGACATGGGCGAGGGGGAAGCTTGTTTCTCACTGGGCAATCTTTTTTAAAGTGTCCTTGCAAACCACACTGATAACAAGCCCCACTGGCTGATTGTCCTGCTCCCTTTTCTGTCCTCTCTGAACCACCAAGATTTGTTTGTCTGAGGGCCATAACTAAGGCTGCAGCCTTTCTCTGATTTTGCTTTTCCTTCTTGGCCTGTTCCTCTTGGTCCCTATTATAGAACACCGAGGTTGCCAGGTTTAATAATGCCTCCAGATTTTGTTCAGGGCCCAGGGCTCATTTTTGGAGCTTTCTCCTGCTATCTGCAGCTGATTGGGTAATAAACTTATCTTTTAGGATCAATTGACCCTCG
Source organism: Piliocolobus tephrosceles (assembly GCF_002776525.5). Lineage (NCBI taxonomy): Eukaryota > Metazoa > Chordata > Mammalia > Primates > Cercopithecidae > Piliocolobus > Piliocolobus tephrosceles. Next base: position 98,182,884 of record NC_045435.1, on the reverse strand, counting down.
AGGGAGTCAGGTGACAGGGGAGTATATTTTCTTAAGGCCTCCTGTAGCTGCTCGAGGAAGGCAGAAGGATTTTCTTCCTTTCCCTGAGTTATGGTGAACATCACTGAATAATTCATGGGCTTTTTCCTAATGTTCCTTAGTCCTTCTAGAACACAGGTCAACAGATGTTTGCAACACCAGTCCCCAGGATCTGAGTCTAGGTCCCAGTGGGGATCCATACTGGGGACAGCTTGCTGACCGTTAGGGAACTTGTCCCTTTCTTCGGCTGTCATTCTATCATTTACTTGACTAAGATACCAGGTAGCTCCAAACTCATGGGCTGCAGCTAAAGCTGCATGCTTTTCATTAAAGGCCAGGGTTTGATCTAATAGCATGACATCTCTCCAAGTGAGGTCAAAGGTTTGCCCTAGACCCTGTAGGACATCTATATACCTATCAGGATCATCTGAAAACTTCCCCAGGTCTACCTTAATCTGCTTTAAATCAGAGAGAGAGAGAAGGGGACATGTATCCAGGTTGGGCCAAATTCCCCTCCCGCTACAGCTTGAAGGTGACATAACTGATAGCCTGGGGGTTTTTGTGGTCCTTTGGAGATTTCTTTGCTTGTTTCCTTCTGGACAGGGGAGATTAGAGGATGCTTATTATTAATAGGACGGGAAGCTATAGGGAGGCTAGGATAATGGGGGTAAGCTGAGAGAGGTCCTCCTGTGGAATGTAAATTGCAAGCTTTGCATAGTTGTGGATTCTCCTTCAACGAAAAGAAAGCTTGGACATAAGGTATTTCACTCCATTTGCCTTCCCTCTTACAGAAAAGGTCAGGCTGCAGGATAATATTGTAATTTATACTCCCCACAGGTGGCCATTTCTCCCCACCAGAGAGAGAATATTGGGGCCAGGGCGTAGTGCAGAAAAAAATGAGTCACCTCTTTTTCAGGGTTTTTGGGTCAAATTGGTCCCAAAGGCTTAGGATGCATTTCACAGATAAGCCTGTTGATGACTGAGTGTTTCCCATCTGAAAGAAAAAACCGCCCATGGTTTTGGTTTGTTTCTGCCCCCACCCCACCCCCCGCCCACCCAAGAATCCACAATGGTCCCTGGACCCTGCTGATCAGAATAGTTGTGCTCACCGATGCAGCAGCAGAAACACTAGTTTTCCTCCTAGACCACAAAGAGGACTGAGGAAGGTCAGATTTAGTGGCCCTTACTGACACATTCTTGAAAACCTGCACCCTTGCTTTTCCTCTTGGACCACAAAGAGGACCAAGAAAAATCGGATTTAGTGGCCCTTACTGATGCATTCTTGAAAACCAGTTAGAGTCCTAAGCATTTTCTCCTGTTAGTATTGGGACCTTCCCCTTTCCTATAAAGATGATATGCCCCCAGAATGGAGTGGAGGGCCATACCTTGAGGGAGGGAAGGGATCTCCAGGCTTGGAAGAGTAACGCCTTTTGTCCTCACTTCTCATCATATGGATAGGAAGGATATCATTTCTGAGGCTCCCCATATAGCCTTTGTTAGGCCTGCTTGTCTGAGGAGGGATCCTAAAAGGATAGTTGATCTCCATTCCCCCTCCAACCCATGACAGGGCTTTGGGCAAAAATTATGTCTAATTGGTGAGCCTGGGTGCCTAAAGAACGGAACAGAGTCCTGAAATTTATACTAGAAATCATTCTTATAGGAGAAACTAGAAAAGCACCAGAAACAGGGAGTGGTTTTTAGAAGTGGGACTAGTCTCAGAAAAGAGAGGCAGGAGGAAGCTTGTCTGACAGGCGTTAGGAACCAGGAGGCAAGAGTCAGGATGGATAGGATAGATGGGCGAGTCTTGCTTGGGTGATGTAACTTTGAGAGTTCTGCTCATGGCTACAGGGTCAACCAACATTTTGTTGGGACCTCAGAGCTGAATGGCTTTCCTCTCTGTCAACCCTTGTCTCAGCCCAGAAGTACAGGAAAAGTGGGAGCTGGTTCCAGGCAAACCAACACTCCCAACTCCAAAGAGTCGGGGGTTGTTAGAGAACCCTTTCCCAGAAAGCCTGACACCCATGTCTTTAGTCCGGCAGCCATGCTAGTCGCTTCTAACTGGTTGACAGGTGCCTGGTGTTTAGTCCCTGGTGTTTAATCCTAAGGAAAAATAGGACAGAATAGCAAGTGAAAGAGGTCCAATGGTACTCACCACTTGGTGACAGTCCCTTTGTGGTCGCCAAGATGTGTCTGGAATTAGTTCCTTATGGTGGATTCTTGGTCTTGCTGACTTCAAGAATGAAGTCGTGGACCTTTGTGGTGAGTGTTACGGCTCTTAAAGGTGGCACGGACCCAAAGAGTGAGCAGCAGCAAGACTTATGTGAAGAGTGAAAGAACAAAGCTTCCACAGCATGGAAGGAGACCCCAGTGGGTTGCCGCTGCTGGCTGGGGTGGCCAGCTTTTATTCCCTTACTGGTCCTCGCCCATGTCCTGCTGATTGGTCCTCCATTTTACAGAACACTAATTGGTCCATTTTACAGTGTGCTGATTGGTCCAGATTACAGAGTGCTGATTGGTCCATTCTACAAACGTCTAGTTAGCCACAGAGAGCTGATTGGTGCATTTTTACAGAGTGCTGATTAGCACATTTTACAAACTTCTAGGTAGTCACAGAGTGCTGATTGGTGAGTTTTACAATCCTAGCTACAGAGTGCTGATTGGTGCATTTTACAATCCTCTTGTAAAACAGAAAAGTTCTCCAAGTTGCCACCGGATCCAGAAGTCCACCTGGTTTCTCCTCTCAATAGCAACCCGGAGTGAAAAGAACAAAGCTGGAGGCATCACATTACCTTACTTCAAAATATATTACAAGGTTGTATTAACGAAAATAGCATAGTACTGGTATAAATAATAGACACATAGACCAATGGAACAGAATAGAGAACCCAGAAATAAAGCCACATATTTATAGCCAACGAATATTTGACAAGACTGACAAGAACTTATATTGGGAAATGGAAACCCTCTTCAATAAATAATGCTGGGAAAATTGGGTAATCACATGCAGAAGAATGAAACCAGACCCCTATCTCTCACCATATACAAAAACCAACTCAAAATGGATTAAAGACTTACACTTGAGATCTGAAACTATGAAAATACTACAAGAAAACCTAGGGAAAACTCTCCTGGACATTGGTCTAGGCAAAGAACTTATGACTAAGACCTCAAAAGCACAGGCCATAAACACAAAAATAGACAAATGGGACTCTATGAAACTAAAAGGCTTCTGCAAAGGAAAAGAAACAATCAACAGAGTAAAGAAACAACCTGTTGAATGGGAGAAAATATTTGCTGAGTATTAATTCAACAAAGGACTAATATCCAGAATATACAACTCAAACAACTGAACAGGAACAAAATCCCACATAATCCCATTAAAAATTAGACAAAGGACATGTATAGACATTTTTTTTAAAAGAGAACATATAAATGGATAACAGCATATGCAAAAATGCTCAATGTCACTTATCATCAGAGAAATACAAATCAAAGCCACAATGATATAATTATCTTATCCCAGCTGGAATGGCTTGTAGAGGACTACATGCTCGCAAACAAGACATTCCCGATAAGTCCTGCTCTTGCAAACGAAGCAGGGTGTTCCTGGTAAGTCCTGCTCTTGCAAACGAAGCAGGGTGTTCCTTCCCTGCAAACAGGGAGGACAAAGGAGCCAGTTGCAAACAGCAGACCCTGGGGGCTTGTTTATGTGTAAACATCTTGAAAATCCAGAAAGTCAGGGAAATGTCAGAAAAACAACATGTCTTGTGACTTGGTAACATTCCACAAACGACTGTATAAAATAAAGCGGAGCGTGTCGTTCGGGGCGGCCGCCATGTTTGTCTTGTCTTGTGCTGTCTTGTGTGTTCATTCCTTTGTTTAGGAAACACGCGGACCCCAACAATGGCTACTATTATAAAGACAAAAATATAACCATGTTGACAAGGATGCAGAGAAAATGGAACTTTCTAATTTTATTTTTTATTTTTGGAGACAATGTCTCACTTTGTTGCCCAGGTTGGAGTGCAGTGTCATGATCATGGCTCAGTGGAGCCTTCAACTCCTGGGCTCAAGTGATCCTCCCACCTCAGCCTCCTGAAGAGCTGAGACCACAGGCATGCACCACCACGTCTGGCTAACTTTTTGATTGTTTTTGTAGATACAAGCGGGTCCAGGATGGTCACTTTGTTGGTCCAGGATGGTCTCGAACTCCTGAACTCCAGCAACCTTCCCTCCTTGGCCTCCCATAACGCTGGGATTACAGGCATGTGCCACCACATCTGGCCGAAAAGGGAACTCTTATACACTGTTGGTGGGAATGTAAACTAGCACAGTCATTATGGAAAACAACAGTATAGAGATGTCTCTAAAAACTAAAAATAGAATTACCATGTGATCCTGCAATCCCAGTACTGGATAGCTACCCAAAGGAAAAGGAATCAATATATTAAATGAATACCTCCATTCATGTTTATTACTGTACTATTCTCAAAAGAGAAGATAAAGAATCAACTTAAGCACTCATTAAGAGATGAATAGATAAAGAAAATGTAGTATATATACAGAATGAAATACTATTCGACCATTAAAAAGAATGAAATTGGCCAGCCATGGTGGCTCATGACTGTAATCCTAGCACTTCGAGAGGCTGAGGAGGGAGGATTGCTTGAGCCCACGAGTTTGAGACTAGCCTGGGCAACATAGCGAGACCTTGTCTCATAAATTTTAATTTTAAAAAAAAGGAAATCCTGTCATTGGCAGCATCGTGGATGGATCTGGATATATCTTGAGTGAACTAAGCCAGGCACAACAAGACAAATATATATTCTTACTTATATGTGAAAACTAAAATATTTGATTTTATGGTGGTAGAGAGATAGATAACAGAGACTGGGAAGGGTGAGTAGGGAGCTGGGGTGGGTGGGTGAAGAGAACTGGGTTAAAGGCTAGAAACATACAGATAGAATAAACTCAATATCTGATAGCTGAGTAGGGTGACTATATTTAACAAAAATGTATTGATCTTGGGTGATGGATACGTAAATGCCATTACTTGAACAATACACATTATATGCATGCAACAAAATTTCTCATGTCCTCCATGAATTTGTATAAAAATACCTGTAAAAATCAAATTGAAGTACAATTCTTGCCTCATAATTCCATTATCTCTGTCACTTCTGTATCTATTTCTATTAAATGATTTTTCTGCTTATTTTGGGTCACATTTTCCTGCTTCTTCCTATGCTTAGTAATTCTTTTATTAGCTGTTGGGCATTTAAAATATTTTTTTACTGAATGCCAGATTGATAGAATTTCTTTAAAAAGTGATGGTTTCTCTGGTGGGTAAATTAACTTACAGATCAGCTTGATCATGTCAAGGCTTGTTCCTTTAGCTTAGTATTGTGGTTTACAATAGCCTTTATTATCTAGGGCTGGTTTAGCTCCACTACTATGGAGTGACTGTCTAGGTCTCTACTGAATGTTCTGAGTTTTCCATGAAGACTCCAGTTTTGCTTGGTGGAGCTAAACATTTCCCCATCCTGTGGGAATTCTTGGAGGTTCTCAGGTATGTCACATACCCCGTTATATCCTGCTCCCTCTTGCACAGAGGCTGGCCCACACAGCTTTTGTTGCTGTTAGTAGTTTGTCTCTATTTGCTTGTATTTTGATGTTTTGAGGGAAGTCTTGTTACCTAGTTTTTTGGTGAGTGCACTTGGATGGTCTGGTTTTTTCCATACAATTGCTCTGTGTTTTTTATTTTTATTTTTATTTATTTAAATTAATTAATTATTATTATTTTTTTTTTTGAGCCATCCGAGTCTCGCTCTGTCACCAGGCTGGAGTGCAGTGGCACGATTTCGGCTCACTGCAAGCTCTACCTCCTGGGTTCATGCGATTCTCCTGCCTCAGCCTCCTGAGTAGCTGGGACTACAGGCATGTGCCACCACGCTCAGCTAATTTTTGTATTTTTAGTAGAGATGGGGTTTCACCACGTTGGTCAGAATGGTTTCCATCTCTTGACCTTGTGATCTGCCCACCTTGGCCTCCAAAAGTGCTGGGATTACAGGCATGAGCCACCATGCCCAGCCTTATTTTTATTTATTTTTAACAAATGGGGGGTCTCACTATGTCGCTCAGACTAGGCTTGAACGCCTGGGCTCAAGTGATGCTCCTGCCTCAGCCTCCCAATATGCTGGGATTACAGGCATAAGCCACCATGCCCAGCTTACTCTGTGTTTTCATGTGAAGATTTTGAAAGATTGAAAAACAATGCAACCAACAACCTAACCATCATCTTCCTAGTCTGGTAGAAGTTTTAAGAGCCAGCATTTAACATGCCCTCTTTCCCTTGTCTCTCCAATAGTAGAAGCATGTATCAAAAGGTAGCCCTCTTAGTCTGTGTCCCTGAGTTACTATAATGAATAGAGCTTGTTTGTTGACCTCCAATGAACATGTATTACGAGAAAGATATAAATTTTGTTGTTTTAAGTCATTAAGGTTTTGGGATTTTTCCATTAGCACAGCATAATCTAATCTCTTTTGAGAGATAGTGTTAGCTTTCTACCCAGGCCAATTCATTTAGTTGACCTCAAGTAACTACCATTAAGTTAAGAGAAGGAGGCAGGGAGAAGTACAAGGTCCAGGAAGAAAACAAATAAGGCAAAGAAATAAAGCATTTTGAGAACTATGTCTAGGAAATAACAGATAGCTTATTAAGTCTCGGGGGAATTGTACTATCAAAGAAAGCATGCACTGCCCACCTCTCCCCCCACAATTATACACTGTGAATGGTACTCTCATAAAATTGTCTAATTTCATATTGCTATGCCTAAATTACCCTCTACAGGGTATGTCTAGCCAGGGCCTCTCAGGAGCTGAGAGAGGATGAGGCCACTTATATTTTCTCAAATGAAGAAATCCCCAAATAACATTATAAAAATTGTTGTTACTTTCAAAGTTTATTTTGCTAAACAAATGTATTTAATCCCTTAATAGAATTCATTATAATTGTATAGATACTAAGTCTTATTACAATTCTATAGTTTTCCATCTTCTTCCATGAGCTTGATACTAAAGAATGTCATGTTCAACTGATTCTTCTCATTTCCTTGGTTTCTGGTCTTGATTGTTGAAGAGTGGGTAAGCCAGGGAAGAGGGGTCCTAACACACTGAATGCCTTAATGGCAGAACTCACTGCCATAAATTCTACAGCAGACATTTGGGGTTTTGGATTTTTTTGCCTTTCAGTTTTCGGTCACCCGATGTCTGACATCAAATGTGGTATTTAGCAATCCTGTAGTCGTTCAAAAGAACAGAAAACCCAAAAAGAACTCCTTTTTCAAATATCCATTATCACCTTTCTCAACCAGCCTAGTATTTGCTTGATGAGCTCATGATCAAAATGGTGGCAGGGAATCCACTTCGGTTACTATATGGAAGATTTATTTAAGGCAAGAATGAATTCAGAGGACCAGTTAAGATCCCTTCTAGTTCACTGCTTTTGCAACAGTGACAATGTTGCAGTAGTGTACATGGAAAAAAGTCGGGTGATAGAAACGCTTTTGAGGCCATTTTGCTGATGGACCGTATATGGGAGGAATCAAGTATTGTTACCGAAACATCAGGGGTTTGGTCTAGGTCCTGCTGCTCAGTGCACAGAAAGTCAATCACTGAGATGACAAGTATTGCCAAGGAAGAAGGCTTTAATCAGGTGCTGCATCCGAGGAATTGGGAGTGCAGTCCCAAATCCATCTCCTTGACTGACCAAAACCAAGGGTTTATACAGCAGGAAAGAAATATAACAATATGTAAGAAAACAGGAACATGGGAGGGGCAAGGAAGCAATCATGGTGACTGAGGGGCCCACCATCTAGTGCAGTGATCTGGTTTCAGATTTTTTGATACTTTTTGTGAGAGGCCTGAAGGTCCTTTCCTGAGGAAGGAACTCAGATAAAACAAATAAGTTTCAAGCTTTAACAGCAAAAGGGTCACTTTCTATAATCCCAGCACACTGGGAGGCCTAGGCAAGCAAATCACCTCAAAATGGGAGTTCAAGACCAGCCTGGTCAACATGATGGAACCCCGCCTCTACTAAAAATACAAAACTTAGCTGGGCATGGTGGCGTGCCCGGGATCCCAGCTACATGGGAGGCTGAGGCAGGAGAATCACTTGGACCCAGGAAGTGGAGGTTGCAGTGAGCCGAGATCATGCCACAGCATTCCAATGAGGGCAATAAGAGTAAATCTCTGTCTCAAAAGCAAAAACAAAAACAAAAACAACTGTCTATGGGACTCTTTGGCTGGTTTCAGTAGGACTCATAAGGTTCTGATTTGAGCAATGGTGTAGTTGCTTATGCCATTGATTCAGACAGGGAAAACTGGGGAGGAGATTTATGGGGAAAATGAGGACTTCTGCTTTGGCTAGGTCAAACTTGAGATGCCTGATAGGCTACCAACTCCAGTTGTCAAGTAAGCAGTTGGATATAAATTTGGAGTTTCCAGACAGGTCAGAGTGGAAGACACAGATATTTGGGCAGCTTGGACTACTCTGAGCCCTTATTATGATATCTGACCTGTTATGGAGTAGAAGAGAGGAACCAGCCAATCTAATTTTTGGCACATGGTAAGTTGATACCTTTCAGTCCATATTGGAATGGAGATAACAATTTATACTCCCTAGAAAAGACACTTAAACTGGATATGGACTTACTTCCCTTATCACAGTCTATTACTGTGGCCTCCTGTGGTATTACCAGATACCTTATACACAGCTAGGGTGTACCATACAACACTGCTTCTTGCTTGGCACACAGCTGCATAGTATTCAATCCTGTTAAAGGGCTTAGATAATAGGTCACCTGTAGGGATTGCAGCAAGCAGAGGCCATCATTTTTCACATAGGATTTCCCAGAACTGGAAGGGACTTTTAAAGACACAGAAACTTTTCTGGGCAGTGCCTCTAAAGTGTAGTCCCTGAGGTGTTCCTGGTGCTCTGATGACCGGGGTAGTTGACCCTGTATCAGTGTCAATCAGAACAATATACATTTCTTTGTAACCTTTTTTTTTTTTTTTTTTTTTGAGAGAGATAGTCTCACTCTGTCACCCAGGATGGAGTGCAGTGGTGCAATCTCAGCTCACTGTAACCTCCGCCGCCCTCCTGGGGTCAAGTGATTCTCCTGCCTCAGCCTCCTACCAAGTAGTTGGAATTACAGGTGTGTGTCACCATGCCCAGCTAATTTTTGCATTATTTAGTAGAGATAGGTTTTCGCCATGTTAGTCAGGCTGGTCTTGAACTACTGACCTCAAGTGCCTTCTGGGCCTCTAAAAGTGTGAGCCACCTCACTCCACCTATAGTGAATATTTACATAAGATTTTGTTTGAATAGGTTTCTGCCATTAAGAAGGTGCAAGACCCTGAGGGAGTCTAACCTCTTCACTTTGCATATGGGAAAACTGAGGCTCAGAAAAGTGAAATGACCCAGACCTCCAAGGTGCCACCTCCCTTTCAGCTGCTCCTGCCCTGCTCCAAGCAAGGATGTCAAGTGGAGAGACAAAGGACAATTTATGTTATCTGAGGATCTGGGAGCCTCATCCCTGAGCTATGATGGTCTTTCCTTCTTTAGTTGGGAGCCCCATCACGTTCCTCCGAAGCTCTAGTTGTGTGATAAGGAGGGTGGAATTCGAGACAGAGAACGATGGCCCTCCAAGGAGGGAGTTGGGGGTGAGGAAAACAGCAAAACCATGTGCTAGACAAGATCTTCAACTGCAGGGCTCTGGAAGCAATTGAGAAGTTTTGAAGGTGCAGATTGAAGCTCAGGGCCGCTGCCGGCGGCGCAGGAAATGCTGAAGACAGCATGGGGTTACGGAGGGCAAGCAGGGGTTGCCAGAGGCCCTTTTCCACCTGCTGGGCTTGGAGGGGCGGGACTCTGTCCCCTCCCTCACTTGGTTGGGTTTAAATCACCACTCCCCAGGATCCCTACCTGTGCCTTTGAGTGTGTGTCAAGGGATTGCAGACAGGGGACTGCTTGTCAATTCAGGGAAGTCAGCCTCTTTCTGCCACTTAATTCGCCCATCAGAAGAGATCCGATTTTCCCACGGTTCACCGTCACCCCCACTGCACAGGTGGGGAATCCAAGGCGCGAAGGGGTCTCGGCCAGAGTCCCGGGGCTATCCACTCATTCCGGGGTTGTAGGGTAGCATGTGTCAGGAGCGTGGGCTCGAGAGTGCGGGGCACTAATTGCCAGTGCAGTGGCCACAGGCTCCCGGGCAAAGTGGTCAGGAGCCCACTCCCGCCACCTCCGTCCACCACCCCGTGCGCAGGGTGGTGCATGCGCGTCCTCCCACGGGGCGCGGGCTGGGGGCGGGGCCTCCGTGTTGTTGTTTCTCTGGGGCCCCGCCCCTCAGGGGGGCGCGGACCACGCGGCCGGAGGGCCCGCCTCTCCTCCCCCTCCCCGCCCAGCCCGCCCGCCTCTTTGTATCCAACATCCGGGTTTCCCCGCTGGCTCGGCTCCGTGGCCGCCGCTCAGGAGCCATTTTGGACTCGGTTCAGCTCCCCTCCCCCCCACCCCTCCCCCCGTTCATGGCCCCTCCGGACTCGGCCCTTGCGCCCGGGGCCCGGGCCCAGCCCCGCCGCGCTATGCCTGAGTCGGGCGCGCCCCGGCCCTTGCCCCGCCGCCGCCCCCCGGCCCCCGCGTCGTCCCGGAGCCCGGGCCGCAGCCTGCGCCGCCCGCAGCGGCCCTGAGCCCGGCCGCGCCGACCGGCCCTTGGAGCCCGAACGCTGCTCGGGGACGAAGGCGCAGGAAGCGCGCACGGAACGAGACCGAAGGAAGGAGCGGGAAGGAGAGCGCAGCCGCCGCTGGGCCCTGCGCGCCCCGGGAGCGCCGTGCGGCCCTGCCCGCGGGCTCCGGGTGTGCGCGGGGCGGCGCAGCGGAACATGACGGCGCCCTGGGCGGCCCTCGCCCTCCTCTGGGGATCGCTGTGCGCGGGTAAGAACTGGGCGCGGCGCGGGTACGCCGAGAGGGCGCGCAGGGCTGGCCCCTGGCGCCGCGCGGTGTTTACCAACAAAGGGCGGGCCCGCGGCCTCGTCGCCCCGCCACCTGTATTCAGCTCGCATCTCCCGGGGCGGGGGCTGGGGGCGCGGTGGGCGCCCAGCTCGCCGATCCTGGGGGCACGATCTTGTTTGTGCAGTTGTCTGGAGAGTTCTGGTTCCTAGAGGTGCCCCTGCGATGGGGGCCGGGACCCGGAGCCTCAGGGTCGGAGTTCGGGCTACGCGGGCGCATGGAACCCAGGGAAAGAGTGAGGAAAACCTGAGCGTGGGGAAGGCGGCCAAGAGGGGTGGGCAGATCTCATTAGGGGTGGCAGGATTGTAGGTGCAGCAGCGGCAGCATGCGGGGAGGGTTGCACGTCCCTCAGAGTCACTAAGTGTAGCGAAGCGAAGGGGGCGGCTTCACGCAGCCCAAAGTCCCTTGCATCTCTTGCCACCAGTCTGCGTCGCGTTACCGGCCCAGCGGGCTGTTGGTGCTGGCTCCCACCTGCTCCCTCTTTCCCTGCCGTTGGCCCCGGGATGCGGAGTGTGGTCGCTTCGCGGGACCGCTTTGTTTGGGCACTTGGGAGGGGAGGGAGTGGGTAAGATGGAAAACCAACAGGTCCCCGTTCGCTCGGGCCTCCGGGAGGCACGTGGCGGGGTGGGTGACCCGCGCTCAGCTCCCCGGCGGCTGCGGGCGTGTGGTTGGAGGTGTTCGGCCAGCGCACTTGTGTTTGGAGGTATGTGGGTGCGGGCGTAAACAAGCGGAGTTCCGCCTGTAAAGCTTTTTTCTCCTGCGGCCAAAGCACCAATTTCCCTGTCCCAGTGGTGCCCGGGTACGCCTAACCCCGGCGGGCGCGCCGGGACGTTCCCTGGCCAGTCCTGGGAAACGTGGGGAGCTGGGCATTGAAGCTCTGGCGAGAAGGTCGGGGCGGCTGGTACCCGGCCGTCGGGTCCTGCGCGTCTTTGTTCCCAGCCCCCATTACACATGCAGCGCGGGTCCCCAGCCGCCCACGGTGGCAGCAGCCTGGAGTCTGGGAAACCCTCGAGGGGCGGGGCCGGGCGTGCAGGGGCGGGGCCGGAGTCCCCACGCTGCTGCGGGGGTGGGGATTTGGGGATTTGGCAGCTCCGTCCCATTCCCACTCTAGTTCTACCTCCTCCTTTGCGTCGTCGTGAGGCTTAGTTTACACCGAAAGCGAGTGAGTTCTGTAGGGTAGTAGCGCGCACACATCCGGAGTGCGGAGACGGGAGGGCAACGACCAGTTGGCACCTGAGAACTATATGGAAGAGAGTGTTGCAGCTCTCCTGGAGCTGCTTCCTGTGTGCTAGAGGCAAAGTGGTGGTCGTGTTGGACTTTGTGCTCCTCTTTTTTGCCCCGCTCCCTTGGGATGCATTTTCCCCAAGGAGGGCTCGAAAGTGACAGGGGAGGCATTGATCTGCCAGAAGGAGGGCGGCAGCAAGCTGACTTGATAGGCACACAGCAGCCCACTGGGCTGCCTCCAGACCCGCTGGTTGCCTGATCCCTGGAAGTGCTGGGGCTCTTCCAAGCCCAGGCCTTTAGGAGAGCTTCCTCCCAAGACAGGACAGCTTCAAACCTGGGATCTGGGGACCACACCAGTCTCACACCTCCCTCATTAGGCAGGGCAGGGTGGCATCAGACCCCTGGAAGGACTGTATTTTCTTTCTTTTTCCTCCGTTTCAGCCACCTAGCTTAGGCAGTGCTGAGCAGTGTATCCTGCCCGGGGAAGAAGGTTGGGGGTCACTGGATATTTCGTGTAGTCACATCAGCCAGTCCCTGACCTGTGAGGAACTGTGAAAAGAGCTGCCCCAGGCCCAGTTTGGAGCAGACCTGACCCTCCGTTGTTTTGGCTTCAGAGATGCCGTTTTATTTCAAGCTCCTGGCTTGCTGTTTGGAATAACCCCCACCCTGCGCAGCACACAATGGCCTGCTAGAAGGAACATCTAGAAGAATGCTGTCCTGGCGACAGAAATAGTATATGAACTGTGTATACATATAAAACAACGTTTTCTAGTGGTCATGTTAATTAAAGGAAGAAGAAACAGCTGTGTCTTAGTTGGGACTGCCATAACAAAATACTGTAGACTGGTGGCTTAAACAGCAGAAATTTTTATCGTCAAAGTCCTGGAAGCTGTAAGTCTGAGCCCAGGGTGCAGGGTGCTGGCATGGTTGGGTTCTGGTGAAGACCCTCTTCCTGGCTTGCAGACATCTGCCTTCTTACTCCATTCTCACATGATGGGTGGGGTGGGACTAGGGGGTGTTTTCCTCTGTTTATAAGACTGAATCCTGTCCCCATTACCTGAGGGCCCCACCCTTCTGACTTAATCTAACCCTCACTACCTCCCAAAGGTCCCATCTCCAAATACCATTACGCTGGGGGTCAGAGCTTCATCGTATGAATTTTGGGGGGACACATTCTTTCCATGAGATGGAATGAACTGTAATAGTATATTTTACTGGCCTGGCGCAGTGGCTGATGCCTGTAATCCCTGCACTTTGGGAGACCCAGCTGGGAGGATCATGAGATCGAGACCATCCTGGCCAAATACCATCCCATCTCCAAATACCATCCCATCTCCAAATACCATTACCCTGGGGGTCAGAGCTTCATCATATGAATTTTGGGGGGACACATTCTTTCCATGAGATGGAATGAACTTTAATAGTATATTTTACTGGCCTGGCGCAGTGGCTGATGCCTGTAATCCCTGCACTTTGGGAGACCCAGCTGGGAGGTCAAGAGATCGAGACCATCCTGGCCAACATGGTAAAACCCCATGTCTACTAAAAATACAAAAATTAGCTGGGTGTGGTGACAAATGCCTGTAGTCCCAGCTACTCCGGAGGCTGAGGCAGGAGAATCGCATGAACCTGGGAGGTAGAGGTTGCAGTGAGCCAAGATTGTGTCACTGCACTCCAGCCTAGTGACAGAGTGAGGCTCCATCTCAAAAAAAAAGTGTATTTCACTTAATTTGATATATACAAGGTAATCATCTCAGCCTGAAAGCAGTATTAAAATGAGACATTTTGTGTTCCATTTTTGTACTATCATCAAAATCCTGTGTGTGCCTTACAGAACGTCCTCAACTCCAACTTTCCACGTTTCCAGTGCTCTGCGGAACATTTGGCTAGTGGCTACCATATTGGACAATGGAGTCTCAGAAGGGAAGGCAGAATTTTTGGTGTAATAAATGGCACATGGTGCTTGTCACAAGATCAGTCAGTGGTCCGTTAGTTCTTTAATAATTCTGTAAGTCTTTTGTGGTCTGTGCCTGGCCGAGTGTCCTTGGGAAACAAGCCATTTGGCTCTTGCATTTCAGTGGACATCCTCGACACTCAACGCTATATCCTACAAGAACTCCTAACACCTGTCTCTGTACTCTGTACTTGGGGTTCAGATCAAAGGGCCTTTGGGGGTGGGGTGAACAGTATTCTAGGTGAAGTGTCCAGAGCTCTTGGAGAGGGACCTGCCTCCTGTCTCTCCCATCAGGAAGTGCAGGCCCTGATTGCTCTGATAGGCTGACCGTTCTTTGACCCAAAGATGTTTCTTGGCCACTTCCTTGGCGGAGGGAACGAGCTTGTGAAGTGAAGTGACCTTCATCCCTCAGGCCTAGTGTAGTGGTAGCTGCCAAGGACATGGGCTACAGAGCCATGGGCCATGGGTGCCCCTCCCAGGGAAGAGTGTTTTCTGCTACCTGTCCTTGTATCTGCTGGGCACTTGAGGCTCTGCCCCATCTGGGTGAGCTGCCCTTTGGGAGGAATCCCTAGCTCTTAGGAGCCCTTTCAGGACAGATGAGGTGAGAAACCTGGCCATCTTTCCAGGCCCTACAGCTGGGTAAAAACATAAGATCTGAACCACATGGCCTCCCATCGCTTGGGTGGGCCTCTGTGGTATACTACTCTGTGGGTCTTTCTGGGCATCAAGAATCTCCAAAAGCACCTGGACCTCCGCTGGCACTTCACCTAAGGAGCTCCCGTTATAGGGAGCCAGTGAAGAGCCCACATTCTATACAGTGGTCCTTGATGTCATAGACCCCTCTGAGAATCTGATGAAAGCTATGGACCCTTCCCCCAGGAAAATGTAAATCGGTATATGTGTGCATGTGGCTGTACATTGTATGCACCTATTCTGTTTTGTAGATACTGGGAACCTGCTGCCCACTGATTAAACTCCTTGAAGTCCTGGCTGCCCCACACATATCCACTGTAGCAGTCCTAAGGGGCAGCTTGTTCTGGGGTGGGAGGGTGCTTGTTCCACCTTGGTACCTCACTTACTTTGCCCTTTGTGATCCCGCTGGATGTTTAGATTCTAGCCCTGGTCTCTCTTTCCAGAAAGCTGCCCTCTTGAGTGCCTGACTATGCATTCAGCCCCTCTGCTTGGGAGCTCAGGGTAGTGCAAATGAGAACCAAGGAGTATTGGTTCAGGAGTTTAGATCCACTCACAGATACTAACCTGTTACCATGGATTGGGATCTGGAGGGTTGAGGACGGTCTGGATAATTTTTTTGTGGGTAACTCCAGAGAGACTCTAGATAGTCCTGAGGTAGGGTCCTGGTTGCATGGGCCTCACTCTAGAACAGGGTTTCTCAGCCTTGACTCTATTTACATTTTAGGCCTGATGATACTCTGTTGTGTGTGGGTAGTGGTGGGTTGAGCTGTTCTGTGCATTGTAGGATATTCAGCAGTATCCCTACCTCTGCCCACAAATTCCAGTAGATCATGTCAACCAAAAATGTTTCCACATCTTGCTAAAATGTCCCTGGCAGAGGTGAGAGCAAAATTATCTCCTGTTGGGAACCACTGATCTAGAGTGTTCTCATGCTTTCAAAGAGGCACACAGTTGTAAGAAGTAGGTAGGGGTAACGGCTTATGAGTGCATATCCATCCCCCCACTCTGGATGCAGGGTTGAAGGTGAGGTTCTCCTCAAAGCTTAGGAGATTACTGCTTAGTGAAATCTGCTCAGCACGTGAGTTTGGTTCAAAATTAGTGGTTCTGGTGTACAGCTTGCCACCGAGGAGAATCCTGGTGTCCTTGAGTTTTCCCAGAAGTGGTTTAGGTTTCAGGGAGGCGGAGGCTGTGGGTAGCTGGGCAGCCTGCCTGCCCGCACCCGCCCACTCGCCTCTGACCGTTGCCTTAAGGCTGGCACTCAGCCTCTTCCTCCCGTACACGCAGAATGTCAGGAAGTGCCTGTTGCTGGGGACTCTCTGCCTGCCCAGCACCCCCTCTCTGCTCACCTAGGGGCCTCAGGAGCTGAGGCTAGCCCTGTCTGCCAAGCGGAGCACGGGTTGTAGCAGGCCGTGGGCATGCCCCTTCCCCTGAGCAGATCTGCCGTGTGGCGCTCCGGGGAGCCGCAGAGGCTGTGGGCCTGGAGCCCCCAGGCCGGGGACACCAGGGCAGGTGGGCAGCCTCTCCCCAAAGGTATGGGTGCAAGTCTCTCCCCTTTCCTCAGGGTGTGGTGGCCAGATGGGAATCTGAGGGCAGGGCCAGGCTTCCTGTTGTGGACCTGGGGAGGTGTGGGCAGCGCTGCCTTAGATATGCGGCAGCCAGCACTGGAGGCCCCGGTGGAGCGGTTCGTATTTGCGGAAGCTTGTCTGTTGGGCTTGGCAGGCTGGCAGCCCCCTGTGGCTGCTCCCATGTTTATTTTCTACTCCTACCCTGGCCTGCTTCGAGCTTGGCTAGGAAATGCTTCTGTGGGACTCTCTCTCATCTTGAACTCAGTGAGACAGTTTGCTGCACTGGGAAGTGATTACAAACTGGACTCTCAGGATGGCGGAAGCATTTTTCAAAGCCCCAGTTTCCAAGTGCTCCACATCACTGGTATGTGAAGTGCTTGCTGAGGTTCAGACTTTAGTTCCATCTGTTTTTGGGGTCTTTACAAAGGGGACTTTATTTCCTTCTCAGAATTCTTTATCTTCCTTCCCTCCCATTCTGTCACTAATTCTGTGTTCCAAAACAGAGACCCACCCCCTTGTTCTGGGCTTCCTTTTTTTGGTCTCTCATTCTGCACCAGATTTAGGGGTCCATCCTAGCTCTAGAGGTGCCTATTCCTTGTGGTCCTGGGAGTACCACTCCTGAATGCCCAGGTTTTCCGGGGGTGGAAATGCTGCTGCCTTCTTCTGACTCTTTGTTTATTACATTGGACAGTGATATCTCTGACTAAGACAATGGTAGGCACTGGAAATCAATGGATAAAGCAGACTGGGATTGTCAGCCATGCCTCTTCCTGGCCCAGGACCAATAATGGCTTTCTGCCTTCGGATAGCCCCATGCTTTCCTCTGGTTATTCTAGGCTTGCTGTCCACATGCATGTGCCTTTTTCAGATTCTTTCTGGGACTGGCAGCTCCAACTGGGTGTTTTCATTCATGGACACATGACCTCTGGAAGCGGGTGTGGAAAGGAAGCCTGTCCCACTGGGCAAATGTGAGGCCCTCTTCCCAGGGGAATGTTGTCTGGACGGGTCTGACCTGCTAGACAATGGGGCTTCTCCCTGGCCAGTTTCTGGGCTGGAGCTGAGGTGTTTTGTGAGGCGAGCTCATGCTCTTTGCATGTGTTCCTCTGCTGACTATTTCAGTTCCACTCTAACAACCAAGGAGGCTAAAATTAGTTTTGGAGAAGGAAAAGGAAGGCTAGTTGGAAACCCAAGCCCTTGGCTGGAGAATGGAGGAGGCTGCTTCCCAGGTTTATGCCTGAACATTTCAGAGGATGGGACCAGACCAGCTGTTATCTGTCCATCTGAGGAGAGGGAGTGGTCCCTGTGGCCTCCCAGACCTGAACCAATTAAAACAGGAGACTGACTTGGAAGCTGACTCTCTCGAGTGTTGATGCCAGGATGTTTTTTCCTTCTGGCTTGTGCAGTGGTGCACAGTGTTTTCAGGTATGAGGACAATGCCTTTTAATGAATGTCCAGTGTCATTGATAACCCTCCTCCCCTTCCCCTCCAACTGGATTATTATGTGTCTGTTGATTTAGAAAGCACACATGAGTTTTCCCAGCCTGGGCTGGCAACCATGGTTTAAGAACTCTTATTTTATGCACTTTTTGGGAATTTCCTTCTCACTGAAGTTTGATATTGGGTTAGAGGGGAGTCCTGTGGCCCAGGGCTCACACAGGAGGTCCAGCTTCTCTGTGTAGTGAGGGCATAGTGAGTAAATGCTCATCTGCTCTGGGGCTTAGAAACTAGAGGAGCAGAAGGGTTAGAGAGATGAATTCTGGTTTCTCTTCCCACCTGGCTGGCTCCTTCTGTGAACCTTCTGGCTGAGGGTGAGACCTGCAAGGCTGTGTGGGAGTAGAAGGAGGGCCAGGGCAATGCAGTCCTACCTCCCCTGCCCTGAAACCTCCCATCACTGAAAGTTTAGCTACCCTGGGGTATAGTTGGGGGAGTAGAAGTCACTTCAGCCCTAATTTTTCCATTTCTTAAAAAAAATTATTACTTTTAAAACAAGTAATATACCTACCTTGTATCGCAGAAATTTAGATGTTACAGATAAAACTAGGGTCTCCTTTTATCATCTCTGTTCCCCATCTGAGGCCCCCTCCAAATGTAATCCTTTGAAGGTTGAGGTATATTCTTCCAGACGTTTTTACTTGTGCATCTATAGAAATACTTATAGAAATAGACAGGCTTTTGGCCGGGCGCCGTGGCTCACACCTGTAATCCCAGCACTTTGGGAGGCTGAGGCGGGCAAATCATGAGGTCAGGAGATCGAGACTATCCTGGCTAACACAGTGAAACCCCATCTCTACTAAAAATACAAAAAATTAGCCAGACGTGGTAGTGGGTGCCTGTAGTCCCAGCTACTCGGGAAACTGAGGCAGGAGAATGGCGTGAACCCAGGAGGCAGAGCTTGCAGTGAGCCAAGATAGCGCCACTGCGGTCCAGCCTGGACAACAGAGTGAGACTCCGTCTCAAAAAAAAAAAAAAAAAAAAAAAAAAAGACATAGGCTTTTTTTCCACTAAAATGGTATTCAAACATTTAATTGAAGTATAAACATATACAGAAGAATGTACAAGTAATTAACATCAGTGACAGCTGAGAAGCATTTTCACAAACTGAATACACTGGTGTAGTCAGCATCCAAGTCAAGAATCAGAAATTTTCCAGTCCCCCATCCCCAGCAAGCCCTGTTTTGTTCCATTTCAGTCTCTACCAACACCCACTAAGGTGAACTACTATTCTGACTTCTAACAGCATAAAATAGTTTTGTCTGTTGCGGTGTTTCATATGAATAGAACCTTACAGAATAAACTGCTTTGTGTCCATCTTTTCCTCACCATGTTTGTGACTTTAACCTATGTTGAATATCATGGCTTTTTAAACTCGGAGATTTGCTTTGGCAAACTGTCTGATACATATGGATCTACTTTGATCTTTTTAATAACTATGTAATATTCTAAAGTTTAAATATAGACTACATTTTACCTAGTTTGTTACTGATGGACTTTATGATTGTATAGAATGTATGCAGACTGTTTCTCAAGGATAGATGAGAAAATAACTTCTGGATTTTAAGGCGTGTATTACTGGTTTTAATAGATACTGAAAAATGGTTATACTATTTTATTTATTTATTTATTTTTTGAGGCTACCCAAGTGATGGCAGTGGGGGTAGAAGCTGGGTGATTTGGCAGTTGGGTCTCTGCGGTAATCTGTGAGCATCCTTCCCACCCCCACACCCCAACCCCTGCTGACATGCTAGATTACAGAGGTTAGAAATAGCCTGGCTTCAAGAAGGGTGCTGGGACATGGGAAGGGCTCATTTCCACTGGCTTAATGTATGAGGAGACCTGGAGATAACTTCTCGTGCCTGCGTCTCCTACCTTGTGCCTGAGTCTCCTGGGTACTTTGCTGATGAGGGAAGTAGCAGTGGACTAGCCAGGATGTGCTGGTCTGGGTTTGGGATGGAAGTGTATATGTGTGTTCACTTACCAGGCTCCATGCTGCCTGCAGACTCTGAAAAGACTAAGGCACTTGCTGAAGGTTGCTGAAGAGCTCTGGGTAACGGCACTACTGGCGAACCCACTGCATTTGACAAAATCTGAGTGTGACAAATTCTAATTTCATATGTGGTGATAATGATGGTGGAGGTATTGGAGAAACCTGTAGAAAAACTATTTTAGAGTGTGCTGAGAAGCTTTTCATGACAGAAGGAGCTGTGGTGAGTTTCTGTTCCTGGCTGAGTGTATGCCTTGTTCCCTGTATAACTCTGCCATAGTTGGCAGAAGACTTAGGGAAGATAGTTTGGGATGACTTGTTCTCCAAAGCTCTTGCTTCCCAGTCTTGTTCTTCAGCTTGCTGCCTACTCTTTATTGTTATGTTGGCATTCTTTATGTAAGTCCACTTGTCAGGTGCTGCTAATGAATTTAGGTGACACTCAAGTTTGTGGAACTGTTTCTAGTGCAAATGATACTCCAATCAGCTTTCCCACCTTATACATATGATGTGCACTGTTTGTGTCTTAGTCTGCTCAGGTTGCCATAATGGAATACCATAGACTGGGTGGCTTAAACAACAGAAATTTCTTTTCTTACAATTCTGGGGGCTGGAAGTTAAAGATGAAGATGCTGTCAGGATTGGTTTCCAGTGATTCCTCTCTCCTGGGTTGGCATATGGTAGCCTTCTTGCTATGTCCTTTTTTTTTCTTTTTTTTTTTTAATGGTTTTGCAAAGATTTATTTCTAAGATTAAATAATGATGAGGGCTCTTCTTCCCTTGAGCATGTTTGGAAATTTTCCTCTTAGAGAATCTAAATATATGCCCATAATAAAATATCACACAAATTAAAGAAAGCCTACTTGTTACTAAAGCAAGATTGATAATTAAATCACTACCTTTGCATGTAGTATCAAATAGAAGGCAGTGTTGTTTGATAACACATTTGTATTTTGAGTGACTTTTGTCCCCCAAATCATGACATATGTGATGGAAAAGTTAAGAGTTCACCACTTCAATCGTTGATTTTGATAAAGTAATTACAATAAGGACACAGCTAATGTAATTAATATATTAATTTAGAGGAACAAAGTTAAAAGTAGACCCCAAACAAACAAACAAAAAACAAAAACATTGTGTATGTTGTAGGTATAGAAAAATTGAAATGTTTTAGATTTCCCAGATAAATAACAGACATTTAGGACGGATTATAATGCCAATCTTATACAATATGCAACATGATTATCTTTGTTTTATTATGCCACCTTTCTTTTGTGTTCACTCCTTCCTCTTTGACCTTGGTGCTTTACTGTAAAGGAATTTAGCAACTGCTCCTATGTGACAGGAAAAATACCTGATTTGGCAAGTGTGTACTTTATGAAATGCGATATGGCATCAATCATCATTAACCCAAATATCCCCATCACATGCAGGGCCTGACCCCATCACATCTGGTTTCCTGTTTGAAAATCCTTCATTTTGTGGAGGTTTTTGCTGATAACAATGCTCAGAATGATCTCTAGGCAATGGAAACTGACAGAAGATGAATTATCTGTCACTCAGGAGGATGCCTTGACCATGGAAACAATCAAGTACAACTGTCTATTATTATTACTTTTTCTCCTGGGCTTTCTTTCTTTTTTTTTTTTTAATTTTATTATTATTATTATACTTTAAGTTCTAGGGTACATGTGCATAACGTGCAGGTTTGTTACATATGTATACTTGTGCCATCTTGGTGTGCTGCATCCATCAACTGGTCAGCACCCATCAACTCGTCATTTACATCAGTTATAACTCCCAATGCAACCCCCTCCCCCCTCCCCATGATAGGCCCCGGTGTGTGATGTTCCCCTTCCTGAGTCCAAGTGTTCTCATTGTTTAGTTCCCACCTATGAGTGAGAACATGCGGTGTTTGGTTTTCTGTACTTGCGATAGTTTGCTGAGAATGATGGTTTCCAGCTGCATCCATGTCCCTACAAAGGACACGAACTCATGCTTTTTTATGGCTGCATAGTATTCCATGGTGTATATGTGCCACATTTTCTTAATCCAGTCTGTCACTGATGGACATTTGGGTTGATTCCAAGTCTTTGCTATTGTGAATAGTGCCACAATAAACATATGTGTGCATGTGTCTTTGTAGTAGAATAATTTATAATCCTTTGGGTATATACCCAGTAATGGGATGGCTGGGTCATATGGTACATCTAGTTCTAGATCCTTGAGGAATCGCCATACTGTTTTCCATAATGATTGAACTAGTTTACAATCCCACCAGCAGTGGTGGTACAATCCCACCAACAGTTCCTATTTCTCCACATCCTCTCCAGCACCTGTTGTTTCCTGACTTTTTAATGATTGCCATTCTAACTGGTGTGAGATGGTATCTCATTGTGGTTTTGATTTGCATTTCTCTGATGGCCAGTGATGATGAGCATTTTTTCATGTGTCTGTTGGCTGTATGAGTGTCTTCTTTTGAGAAATGTCTGTTCATATCCTTTGCCCACTTTTTGATGGGGTTGTTTGTTTTTTTCTTGTAAATTTGTTTGAGTTCTTTGTAGGTTCTGGATATCAGCCCTTTGTCAGATGAGTAGATTGCAAACATTTTCTCCCATTCTGTGGGTTGCCTGTTCACTCTGATGGTAGTTTCTTTTGCTGTGCAGAAGCTCTTTAGTTTAATTAGATCCCATTTGTCAATTTTGGTTTTGTTGCCGTTGCTTTTGGTGTTTTAGACATGAAGTCCTTGCCCATGCCTATGTCCTGAATGGTATTACCTAGGTTTTCTTCTAGGGTTTTTATGGTATTAGGTCTAACATTTAAGTCTCTAATCCATCTTGAATTAATTTTCGTATAAGGAGTAAGGAAAGGATCCAGTTTCAGCTTTCTGCTTATGGCTAGCCAATTTTCCCAGCACCATTTATTAAATAGGAGATCTTTCCCCCATTTCTTGTTTTTGTCAGGTTTGTCAAAGGTCAGATGCCTGTAGATGTGTGGTATTATTTCTGAGGGCTCCATTCTGTTCCATTGGTCTATATCTCTGTTTTGGTACCAGTACCATGCTGTTTTGGTTACTGTAGCCTTGTAGTATAGTTTGAAGTCAGGTGTCGTGATGCCTCCAGCTTTGTTCTTTTGACTTAGGATTGTCTTGGCAATGCGGGCTCTTTTTTGGTTCCATATGAACATTAAAGCAGTTTTTTCCAATTCTGTGAAGAAAGTCATTGGTAGCTTGATGGGGATGGCATTGAATCTATAAATTACCTTGGGCAGTATGGCCATTTTCACGATATTGATTCTTCCTATCCATGAGCATGGTATGTTCTTCCATTTGTTTGTGTCCTCTTTGATTTCACTGAGCAGTGGTTTGTAGTTCTCCTTGAAGAGGTCCTTTACATCCCTTGTAAGTTGGATTCCTAGGTGTTCTCTTTGAAGCAATTGTGAATGGAAGTTCATTCCTGATTTGGCTCTCTGTTTGACTGTTACTGGTGTATAAGAATGCTTGTGATTTTTGCACATTAATCTTGTATGCTGAGACTTTGCTGAAGTTTCTTATCAGCTGAAGGAGATATTGGGCTAAGACAGTGGGGTTTTCTAAATATAGAATCATGTCATCTGCAAACAGGGACAGTTTGACTTCTTCTTTTCCTAATTGAATACCCTTTATTTCTTTCTCTTGCCTGATTGCCCTAGCCAGAACTTCCAACACTATGTTGAATAGGAGTGGTGAGAGAGGGCATCCCTGTCTTGTGCCAGTTTTCAAAGGGAATTTTTCCAGTTTTTGCCCATTCAGTATGATATTGGCTGTGGGTTTGTCATAAATCGCTCTTATTATTTTGAGATACGTTCCATCAATACCGAATTTATTGAGCGTTTTTAGCATGAAGCGCTGTTGAATTTTGTCAAAGGCCTTTTCTGCATCTATTGAGATAATCATGTGGTTCTTGTCTTTGGTTCTGTTTATATGCTGGATTACGTGTATTGATTTGCATATGTTGAACCAGCCTTGCATCCCAGGGATGAAGCCCCCTTGATCGTGGTGGATAAGCTTTTTGATGTGCTGCTGGATCTGGTTTGCCAGTATTTTATTGAGGATTTTTGCATCGATGTTCATCAGGGATATTGGTCTAAAATTCTCTTTTTTTGTTGTGTCTCTGCCAGGCTTTGGTATCAGGATGATGTTGGCCTCATAAAATGAGTTAGGGAGGATTCCCTCATTTTCTATTGATTGGAATAGTTTCAGAAGGAATGGTACCAGCTCCTCCTTGTACCTCTGGTAGAATTCAGCTGTGAATCCATCTGGTCCTGGACTTTTTTTGGTTGGTAGACTATCAATTATTGCCTCAATTTCAGAGCCTGCTATTGGTCTATTCAGGGATTCAGCTTCTTCCTGGTTTAGTCTTGGGAGAGTGTAAGTGTCCAGGAAATTATCCATTTCTTCTAGATTTTCTAGTTTATTTGCGTAGAGGTGTTTATAGTATTCTCTGATGGTAGTTTGTATTTCTGTGGGGTCGGTGGTGATATCCCCTTTATCATTTTTTATTGCGTCTATTTGATTCTTCTCTCTTTTCTTCTTTATTAGTCTTGCTAGCGGTCTATCAATTTTGTTGATCTTTTCAAAAAACCAACTCCTGGATTCATTGATTTTTTTTTTGGAGGGTTTTTTGTATCTCTGTCTCCTTCAGTTCTGCTCTGATCTTAGTTATTTCTTGCCTTCTGCTAGCTTTTGAATGTGTTTGCTCTTGCTTCTCTAGTTCTTTTAATTGTGAGGTTAGAGTGTCAATTTTAGATCTTTCCAGTTTTCTCTTGTGGGCATTTAGTGCTATAAATTTCCCTCTACACACTGCTTTAAATGTGTCCCAGAGATTCTGGTATGTTGTATCTTTGTTCCCATTGGTTTCAAAGAACATCTTTATTTCTGCCTTCATTTCGTTATGAACCCAGTAGTCATTCAGGAGCAGGTTATTCAGTTTCCATGTAGTTGAGTGGTTTTGATTGAGTTTCTTAGTCCTGAGTTCTAGTTTGACTGCACTGTGGTCTGAGAGACAGTTTGTTACAATTTCTGTTCTTGTACATTTGCTGAGGAGTGCTTTACTTCCAATTATGTGGTCAATTTTGGAATAAGTGTGATGTGGTGCTGAGAAGAATGTATATTCTGTTGATTTGGGGTGGAGAGTTCTGTAGATGTCTATTAGGTCTGCTTGGTGCAGAGATGAGTTCAATTCCTGGATATCCTTGTTAACTTTCTGTCTCATTGATCTGTCTAATGTTGACAGTGGGGTGTTGAAGTCTCCCATTATTATTGTTTGGGAGTCTAAGTCTCTTTGTAAGTCTCTAAGGATTTGCTTTATGAATCTGGGTGCTCCTGTATTGGGTGCATGTATATTTAGGATAGTTAGCTCTTCCTGTTGAATTGATCCCTTACCACTATGTAATGGCCTTCTTTGTCTCTTTTGATCTTTGATAGTTTAAAGTCTGTTTTATCAGAGAATAGTATTGCAACCCCTGCTTTTTTTTGTTCTCCATTTGATTGGTAGATCTTCCTCCATCCCTTTATTTTGAGCCTATGTATGTCTCTGCATGTGAGATGGGTCTCCTGAAGACAGCAGACTGATGGGTCTTGACTCTTTATCCAGTTTGCCAGTCTGTGTCTTTTAATTGGAGCATTTAGTCCATTTACATTTAAGGTTAATATTGTTATGTGTGAACTTGATCCTGCCATTATGATATTAACTGGTTATTTTGCTCGTTAGATGATGCAGTTTCTTCCTAGCCTCGATGGTCTTTACACTTTGGCATGTTTTTGCAATGGCTGGTACCAGTTGTTCCTTTCCATGTTTAGTGCTTCCTTCAGGGTCTCTTGTAAGGCAGGCCTGGTGGTGACAAAATCTCTAAGCATTTGCTTATCTGTAAAGGATTTTATTTCTCCTTCACTTATGAAACTTAGTTTGGCTGGATATGAAATTCTGGGTTGAGAATTCTTTTCTTTAAGAATGTTGAATATTGGTCCCCACTCTCTTCTTGCTTGTAGAGTTTCTGCCGAGAGATCTGCTGTTAGTCTGATGGGCTTCCCTTTGTGGGTAACCCGACCTTTCTCTCTGGCTGCCCTTAAGATTTTTTCCTTCATTTCAACTTTGGTGAATCTGGCAATTATGTGTCTCGGAGTTGCTCTTCTAGAGGAGTATCTTTGTGGCGTTCTCTGTATTTCCTGAATTTGAATGTTGGCCTGCCCTACTAGGTTAGGGAAGTTGTCCTGGATGATATCCTGAAGAGTGTTTTCGAACTTGGTTCCATTTTCCCCCTCACTTTTTCAGGCACCCCAATCAGACGTAGATTTGGTCTTTTTACATAATCCCATACTTCTTGCAGGCTTTGTTCATTTCTTTTTCTTCTTTTTTCTTTAGACTTCTTTTCTCGCTTCATTTCATTCATTTGATCCTCAATCGCTGATACTCTTTCTTCCAGTTGATCGAGTCGGTTACTGAAGCTTGTGCATTTGTCACGTATTTCTCGTGTCATGGTTTTCATCTCTGTCATTTCATTTATGGCCTTCTCTGCATTAATTATTCTAGTTATCAATTCTTCCACTCTTTTCAAGATTTTTAGTTTCTTTGCGCTGGGTACATAATTCCTCCTTTAGCTCTGAGAAGTTTGATGGACTGAAGCCTTCTTCTCTCACCTCGTCAAAGTCATTCTCCGTCCAGCTTTGATCTGTTGCTGGCGATGAGCTGCGTTCCTTTGCAGGGGGAGATGCACTCTTATTTTTTGAATTTCCAGCTTTCCTGCCCTGCTTTTTCCCCATCTTTGTGGTTTTACCTGCCTCTGGTCTTTGATGATGGTGATGTACTGATGGGGTTTTGGTGTGAATGTCCTTCCTGTTCGTTAGTTTTCCTTCTAACAATCAGGACTCTCAGCTGTAGGTCTGTTGGAGATTGCTTGAGGTCCACTCCAGACCCTGTTTCCCTGGGTGTCAGCAGCAGAGGCTGCAGAAGATAGAATATTGCTGAACAGCGAGTGTACCTGTCTGATTTTTGCTTTGGAAGCTTCCTCTCAGGGGTGTACTCCACCGTGTGAGGTGTGGGGTGTCAGACTGCCCCTAGTGGGAGATGTCTCCCAGTTAGGCTACTCAGGGGTCAGGGACCCACTTGAGCAGGCAGTCTGTCCCTTCTCAGATCTCAACCTCCGCGTGGGGAGATCCACTGCTCTCTTCAAAGCTGTCAGACAGAGTCGTTTGCGTCTGCAGAGGTTTCTGCTGCTTTTTGTTGTTGTTGTTGTTGTTTAGCTGTGCCCTGTCCCCAGAGGTGGAGTCTGCAGAGACAGGCAGGACTCTTTGAGCTACTGTGAGCTCCACCCAGTTTGAGCTTCCCAGCGGCTTTGTTTACCTACTTAAGCCTCAGCAATGGCAGACGCCCCTCCCCCAGCCTCGCCTCTGTCTTGGCGTTAGATCGCAGACTGCTGTGTTAGCAATGAGGGAGGCTCCATGGCCGTGGGACCCTCCCGGCCAGGTGTGGGATATAATCTCCTGGTGTGCCCGTTTGCTAAGACCCCTGGTAAAGCACAGTATTGGGGTGGGAGTTACCCGATTTTCCAGGTGTTTTGTGTCTCAGTTCCCCTGGCTAGGAAAAGGGATTCCCTTCTCCCTTGCACTTTCCAGGTGAGGCGGTGCCTCGCCCTGCTTCAGCTCTCGCTGGTCGAGCTGCAGCAGCTGACCAGCACCGATTGTCTGGCACTCCCTAGTGAGATGTACCCAGTACCTCAGTTGAAAATGCAGAAACCACCTGTCTTCTGTGTCGCTGGTGCTGGGAGCTGGAGACTGGAGCTGTTCCTATTTGGCCATCTTGCTCTGACTCCGCTATGTCCTTTTTGCTGTGTGTATCCACTCCAGGTGTCTCTTCTTGTAAGGATGCCAGTCCTGTTGGACTGGAGGCCCACCTTTATCACCTCATTTAGCCTTAATTACCATCTTAAAGGCCCTATCTGTAAACATATTAATGGCAAAACCCGCAATTACTTTTGCACCAACTCAGTAGTCACATTGGAGGTTAGGGCCTCAGCCTATGAATTTTGGTGGGACTCACTTCAGTCTATGACTGTCTGAAACAATAAAGTTTGGTTGAAAGTGAATTCTGTTTTCCTCTTGAGTGACATTTTGGAATGGAAGTTACTTTTTTCAGGGCTTTGCCCTGGTGTCTCTTTTGTTCTTGCTTAATGCTGTCCATGGACAATCTTATCTACACTGGTGGGCTTAATTTCTGTGTGTGACGTTCCCTTGCCTTTGGGCATGTTATGATCCTGAAAATAATGTCTAAAAGCTGGATAAAAAGTAAATATAGAGATGTCCTTTTCTGATAATCAGGACCAAATGTCTTTCTAAAGGTAACTAGAGAAACTGAAAAAAATAAAACTTCTCTGGTTGAAAGTATTGTATATCCAAGAAGATACTGAAGACCTACCAGGCCAGTATCTGCATGAGAACAAAGGCCTAGGGTGATGATTTTGGTATTTGGGTCTGTTTTTAGTCATAGGGTCAACTGAGAGGCTGCATTTGATAGCTTTGTGGGGCTGGGAAGACAGGAATTGGAGTTCTAAGCAAAGTGTGGGCAGAGTCAATCACTTACTTGGGATTGAGATCCCAAAGATATAGAAGTTAGGGGGACCCACATGTAGACAAACACTAAAGTTAGATTGAAATATTCTGGGCTGCTGGGTGTGGTAGCTGGGAGACTGAGGTGGGGAGGATCAGTTGAGCCCAGGAGTTCAAGACCAGACTGAACGATATAGTAAGACTCATCTCAAAAACAGAAAACATGTTCTGGGTAATGGTACCTTTAGACATGTTAATTCTTTCTAGAGGATTTATGTCATCCTAGGCCTCGAATTATCTCTATAATTTTTCAAATACAATGACTGGTAATTTTAAGTAAACAACCAGCAGAAACATCACAGTTGAAGCCAACCTGGATGACCTCCAGGTTGGAGTTGCCATGTACATATTTTAAAATAGAAATGTTCAGCCGGGTGCAGTGGCTCACACCTGTAATCCCAGCACTTTGGGAGGCCGAGGTGGGTGGATCACGAAGACACTAGTTCAAGACCAACCTGGCCAACATGGTGAAACCCTGTCTCTACTAAAAATACAAAAAAATTAGCTGAATGTGGTGGCAGGCGCCCTGTAATCCCAGCTACTAGGGAGGCTGAGGCAGGAAATTGCTTGAACCTGGGAGGTGGAGGTTGCAGTGACCCAAAATTGCACCAGTGCCCTCCAGCCTGGGTGACAGAACGAGATTTGATTTAAAAAGAAGAAGAAGGAGAAGGAGAAGAAAAAAGCAGTGTTCACTGTGGTCAAGGAAATGACAGTGACAATTTCATCAGATAGCTGAAAACTATGAAAAGGAAAAATGTCTTAAAGACTTGTTCTGCATAGTAACAAATTAATAAATCAGTGAATGCTTTTATCAGGGGATTAGGTGAAACTGGATAGAGAATTAGTGAACTGGATGATAGATCAGAAGAAAGTATAAACTGAACCATGGACAGGCAGAAAAATGGATAACAACAGAATAAAGAGAAACCCATAGAGTAAGAAATGAGAAAGTCTAAGACTCATGAACTCACAGCCACAGAAGTAAAGGAGAGAGAATGAGGCAGAAAAGATAATAGCTGAGAACTTTCTAAAATTAAAGATACCAAGCCACAGATTCAGGAAGTCCTCTGAATCCCAGGTAAGACAATAAATTTTAAAAATCCACATCTATTTCCATCACAGTAAAAATTCTGGAAACCAAAGACAGAGAATGTTGAAAGCAGCTAGAGAAAAAAGGCATTATTATCAAAAGAGCTGTAGTTATACTGACAGCTTACTTCTTAATAGAAACAGTGGAAGCCAGAAGACAATAGAATGACAGCTTTAAGTGCTGAAAGTAGTAGTTGTCAGCCTAAAATTCTGTATCAAGTGAAATTGTTGTTCCGGAAAGAAGGCATCATGATGTTAAGTGAAATAAGCCAGACATGGAAAGACAAATACCATATTATCTCACTTATATTTGGAATCTAAAAAGGTTGATCTCATAGAAATAGTGCATAGAATAGTGGTTACCAGAGGCTCAAGATGTAGGTAGGAGGTCAGATGGGGAGAGGGTGGTCAAAGGGTACAAAATTACATTTAAAGGAATAAGTTGTGGTCTGTTGCACCGTAGGGTGATTGTAGTTTGCAAGAATGTATGGTATATTTCAAAATAGCTAGAAGAGAGGATTTTGAATGTTCCTACCACAAAGAAATGATAAATGGTAATGGATTTGCTAATTACCCTAATTTGATCATTACGCAGTGTATACATGTATCAAAACATATTCTACCCCATAAATATGTACAGTTATTATGTGTCAATTTTTAAACAAAACTCCTTTTTTTTTTTGTTTTGAGATGGAGTCTTGCTCTATCACCCAGGCTGGAGTGCAGTGGGGTGATGTCGACTCACTACAACCTCCGCCTCCCAGGTTCAAGCAATTCTCCTGCCTCAGCCTCCCGAGTAGCTGGGACTCCAGGCACACGCCACCACGCCTGGATAATTTTTGTATTTTTTAGTAGAGAGAGGGTTTCACCATGTTGGTCAGACTGGTCTTGAACTCCTGACCTCGTGATCCACCCCCATCAGCCTCCCAAAGTGCTGGGATTATAGGCATGAGTCACCATGCCTGGCCTATAAAACTTCTTAAAAAAGAAGGAACGTGTCAAGGAATGTGTTCTTCAGGCAGAAAGAAAATAAATCCAGATGGAATGTCAGAGATGAAGAGAAGAATGAAGAGCAATGAAAATAATAAATATTCAGGCATTTATTGTGAGAATGTGTTACTGAGTTTCAAATACCACAAAAGAAAACGCTTGGCAACAATGCTGTATGTGAGAGTGGAGTGAAAATGAATTTAAATTGTTCTAAAGATTCTTACAATGGCCAGGAAGAGAGTGGAACTACCAAGTAATATTAAATTTTGGTAAGGCATGCTGTCATCTCTAGGGTAACTTAAAGAATAGATTATAACTTTTAAGCTAAAAAAGAGACAAATGGCCTGGGTGCAGTGGCTCATGCCTGTAATCCAAGCACTTTGGGAGGTTGAGGCGGGCAGATCACCTGAGGTGGGTTGTTGAAGACCAGCCTGACCAACACGGAGAAATCCCATCTCTACTAAAAATACAAAATTAGCCAGGCGTGGTGGCGCATGCCTGTAATTCCAGCTACTTGGGAGGCTGAGGCAGGAGAATCGCTTGAACATGGGAGGCGGAGGTTTCGGTGAGCTGAGATTGCACCATTTTTCTCTAGCCTGGGCAACAAGAGCGAAACTCCGTCTCAAAATAGAAAAAAAGAAAAAAAAAGGCAGACAAATGGGCCAAGTGAGTGGCTCATGCCTGTAATCCCAGTACCGTGGGAGTTCAAGTGGGGAGGATCACTGGAGCCCAGAGTCTCAGACCATCCTAGGCAATGTAGTGAGACCCCATCTCTACAAAAAATAAAAAAAAGCAGCCGAGTGTGGTGGCATGCACCTGTAAGTCTGAGCTACTTGGGAGGCTGAGGTGGGAGGATCGTTTGAGCTCAGGAGTTTTGAGGCTGCAATGAGCTGTGATTGAGTCACTGTACTCCAGCCTAGGTCACAGAGCAAGACCCTGTGTCCAAAAAAAAGGAGGCATGGAATAATAGAGAATTCTTCAGTTGAGAAGAAAGCAATAAGAGACAAGGGAACATAGACCAGATAAGATAAATACAGCTAATATTTCTAATAAATATATGATGTAAAAATTATTATTTTTAAGACAGGGTCTCACTCTGTCACCCAGGCTGGAGTGCAGCAGCGCAATCTCGGCTCACTGCAACCACTGCTCCTCCAGGCTTAAGCGATCTTTCCACCTCAGCCTTTGAAGTAGTTGGGACCACAGGTGCAAACCACCATGCCTGGCTAATTTTTTGTATTTTTGGAAGAGATGAGGGCTCATCCTGTTGCCCAGGCTTGTCTCGAACTCCTGAGCTCAAGCAGTCTGCCTGCCTCAGCCTCCCAAAGTGCTGGGATTATGGGTATGAACCACCATGCTGGGCCTGATGTAAAAATTCTTAATAAATATTTAAGGATGGACCTGAATACTTATTAAAAGCTCTGAGTCCGTGGGTGGAGTTGGCTTAATCTAGGGTGATCTGATTGGGCTGTTTTGGGAATTAATTGGATTTCCCTGAGAAATATCTTCTGTTTTCTGTCTGGAGGGGGCAAGCCTGGATATTAACATCCTGGAAGTCACGGGGGATGAGAACTAGGGGTTCCTGTATTTGGTACATTGTTCTGTATTCCTCCTGTTTTAGTGTGATACCTGTGCCCTCAGGTTTGCCTTCTTCTCTTTGTCGAAGAGGCTCTCTGTTCATTTTCTTTGGAAAATAAACATAATCTCCGCTGGGTTGGAGAGGGTCAACCATGATGAGTGGTGGTAGGATCTGAGGATCTGACTGTACCTTACTAACCAACTCTTCTGTCTTTAGACTCATCTTTACCCTGTTCTTTCAGAGACATCTGGTGCCACAAATTCCTGAGTTTTGAAGGGTTCTGTGGGGGAAGTCACACTGCTTTTCTACTTTATCCAGAGCCAGCTTAGGAATCTGCATGATCAGTTACCATGTGTGTAAATGCTTTCCAGTCTTGAAATGTCATTTCTGTGGTTCTCTCCTGTTCTCTTTGTTCTTACAGGTTTATGCCTTGAAATACTTTACTGTGGTTTTAGTGGGACTACAGGAGGGAGCAAAAGGAAATGTTTGTGTATAATCCTTGGCCTTTACCTGGAAGCTCTCCTTCCAGTGTTGTCCAGGAGTGATGGGGCCTGGGAAAAGGCGTGTATTTCAGAGCTGTGGGAGGATGGTGCCAGGTCCTTGTTTACAAAGTCCAAGTTGGAAGTGACTTAAGGTCACCTGGCTTGGTTCCTTGTTCCTAGGCGGGACTTCTGAAGGCAGATGGAATTCCTCCTGTCACCTTGGAAGGTGCTCTTGTATTTACATTTCTGGCATTTGTAGTGAACAAAACAGTGGAAAATCCTCATGCAAAATACATAGAAATGCTGGAAAAAGTATAATAAACACCCTTTTAAAAATGCTGCATGTATAAGAAGGGAAAAGCAAGAAGGGGCTGGAAACTAGAGCTGTATGCCTTCACTGGCTGAAACTGCTGATTCCTTGGAGACTTTGCCTGTCTTTGTAATTTAGAGATATGGGTTTAGTAGCAGTGTAGATAAGAGGAGACAAGATGTGGAATTGAGACTGAGGCCTTTGCATGGCCTCAGACTTCTGTTGTGTTATACCCTCAGTAAAAATGTGGGCTAGAGGAAACATGTCTTTGTTGACAAAGAGACTAAATAATGAAATTGTCTGAGTCTGGGTCGGGGTTAGGGTTAGGGAAGTTTCCCTGAGAATTTGTAACCATAGGCCTATGCTCATGTGAGCTTGGCGTTTATACCATCCTGTTCTCTGGTAAACTAAGTTGAGAAATTAAAGTGGTTCCAAATAGTTAATGTCCTAGGGAGAATGGCAGAAGCCAAAAATATAAGTTACCTTTGAAAGTTTGCCCCTTCGAACTTGGCCTCAAAGTAGTCCAACAGAAAAGGGCCCAATGAACATAAGCTCAGTATTCAAAATTCTAAAGCCCCATGAGGAAACAGTACCATGAGTAAAGTCAGAAATAACAAATGTCAGAAGCAAACTTTCAAGAAGTTAAATTATAGAATTCTAAGAGAGATTTGGAAGTTGGCCAAAGTACAGAAGTATCAAAATTGACCAGGAAGTTTTTTTTTAATAGGGCTTATAGAAATGAAAAAATAGAATAATTGAATTTATAAATTGAGTAGAAGGACTAAACAACAGATTAGACATAGCTTAAGAGAGAATTCGTGAATTGGAAGTTGATCTTCAGGAATTACCTGTAATGGTGTTTAGACACAGAATTGGAAAATAGGAAAGGAGAGTTAAGAGACTGGACAGAATGAGAAGGCCTAATACGCTTATAGTAGAAATTTCAGAATCATAGAATATGGAGATGCAATATTCAAGTTGATAATAGCCAAAAATTTGTCAGAATTGACAAAAAACACAAGTCATTAGAATCTAATGGCATAGTGAACCCCAAGTAGTATACATTTAAATATATACTTAGACACGTACCTTGTAGTGAAACTGCAAAGAGAGAAAGCAGCCAGAGAGAAAAAAACAGAATATCTACAAAGTTAAATTAATAGCAGACTTTTCAGCAATAGTAGTGGAAGCTAGGAAATAGTGGAATAATATTTTCAGAGAGCTGAGATAAAATAACAATCTAAAATTTTATGTTCATCTAAATTGCCATTCAGGAAGAAAGACAAAATATTTTGAGAAAAGCAACAAAGGCTCCCCTGCCAAGAGATCTCTATTGAAAGATTTTTTTTCAGTAAGGACAGTGGTCTCAGAAAGGCAGAGATGCAGGGAACGATGACTGTATGGACACTCACAAAATACAGACACAAATAATGTCTGATTTGGGAGCTGGGTAGTAAGAACAATGACACTAAATACTGAACACAAGCAATATGTTAAATTAGATGTACATTGGAAGAGTCATTAGAGTTTCAAATATTTAAGTTCCAATGAGGGATGGTAGAGATGTTGATTTACCCTTTTAGTGTAAGTGTACCCATTAAAGTTTATAGGCCTAGCTTACAACGGAATAGGAATGAGATGTACAACTTCAAAAGTGGCTAAAATAGGAAATTTTAAAAGATAATCCAAACAGAGGTAACAGTAGAGAAGAAACAAATGTAAACATACCCAGTAATCATATATGTAAACATACCCAGTAATCATAAATGTAATGAGACTGAACTCTAATTAAAAGATGGTGTTAGATTGATTTGGGGGGAGGGAAGAGAGAAAGATTTCTTTAAGTTAGAAAAGATAATTTTCTTTAATGCTAACACACACGAAATGTCATAAAGCTATGTTAACATCAGATAAAATGGACTTTTGGCAAAGAGCATTCATTGCAAATGAAGAGGGTTACTATATAGTAAGAAAAGTTTTATTACCAAGAATATGTAAAATAATTTCTATAACTCAAAGGAAAAGCAATCCAGTAGAAAAATGAGAAAAGATACAAACAAGCAGTTCTCAGAAGGAAATGTTAATAATCATGAGAAGATGATCAGTCTCACAAGTAATCAGGGAAATGCAGATCCAAATTGTGTACCATTTCACACTCACCAGGTGAACCCCAGGTGGGGCTGTCATCTGTTGGGAACTTAGATTGGCACATCCACTTTGGAGAACAGTTTAACGGTATTTAGTCAGTTGATGATATTTAGACCCTATGACCTAGCCAAGAAATGCCCACACATGAGCACACACACACACAAAAATGTAAAAAAGAATTCATGATGGCATTGCTGAGATCAACAAACATAAATAACCTGAGTCCAGTAGGTGAGTGGATGCTTAAAGTTATGTGAGGTTTTAAGCTTCTGAAATAAATGCACTTCAGAGCTGTAGGAGAGGCAGCAGTATATAAAGAACATGCACTCTAGAGACAGGCTGCCTGGGTTTGAAGCCTGATTTTGACACTTAATAAATAACTTGGTAAGTTACTTAGCCTCTTTGTGCCTCAGTTTTTATAAAATGAGGACCTGCACAGGTTTATCATGAGGATTAAGTAAGTTACTCTTTGCAGAATGCTTAGTATAGGACCTGGGATGTAGTGTGAGCTGTTTAAGTATTAAATAAATGTGTGTCAACCTGGGTGGCTTATAAATACATGGATGAAGGAGAAAAAGCATATGTATCAGCGATTGTATTTGGTTGCCAGAAACAGTCAAGAGTTACTCTCTCAGGTAAAAGAAATGCAAAGACACAATGTTGGAATATTTGGGGATTTTTTTCTCCCCTATTATACATACCATCCCACAATGTGCATACACGTGTGTGTGTGTGTCAGTGTCTTTGTTATACACTCTAGCCTTCCTTCCTGGCCGCATCTGTCTCTTCAGGCTCCCTCCATCTCTACACCCGGTTGCCCTTACTCTGGTCCTGGGGAGGTGGTAGAGATGCTGCTTTGTGGAGCTAGGGGTGTGGAATCATAACATGGAGAAGTCACTGCTCTTGGCCCTCCTTGGCTCTTATGGAGGGACCTGCTAGGGCAATAAAGGCAGCTGGGCAGACTCAGGGCTGCCTTTCGAGGGGTGCTGTCTGTGGGGAGAGCTGCCTCTTCTCTCTGGGCAAATGTGAAGGCCGGACACCAGAGGGAGAACGCTGGTCCTCCTGAGACGTTCTTTCTTGTCCTCCTCCTGTCCATGGAGGCTTCTGGGAGGGTGTGCCCCAGTGTGCTGGCAGAAGCAGACCTAGATAGATGTAGTGGTGAGTGGCATTCCTTCTCACCACTACAGTGCCCACAAAGGTGGGACTGGGCACATGCTCCCTGGGGTAGGTGGCTGTCAGGGGGCCTCCAGGAGCCAACTGAGCAGTGGTTCTGCTGGTTGCTGGGGTCACAGTTCCTCTAGGAGACACTGGCTGGACTGGAGACACCCAAGTGCAAAGCTCAGGGACTCCAGGGGAGATGGGCATGGACACTCCACCTCTGAACCATCTCCTTTCTCTCCCCGTTGCACTTTGAGCCCCTCACAGACAGGACCCTGGTGAGATTTCTCCCTTTTCTCCTCAGGGCATAGTGGGTATGTCCAAAGTCTAGTGGGCTGAGCTGCTTCATAGGAGCAGCTTCATAGGAGCGAACCTCCCAGTGTTTGACCTCCCAGTGCATGTCTTCGAGCATCAAAACTAGCCGGCTTAGGTTCTGCTACCAGAAATGTTGGTTCAGAGTGCAGTCTGCATGTACTGTGTGTGTGTGCATGTACTGTGTGTTTGTGTGGGGGTCGGGAGTGGTGTATCTGGGAGTGGTGTCCTGCCAGGAGGGAAGGTTTGGGGAGCCCTGGGTACTTTCTTTCCACTGGGATTAGGCCTCTTGGAGCATAGGGACTGCCCTTTGGGGACATTGCCACTTGTATTTCAGCTTCCTTTGGAGGCCAGCGGTTGGTTTGGCTGTGACTTAGGGATGCAGCAAGCCCCTTGTCCTGGTGTCTGGGAGCCATGCTCATTTACCTCAGGACTGTGAGGCAGCAGGCCTAAGGGAGTACCATAAGCACCCCCATCTTGGGAGCATGGCTTCTCCTCCTGCCGGGTTAGGTGAGTGGGTTGGGGGTCAAGGGGAGCCACCTGTGCATGGATGCCCTGGCTTCCTGGGTGGAGGTGGCCTGTGGTTGGAGTATTGCCAGAGGCTATAAATAGCTGAGTGTGTGAAGAAGGAGAGTCTGGGGAAGAGAGAGGAATGGGGGAGGCCCCTGGGTCTCCAGCTGGCAGCAGAGCCCTGTGGTGAGGGAGGGGCATGGAATGTTACATAGAGCTCTGAACATAAAGCTCTTGTAGGCATAGTGTGACTTGATGGGCTGGAAGTCATACAGGGTACTTGTGTTGTAAGGGATTGTCATAGGCAGTAGGGGGTAGGTGTGGCTCTAATACAGCCAATGTGCCAGGCAGTGTTCTAACCACTCTTAAAGTGCATTAATTCAATTAATTGCTGCAACTTCCCTAGCTGTGAAGTATTGGAGTAGGACTTGAAGTCTGGCCCACTCATGGCTGCCATGTTTCGCTGGGTTGCCAGTAGGAGGATCTGGTCAGATGGGGGTCAGGTGACATCTTTTTGAAATGGAGTCTCACTCTTGTCGCCCAGGCTGGAGTGCAATGGCACGACCTCAGCTCACTGCAACCTCTGCCTCCCGGGTTCAAGTGATTCTTCTGCCTCAGCTTCCTGAGTAGCTGGGATTACAGGTGCCCACTGCTACACCTGGCTCATTTTTGTATTTTTAGTAGAGACGAGGTTTTACCACATTGGCCAGGCTGGTCTCGAACTCTTGACCTCAGATGATCTGCCTGTCTCGGCCTCCCAAAGTGCTGGGATTACAGGCGTGAGCCACTGTGCCTGGCCCAGGTGACATCTTGAACCCTTGGGTCCTCTGAGATTTGGAACTCCCAGCCTCTTCACTTGGGTCCTGCCCATGGTAGTGGCTAGAGGGTGGTCCCTGACTTATCAGTGGCCTGGAGAGAGGAGGTTACTCTGTTGGCCTCCCTTGTTTGAACTCCTACCTCAGCACAGAGGCTTGTTGCTTGTCTCAATGGAGATGGAAACTCCGAGGACCTAGGGCTTGGGCTGCAGGTTGAGGCCATCCTTCCTTGTTGTCCCCTCCTTTCGAAATCTTGCTCTAGCCATGATACCTACACCCTTCTGTCCATCTGTCTGTCCACCCATCCATCCATGATGTGTTTGGAATGATTCTACCACTCAGGACAGCAAGGGCCCTGCCTTCGTTGGCTTTCCAGTCTTGTGGGGAAAGCCTGACATTTAGGAAGTAGTTGTCGAGTACATGTGTAATGTTTTATTTCTCATACAAGTGTTCATTGTGTTATTTCATCTTGGAGATTATTTGTGGTTATGTTATTGGTACACTTTTCGGATGTCCGAGATATTCCTTTAAGCAACAACAGGCCATTAGTCAAGGGTGGTTAAGTTAAGTGGCAGGGGAAGCACAAGGGCCAGTGGAAGTAGAAAGTTTGCCTGGTCTTAGCTGAGGGAGAGGGAAGAGCTGAAATCAGAGGAAGGTGGGGAACCTTACGGTCAGAGGTGGTAACTTCCGACTTACTAAGCCTAGAAGCTGATCACATTCAAGGGTGTGACATTATGGTGTGGCTGCAGTGAGGGAAG
Source organism: Piliocolobus tephrosceles (assembly GCF_002776525.5). Classification (NCBI taxonomy): domain Eukaryota; kingdom Metazoa; phylum Chordata; class Mammalia; order Primates; family Cercopithecidae; genus Piliocolobus; species Piliocolobus tephrosceles. The sequence goes on along the minus strand of NC_045435.1, from coordinate 98,144,099 downwards.
GAAGGTAGGGGAGTGCCCAGCTTCCCTGTCTGCAGTGCAGCTTCATGGCTGGCCCCACAAGTCTCAGGTCTCCACGGACCCCCACTAGAACTGCTGCCGTGGATGCAGCGGGGCCCAGCCTGGTGAGAGGAGGCCCTGTGGCCTCTGGGCGGGGTGCTTCGAATAACCTAGTCATTGGGTGCTGCTGCAGGCAGACTGGGGCAACGTAGGTGCAAGCCTCAGTCCTGGCCCTGGTGTGCTTGCTCAGCCTTTGGTCTACTACTCCCACCCCACCCTCTCAGGTTCTCCCTCTAAACCTTAAAGCCACATGCTTGATGAAGGGCCTGACTAGGGAAGCCAGTGTGTACCCTTGTAAGCCTCTCTGTGGACCCTGAGGCCCTTCGTTTTGAAGAGGCTGAGTCCCAGCTGACTGGCTGGTCAGGAGGCCATGCGTTTGCCTTTCACAAGTGTCAGAGCCTAGGCTACCTGGTGTAGAATGACCAGAGCTGTGGCTGGGCACTGCCATTCTGATCGGGTGACATTTCAGACCGTTGGGCGCTATCTGGATCCTTGAGTTTCGTTGCTTGCTGTTGCCCCTGGAAGAAGCATCCTGTCACTTCAGGGAGATGCAGAAAGGGGTTGGGTTTGACAGGGGAATGGCTGCTCCAGTGGTGGGGGGCTTCTTTCACCTGACAGCCAGTCAGTGTCCTTCTCTCCGGGGTATACCCTGGGAAATCAAGCTCTTTCCTCATGAAGGCCACCAGTGGGGGTGGAGAGGAGAGTGAGGATGTCCTTAGGCTACACTAGCGTTCAGGGTACTTTGCCCTCCCCCAGGGTCAGGGCAGGGTTTGTGTTTCTTGCTACTCCAGTCAGCCGTTGAGGCTGATGGCAAAGTAGAGCTCTTGGCTGCTGATGGGCTGGCTGTCTGGTGGGATTGACTCTGACCCCTCCCTCCTTCCTGGGACGGGAATAGTGGTAGGAGAAGACCAGCCAGGAGTGGTGCCAGGTCACTGGCCTACTTGGGCCCAAGAAGTGTGGACAGGATGGCGGGATGCTTGGTGCAACTATCCTCTCGGGTGTCTGCGTGGGGTTCTAGCAATGAGGTTGTAAATGCCACCACCTCCCTCCATTGTGGGCGGCCTATAATGGGGTGCTGGCAGAGCTTTCAGACAGAACTGAACATCCTTTGGCATCTCCATACTCTTTCCTATCTCAGGGCTATGTGGTTCCTGGGGGTAGTGGGAGTAGACTGGGGCTGGGACTGGACGTTGTTTTGTAGGGGATGGTGAGGAAGATGGATTTGGGGAATGTTTGAAGTCAAGTTTGAAGGAAAGTGTTTGAATGGTGGGGGTTGAAGTGGTTGTCCCCCTGGATGGCACTTCCTGCAGCAGGTGGAAGGGGGTTCAGAAGTGATGGGGAGTGCCCTGGGGTCATCAGAAGCCTAGCCAGGAGAATGATCTGTGATTGCAGGTTAAGCCACCATCTAGCCCTCCTCTGCCTGGGGCACGTATTCCCCTTGGTGACTTTGAGAGGCTTACCCTGTACACGCAGGCCTCATTCCTTATGTTCTCCAGCCCTGCGTGGAGAACATTCCTTATGTTCTTCAGTACCAGGCGTGGTTGCTGGGTGTAGAAAGGACGCTTACAGGGTCCTTGCTTCCCTTTACGTATGGGCAGGGAGTTGTGGGGGACCCACTGGCATGGTCTCCCTGGGGAACTGTTGTGAGAAGGGGGCTTGGGGGCAGAGACAGGAGCAGCAGGAAGCCACTCCCCTTTGCAGTTTTCCCAAGTGGTCCTTGAGATCTTTGTCACAATTACCTGAGACAGACAGGGGTGGTTAAAAGCACATATTCTGCACCCATTCCCATTGGGATGGGTCTGGATTGGGCCTGGAAATATATATTTGAGTGAACACTGCTCCTCTTTCCCACACCTCCAACATACGGTGATTCCAGTGTGCCCTGGGGTTTTAAGGGTGCCCCTTCATCAGTTTCTGCTGCAGCAGGGAAGTAGCCCCCACCCCCACCCAGGAGCCTCAGGTATTGGTGCCCTTTCTGTGCATCTGGCCTCTGGCTGGCTGGCTGTTTATCTATCCTTCTGGGGCATTAGGTTTCCTGCCTTCTCTCTTTTGCTTAGGCCTAGGGGCAGCTGTGATGGGCTGCAGAATAAGGTGGGGGCTGGTGCCAACTGGCACATGTAAATTAAGAGGTGTTGGATGGATGGGTGGCCTGCGTCCAGGGGTGAGTGCAGGGGGTTGGTGACCCCAACCCACCACCCGGCCTCCCTCCCTCAGGGTGGCCTGGCACCCAGGACTGGGAGTAGGGGTTTGGGTGGTGGTCCCAGGGGCATGCTCGGTGGTTCTCTTTTCTCTGGGACACAGGCTCTGGGCGTGGGGAGGCTGAGACACGGGAGTGCATCTACTACAACGCCAACTGGGAGCTGGAGCGCACCAACCAGAGCGGCCTGGAGCGCTGCGAGGGCGAGCAGGACAAGCGGCTGCACTGCTACGCCTCCTGGCGCAACAGCTCTGGCACCATCGAGCTCGTGAAGAAGGGCTGCTGGCTAGATGACTTCAACTGCTATGATAGGTACTCCACGACGCGCCCTCCTTTCCTCTTGGACCCACCTGCACTTATACTGCCCACTGGGCCATTTGGGTCTCAGGATGTCTGAGCGGGAGACAGAGGACCAAGAAGGGGCTCTTGAGATGGTAGCCAGGGCCCCACGCCCTTCCACACCCTATTTGTCCTACCTCAACCCTGAGGAGGGGTCTCAGTGAGTGTCAACCACTGGCTGTTCCTCCTTGGCTTTGGGTCTCCTGTAGGGGAGGTGAGTTCACACCATCCCCCTGATGCTGCCCATGAGGTGCTCTGTCTGTGAGGAGGGGTTGGCGGGGCAGGCCTGGGGGAGTCTTGCATCCCCCAGGTGAGGGGTGTATGGAAAATTCTGTGCCTCCAGGCAGGAGTGTGTGGCCACTGAGGAGAACCCCCAGGTGTACTTCTGCTGCTGTGAAGGCAACTTCTGCAACGAGCGCTTCACTCATTTGCCAGAGGCTGGGGGCCCGGAAGGTGAGGGGGCAGTGTGGAAGTGGGGCCTTGAGTCAGCTGACCTGGGCCTCTTTGGCTTGGAGCTCTTGGCTCCTCAGTTGGGGGGTGGGGGGGTGTGGCTACAGGGCCCTGTAGTCTGGCTCTGGAGGTGTGAGGTTGGGCAGACTGTTTGACACAGGGCTCTGTGTGTCCCCCAGTCACGTATGAGCCACCTCCGACAGCCCCCACCCTGCTCACGGTGCTGGCCTACTCACTGCTGCCCATCGGGGGCCTTTCCCTCATCGTCCTGCTGGCCTTTTGGATGTACCGGCATCGCAAGCCCCCGTACGGTCATGTGGACATCCATGAGGTGAGACAGTGCTGGCTTGGGGCAGGGCAGGGTAGAGGTCGGGAGGACAGGCCAGACCTTATTAAGCCTTGCTCTCCCCCAGGACCCTGGGCCTCCACCCCCATCCCCTCTGGTGGGCCTGAAGCCACTGCAACTGCTGGAGATCAAGGCTCGGGGGCGCTTTGGCTGTGTCTGGAAGGCCCAGCTCATGAATGACTTTGTAGCTGTCAAGATCTTCCCACTCCAGGTGAGTATTTGAGGGGCTCCATCCAGGTCCTCTGCCTCCACTGTAGCTTGAACTGGAGGCTCTCCTGCCCTGAGGCAATCCAAACCCCAAATACATTGTGGTATTAGAGAAAAGTGAGCCTTATTGGGCCTAGTTACTCATGTTACACTTGGCTGGTCTGTAGATTTCATGCAACTGTGGAATTTTATCATAGGACTAGGGTAGGGCTTTGCAAAACCTTGATTTGCCCCGGTTTCCAAGGTTTTGTTTTTGACACTGAGGTCTTTCCAGCGGCCCTGGACACCAGGTCTCGCCCTGCCTCATTTGTTGGGTGATGCGGGGTCACTCACTTCCCGTCTGTCCACAGACAGGAAGGCCTCGTTTGTAAATCAAAGTGCTAGCCTTAAGTGATCTCAGGGATCACTGTTGGCCTCATGCTCCAGGACCTAGCTTAATACAGATCTTCTCCTGGTCCTGTTACAAATGCTGAAGCTGCGAGGCTGGGGGGTGGGGAATCAGCTGGGAGGCTCGGGAGTGGGGAATGGGGAATGGTTGTTCTCCTGTAGGGCAATGTGACTGTAGCAGGGCTAAACCAGCCAGTTGTCCCCCCAACCCCTCACCCCCGGCCTCAGGACAAGCAGTCATGGCAGAGTGAACGGGAGATCTTCAGCACACCTGGCATGAAGCACGAGAACCTGCTACAGTTCATTGCTGCCGAGAAGCGAGGCTCCAACCTCGAAGTAGAGCTGTGGCTCATCACGGCCTTCCACGACAAGGTGAGCCACACCCATCAGAATGGACTCTGAGAGGAGATAGAATGCCCCCTTGGTGGCTCTCCATAATATGATGACCCCTTCCCTGTGGAGGTGTCCACCATGAGGTACTCTGCCCCAGTAGCACTATCCACAATGAGGTTGCCCCTGCCATAGGAGTGGACATATGTGCCCCTATGATAGGAACCTCTCACCCTGGGATAAGTTTTTGTGATAAGAGTAGTGACTGCATGATTCCCAGCCCATAGTCCTCCCTGCCTCCTGGCCTCATCTATCTTCCATATCAATTGTAGTAGCCTCCCAGGAGGGCAGCCTAGTCATTGGCCCACTGAGACTTCTCTGCCAGGGCTGGGCTGGGTTCTGTCCTGTACCCAGAATCTGTGCTCAAGTTCTGTGCTGTCTTCTCTCAGGGCTCCCTCACGGATTACCTCAAGGGGAACATCATCACATGGAACGAACTGTGTCATGTAGCAGAGACGATGTCGCGAGGCCTCTCATACCTGCATGAGGACGTGCCCTGGTGCCGTGGCGAGGGCCACAAGCCGTCTATTGCCCACAGGTACTAGGGTCAGCACATGCCTTTCCTGCACTTGGCTTGGAGCTGTAGGAAGGGTTGGTGGGTGAGAGCAGTGTCTGGAGATGTCTCAGCTTCCTAAACATACTTATTCTGCTTGCTGTGTGTCTGAGGCAGCTGGGCACAAAACCTGGCCTTCCCACTGAGTCCTGGGGATGGCATGGCCTCCCAAGCTGGTTTGTGGTGCCCTCTAATGGCCACATGAAGTGCTGACTCCATTACTTTGGTTGGAGAGTTGGCTCAGTAGCTCTCAAATTGTCTAGTTTAGGACCCCTCTATACTCTTAAAAGGACTTTTGTGTAAGTGGATTATGACTATTGATATTTGCTGTATTCAAGCACACCCACACATCCCATTCGCTGTCAGAGTGATGACATCACATCTCATGTAGCTCATAGGAGCACAGAGTTATGCTCCTAAGAGAATGAGCCTTCAAAAAGCAAATAAATGAAAATAATTTTGACTTTATAGATTCCCTTGGAACAGTCTTAGAGATCTTCTGGGGTCCTCAAACCACACTTTAAGAAACTCTGGATGAGCTCATCACTGTCCTGCTTACTAAATGGCAGGCAGTGCTCTAAACACTTGAGAAGTGTCAATTCATTTAACCTTCATTACTGCCCATTGAGACAAGTACTGTATTTTTCAGCTCTGTCTTGCAGATGAGGAACAGTAGTACAGAGAAGTTGAATGACTTAGCCAAGGTCCTGTAGCTAGTTGAGTCTGGTTCTGTGACTGTGAGGGAGGGGAATGAGCCTCAAATTCCAGCGTTCACAGCTGAAGGGTCCCTGATGGTAATAACAGTAATGACATAGAAGGTTGACTGTATGAAAGTGCTATTCTTACAGGCCAAAAGCTTGAATGTTGTCTCCACTATATGGCTCAACTTAATAGGAACACCTAGTAAGTATTCCTGGTGTGGCCCTAAGCATTTGTACTTACCACTCAGTCGAATCCTCACAGGGCTGAGACAGGCACTGGGGAAATTGAGTACCACAAATAGCTTTGCTTAGTTAGAGGTGGAGCTGGGCGCATGCAACAGCACCCTTGCTCCACCCAGCCTTCATGGTGAGCTCAAGGCCCTAAGGGATATCTGCAGGATCCTAGGAAAGGTAATATTAAATTCCTATTCTCATTCACATTCCAAATGCTGTAAATTCTTCTCAGAAAGCTTGCATCCCAGGCCAGTGTGCCTGTCCACAACCCCTCTGAGAATATATGGGCTGGCCTTTGATAGTGTGGGGACTGGGACAGGGTCTGCCCAACCGTTAGGGTAGGTGTTGCTTTGCCAATCCTGGGGGAAGCCTTCCATCTGAAGTGCACTGAGGGATTCTCACACCTATGTGGGCTCCTGCAGCTGCCTGCCTGTGCTGCTTCACCTCTGCACCCCAGGTAGGGGGGGATGGCCTGGTCTGGGGACTGACTCTAGGGCACAGACTCTAGTATCTTGGGAACCAAAGTGGGAGTTGGATCATGATGTTAAGCTTTATCTCTGCCCACTTGTTTCCACAGGGACTTTAAAAGTAAGAATGTATTGCTGAAGAGCGACCTCACAGCCGTGCTGGCTGACTTTGGCTTGGCTGTTCGATTTGAGCCAGGGAAACCTCCAGGAGACACCCACGGACAGGTAACAAGCCTCACAGGGCAGGAAGACAGGGGCAGGCCCAGGGTAGATACTTTGCCGTTTTCGTGCTCAGCTGGCGAGGTGCACGGATGAGGGTGACTGCATGTGTTCAGAGCTGTCTGAGAACTCAGAACAGTGCTCTTATTTGACCAGTGGAGAAAGGCAGTGTAGCTGACAGTCAGCTGGGAAATGTAGAGATTCCCCATTGGGGTTTTGACCACTAGTCCTCGTTGTCTGTCTCTCACTTTTGTAGTTTTAATTCCTAAGATAAAACAGAAAGAAATGTACTAAGGATCCAAACAAAGAACCTGGAAAAATTAACTAAAAATTAAACTTAGGAAATAATTTCTAAAACAGTCACTGTTATTATTTTTAAGTGTTCTCCTTCTCCCTTTGTTTTTGGTCTTAATCTCAGTAAAATACACATCATCTGTAGTTCCTTGTATTAATTTGGTAACAATTCCATTTTAGATTACTATTATCTCCAGGATATAGTATTTAAAAATTATTATCCAAGTATAATTGATGCTGTGACCTCTCGTAACTGCTGTGAATGTGGTGAATCGAGGTTTGCCATCATTGATAACCCGTCTGAATTGCTCTGTCTTCCCCCCTCTGGTGCACAGAGGCTGTAACTCCCATGTCCCAGCTGTGTGTGTATGGCCAGTCACTGTAAACCCTGTCCTCCTCTGTCCTCACATAGGTAGGCACGAGACGGTACATGGCTCCTGAGGTGCTCGAGGGAGCCATCAACTTCCAGAGAGATGCCTTCCTGCGCATTGACATGTATGCCATGGGGCTGGTGCTGTGGGAGCTTGTGTCTCGCTGCAAGGCTGCAGACGGTAAGTAGGATGGCCGCCCTGGGCATCCTAGGTTGAGGGATAGGGAGCAGTGGGACTTTGGAGTGATCCTGCCAGGTTCTCTCTTAATCCTAGGACCCGTGGATGAGTACATGCTGCCCTTTGAGGAAGAGATTGGCCAGCACCCTTCGTTGGAGGAGCTGCAGGAGGTGGTGGTGCACAAGAAGATGAGGCCCACCATTAAGGATCACTGGTTGAAACACCCGGTAAGGGGCCTGGTGCAGGCAACTTTGCAAGAGGGTGGAGAAGGGAAAACCCTTCATGTGTAGCAGGTAAGCTGAAATCAAGGGGGACTGAGCAAAGAGAAAGTCTGCTACGTTCCCTGGACTCTAGGAATGGGTTCCAGGGGTTATGGGGAGTAAGGTAGGATGATGTCCTTCTCCTGATCCCCATCCCCACTTTGACTGAACTGCTACATTTTGGGCCCTTGTATGGTTTGGGCTTTGAATACGATTTTATTTGAATATCAGTTCTTCAAGGCAGGTAGTCATGTCTGCCCTAGTAGGGGCCTGGTTGTCTCCTTCTCCCTCCTATGTATGTTGAGGTTCAATGAACATTTCCCAGAGCTGTGGAGTGAGGCCAGTAAGCTCAGAAAGATGACTGCCACGAAGGCAGGCATGCTGATTCCTGAAGTTTCCCCCAGGCCTCTGCTGGTGGACCTGCTGCTGTGGTTGAGGCCGGTGGGCTCTGCCTGATCCTTGGGAACATCAAGTTTACTGTCCCCCAAAGCTTTTCCTCATTGAAGGGCCCTAACAAAGGTGTCTTTCCCATCTCCCCTATGCTGCTCAGGGCCTGGCCCAGCTTTGTGTGACCATCGAGGAGTGCTGGGACCATGATGCAGAGGCTCGCTTGTCTGCGGGCTGTGTGGAGGAGCGGGTGTCCCTGATTCGGAGGTCGGTCAACGGCACTACCTCGGACTGTCTCGTTTCCCTGGTGACCTCTGTCACCAATGTGGACCTGCCGCCTAAAGAGTCAAGCATCTAAGCCCAGGACATGAGTGTCTGTCCAGACTCAGTGGATCTGAAGAAAAAAGGAAAAAAGTTGTGTTTTGTTTTGGAAATCCCATAAAACCAACAAACACATAAAATGCAGCTGCTATTTTACCTTGACTTATTATTATTATTATAATTATTATAATTATTATTATTAATATTATTTTTTGGATTGGATCAGTTTTTACCAGCATATTGCTCTACTGTATCACAAACAGCGGACACGTCAGCAGGCGTTGAGGTGCTGAGCTGTGAATGCAGAACCAGCGCCATGCTGAAGAGCCTCAGCCACCTCCTGTCCTTTGGGATTCATTTTTCCCGCTTTCTCTTTGTTCGTCGTCTCAGAATCTGTGACACAAAGAAACCCATCTCCTGTCTTAGGAAACCTAATGCTGCAAACTCTACCTAGAGGAACCTTTGAAGACTGTTACATAAGAACATACCTTCCTCAGAAGAGGAGTTTCCTCTGCCCTCTGCCCTTCTCCCCTCCCTCCTCCCTCCCCTCCTTTTATTTTGTTTTAGTGAGCTTAAGAAACAGCAGATACATCTTTCACGGATCTAACGGGTGTTGTCCTGACCGAGAAAAAAACTGGGATGAGAATGGTTTGGACTGGAGTTGGAAGGGGAGGACAGTACTGGGGGTAGGATTTGGAACAGAGCTACACTGGACTTGGGCACATTCGGAGCAGCATCCTTTACTATGGAGGCTACTTCTCAGGTAACCAGGAATCGAGGGGAAGGACCTTGTGGAGGCCGAGCATTAATAGCAAGAGTGGGGTTTGGAGAAAGTCTGAGATTGGGTACAGCCCTGACTTACCTGCTGGCCCTGACCAGTTTATTTTCACTAACTTGGCCTTGGGCATAGGGTGAAACATTTTTTCTTCCTTAATTTTAAAATTAGGTGAGGGTAGAATCACAGGTTAGTGAATACATTCTTCATAAGACACGATGCTGTAAATACCCTTAATGGACGAAAAGTTGAAATACTTTTGTTTCCTCTTGGAGCAGTTCAGGGAAATGCCCACAGGGGTTGTCTTGCACAGATAGGGCAAGAGGATTTCCTGGGTGGAGTCTGCCAAGGCCTGCCTCGCTGGGGACCCCAGAGTCCTGCAGCTCTGGTTCTGCCCCAGGTGGTAACAATACTGTCCCCTTTCTGTGGCTCGTGGACAAGGCTTTCTCCAGACCTCTTAAAGTGGTACATATTCTAAAAAAACTGTTTTTCTATTATGCCATAACCTTGCTCTAGTCAGTGAATGTTCCTAATGCTGCTGTTTCAACATTTGAATTCTTTTTAATTTATGAAACATGCTAAATTTTTTTTTCAAACAAAACACACACATCCACATATACACATGCTTTGCTATGTGGCTTCCAAGGTTTAAATTTTGAAAAGTAAAAGAATTAAAACTTCACGACCACAGATCACCTCAAACCAGAAATACCTCAGAATTTTCTACTTGTGTAAGGTTTATTATATATTTTGTTAGTTGTGTTGTCTTGTAGTAAGTATGTTTTAATGTAAGTTGGCTTTTATGACAAGGAAGTTTAAAAGAAATAGAGAAAAAGAAAAAAGTTTGCATCTTCTAGGGAGTGCTACCATTTTTGTTTGATAACGCCCCCTTGTAAATAATTGTCATCAGCTGTAGGTTGGCTGTCTGGGCCAAGTCTGGGCATTCATCAGTCTTGTTTGTGAAGGCTTTTCCTTCTGGTTTCTTTAGATCATTTTATTTAAAAACAGTGCATCTCTTCATCATGAGGGCTGTGGGGAGAGGTTGACCTGGGTGAGAACTGAAGAGGCCGCCTCCTCTTGGGTTGTTTGGAGCTTCACATGGAATTCACATGTAACATGTAACTTGATCCGTTGATGTTCAGAATGACAACCCCACTTAAACCTGGTAGAAGGATGGCCCTTAGACCTGAATGGGGTGATTTTACTTGAGATTTAACTTCTTCAGCAAATTAGCAGCAACCTTGGAAGAGATGTGTGGCGCCTCTGTGAAGCACACCGTGACTCAGGCTAGTCTTCTATTGTAGCGTGTCTGGGAGGGAAGGGTTTCGCTCTTGCTGGTCTTGGAGTCCATAGTGTGGGGGGGGCACTGCACACGCCTGGCCATCTACCTGGCGTGCTATGGTCAGTGTCTGGGGCTTGCTGCCTGGGGGTCTTTTCCTCTGGGTGTGGAGGCACAGGGTGCTATGGGAGGCCCATTTGCTTCCCTCTCAGAGCTCAGTTTTTGCTTCAGGGGTCAAAATGTGGGCTGGCCAAGTGGTTACAGGAACAGGGTTTTGGTAAGCTATGTTGTCTTTTTTTAATTTTTATTTTTAAATGGTTTGATTTTGTGCTGTGGTATTTTTCTTCCCTTGGAATAATTTTTAATGGCAAAACAGGCCTTACAGCAGTTGCTTTTCTTTACCATTTATTTCTTTAAGAAGCTTTAAAATATTTATTGAAAAGTGCCATATCTAATTTTTTTAGCTTTCTCCTCAGGCAGGGCAGGCATCTTTACTTTTCATCCTCAGAAGAAACAAACCACTAACAAATGTAGCAAATTTACTGCAGGAATAGTTAGATCATGATACTACCTGAACACTAAACCCCAGCCTCTTTGTTTGCTATTAGTTCCTCTGGGTGGTTTTTCTTTTGTGTGCTGGCTTGATTCTTGTGAGAAGTTTTGACCTGGCCAAGGGAGGATTGAGCCATGGTTCTGGTGTGGGACTTTGCAGTCAGCACACAGTACAGACAGGTCAGGCCTGCCTGACTTTTCTCTGGGTGGCCTTCCCCTTCGGCCCACCGTGCGCTCAGCCACTGTAGTGTCCCTGTGGAGCCTCGCCATCAGATGGTGTGTCAGGAGATGGTACCTTTTTGGTGGGGCTGGGGAGGAGGGTGGTCCATGCCAGTTCTTTGGGCTTCAGGCCGCTCTTCCCCTCATGTTGTGGTGTAAAGCTCACCCATCAGGTGGTATATCTGGTTCTGATGGCAAGAAAAAAGTGGGGGATCTCCTTATAGGGTATGGGTCTAGGAGCACAGGTGGGCCTTTTGCCCCAGGTAAAATGTTTGTCTGTTTGCTGTCATGTGTTCTTTGAGGAGTGAGCCATCTAGAGTCCTACTTTGAATTTACTGGGTCATACAGCCTCTGCCTGTGCTGTTTTCCATAATAACTTCATGCAACATGCACTTTTCGGGGGCTCAGATAATTGCTTTCTTTTTGTTTTTGACCTCAGGCTCTTTGACAGACTGGGGAAAATGGGGCCTGGCATCGTTTTCCCTGTCAATGGGAGGGGCTGTTCCATGCAGGGTGGGAGGGGACCAAGTTAGCAGAGAGTAGCCAAGGATCCTTGCTTCTTCGTTTCTAGTGTGCTGTCATCCAAGCAGGCTCCTGGCTGTAGGGATGGGTCTTGGGGAAGAATCTTCTTTGAAAGCATCTGTGATAACTGAGAAGTCATCCCTAGCTGGAGAAATCCAGTAATGAGCAGAAGGAGAAAGCAAGTGAGGACAGAGGCCATTGTGTTACAGTGTCATGCAGAGGGCCCTCAATGATGGGGCATTGGGGAAGGCCGTAGACGTAGTCATCAGAACATTCTGGCCTGGCATAAGCTGGGTTTTCTCCTGGGACCATTGGTCCTCAGCAGGAGTTCCTTGCATGAGTTGCTTGTGGGCAAGGGCTGCAAATGGGCTGTTCTTAGGAGAAAGTGACACCGGCCTGTGAGGGAAGTTGGTGAGCATTATTAGCCTTTGTGTCCAGCATGGCCTTCTTGTCCTGTCTGCTCTGGAGAGGAGCCTGTGGGACCAGTCCTGCCTGGGGAGTGGGGAGGGCATATCCACACGTGCCGGCTGATTCTGACTCTGAATACATCCTGTCTGGACTTGGGGGTGTTTCTGCAGAACAAAGAGGTTGTTTTCCAGCCTTGAACATCTTCAGGAGGATAGAAACTCTTGCTCACATATTCTTAGTAAAGGGAAGGGTCTGTCTTCTCCAGGCCACAGAGGTAGTTCTTCGATTGCCTTAAGAGGCTAGGCTAACGCTCTTGACATGACTTAGACAGCAAAGCACTTCGTCCTGTAGTTGGGCTCTGTCACCTTTCTCTTTAGTTGGCCATATTCTCGTTTCCTCCATCCTGCTGCTATGCCCTGTGTGCTCTGGCTGTGTGTGGGGTTTTTCCCTGGTGGAAGGAGGCCCAGCTATGTATTGAACATCCTTCGTGTGTTGTGTGTGACTCAGAAAGCCTGTCACTTGGCCCCTGTGCTCTGAGCCGTGAGGGTGGGGAGGTGGCTGTTCCATTAAAGTGAGAGTATTGGATGGCCCTCTTGAAACTAGAATTTTGCCTTTTTTAGTATGTAGTATAAAGTTTCCAGCACCTACTGGTAACACAAAGACTTGCTGGTTTTTAAAATAATCTAATAAGCATAAGTATGTAAGTTTTTAGAATTGGTACTAGAAGTTGGACAGCTAGTTATTATTCTCGAGAACTTGATTTCACTAGAAAAATAAACTAATTGGAAAGCAGTTTCCAGGAGTTAACTCGGTTTGATTTTCAGTCTCAGTTATTTTAGCCTGTTGAGTTTTTGATGGCACACCTTTGGAGAGATGGCCAGGCCTGATTCCCATTTCAGGGGCATCAGACTATACTTTTTTAAGAAGCTCCGTGAATCTAGTTATCTACCCTGCATCCTGGGCAAACAGCCAGAACGAGAAGGGGACAAGGTGTCTTTTTCTCCTTTTCACTGGGGTGACATGAATTCTTTTAGTTAATGGCTGTTTGCAAATTCTAAACTAATGAAATACTCAGCAGCTAACATGTTCAATCTAGTAATGATTAGTTTAAATCTCAATTGACAGTAATGTTTTAGATAATGTTTTAGATAAACAGGCCCAGTAATTCAGTTGATGAACTGTATATACATCTTCTGAGTTTAGTTTTGTAAATGTTTAATGAATTCAGGGTTATACGCGTAGTTCTTTAAGTAAGATTCCAGGTAGTTGATTTGTAACCAGCAGTCTACCTATGAATGTATCCCAAACCTTTAGAAGGTTGGAAAAGATTTTTGAAATAATGATTTAGTTTTGTAGAAAAAACACCCCTTTGGAAATTAATTCAGTTGACCCAATAACAGTTTTTAAAACAATTGGTGGCTCCAAAAAAGGCCTGCCAACAAACAAAAGTCCAAATTATCTAGTGGGACACTTTGAATGTTTTATGTTTATTTTGGGTCCACTGTAAACTTTGGTTCGAACAATAATTTGAATTTAAAGAATTTATCATTATTTAAATTATTACCAAGTTTTTCCGTTTTCATTACGGTATCTTCCAGGTATGAATGAAACAAGACTTTTGTATTGTGGTACTTCCTGTATCCCCTGTAGTGCCAAAACCAGTGATACTTTATTTGCTCCTATGGCAGCTCATAGAGATAACTGAAGTGATTTTTCCTAATTGAAACACATATTCTCTAAATGCCAATGTGTGGTGATGGGCCCTGCACTGCCTTTACTTCTCTAGGGCAGTGTCTTTGGATTGTCTAGGCCCTGGGTAATTCTGAGAACTACTGTAAACCAACCACAGGACACTAAAGCAATGTACACACCACTCTTTGTGTATGGAATGGGTTATATAAACCTGGGCTATGCTGGACATCTACAGAAGAGTATTACATTCACTTGCAAAGTTTACATTTTTGAGCTCACAGTTAGGAAAAAATATGACCCGCGAGTTTTTCAGGTAGGTGAGGATGGGTCTTCTTGCAAATGCATGAGTTCTGTCTTGAGTCCTGGGAACTTCTCTGTTGGTTGGGTGTGGGCTCATTCCCCGACTCTCCTAATCACGTTTGCGTCAGAATGTTAGCATTGTAAATAAAAGAATAGGTTGTATAATAGATACACAACACTTGAAACTTTACTTTAAAAAAATCGATAGTTCTACATATATATTTAGTTATATCACTTGACAGATTTCTTCTACACAGTGTGGAGATTGTTTTGTACCACAGATTATTTTTATAAAGTTAGTGAATTTGAATGATTTTGTAATCAGAGCTAATGAGCTTTACCTTTCAAGAGAAACGTACACTGGAGCATGAGTGGTGTGGAACTTTTACTTAGCGCTTATATGGATTCTTGTGATACACTGGCAGACTGGAGTCAATTTGTGGGTCTTTTTTGGCCAAAACTCCACTTGTGTTTGTGTAGGACAGTGATACTTCAGCTCAGCTTCTTGTGGATTGGGAGGAGAGAGGGCCTGCAGTGTGTTTTACATTGGTGCTTCCTCCTGAGATTTCTGTTGAACAAAGGGTTCTGAGGTCAAAAATTGGTTTGTAAGCTTTTGCCATACGACATAGTCATGTGAGAGTGTTCGGGGGAACAGAAATTGTATAGGGGTGCAGATTGGGGTGGGATGGGACTCGAATAAGATTCAGGTACAAAAACTTTGAAATGAGAATCTGGTGGTTTGAGTAATCCACCAAACTGAATTACCTAAGATCACATTATCCAGGTTGGGGGACAGAATTACCCAGTTTAAGTAATTGTCCAGAAAAGTGGGGAGGGTGGCATGTGGATGCAGTGATCCAATTAAATGGAGAGCTGCCAGGCACATTTTGTCCTCTTTGGTCAGGGCTCTTTTGGAGGTGAGAATGGTTGGGTTGGCTCGCTGCTTCAATCTGTGGAGTCAGCCAGGAGCCCAGTGAGGAAGCTCAGAACCCCAGTAACAGCAGAGCATCTTTCAAATAGCTCCAGAGTTTTCCTGCTTTTCTTAGGAAGCTTAGCATCACTGCCACAATATGGAAAGTGGTCTTCATTTTAGCTTGTTTATTTTTAGGCAGAGTGGATGGTTATTTGTGTGGGACTTTTGATGGCGATATATAATGAATAATTAAGTTAATTTCTGGTATGCATAATGGCCAGTCCTGAGGCCCAGCTAAAGACCTGTCCCCCAGACTCTGCCCGCTGGCTTCAAGCAGCTGCTTCCAGACAGAGGTACACTGGACTGGATAGTTTTATCAAGAGAATCCCTAATGTGTCATTTTAAACCAGCTGTGCTTATTATTCATTCTGGTTAAGCGTATAGGTTTACACTTTACCCTTTTTATACTTGGAATAAATTTAGTTCCAGCAGATCTAGTAGCACTCCAGAAACCAACCCCATCTGTTCCCCATAAAAAGAACATTGCTCTGCAGCCACGTGTCTTGGAATGTAATTCTGTTGTGCCTTTGTTTTTGTCACTCTCTTCCCCCTAAAAGCAACTGCTGTAAGCTTTTTTCTACTTGTCTTTTCTAGTCCCCCACCTCTACCTTTTTCCTTTTTCTCAGCTCTAATTTCTGGATGCACTTTTGTGATCCAGATATTTTAAGAACCAGTTACCTCAGACCTCATGTTGAACAGTGTCACCATCTGGGTCCTCTTGATACTGCAGACTTTTAACGTACACATGCAGGAACCCTGCTGAGCGTGGGCACTTGTTTTAAAGGAAAACTCTTCCCAAGGACTGAAGAAAGGGCTTCTGGCAAGCTCGTCCTGGCACTGTGGTGGGATGGGTCTAGAGTGTCATCTGAATGGTGCTTCCTGTGTTCCTCTTTGAATTCTGCCATTTTCAGTATTCTCGTGTATCTGAATAGGCAAAGCGATTTAATTGGCTGGTCGGTCTTGCACGCAAATTAGTTCCAAAGATAAGCTCTTTGTATCACATTTCCAGTCGCTAATGCTCAATGTAGAACATTCCTTTAAATGGCAGGATAAAAAACCCACTATCCACCATAGTGCATTTTGGGAAGATGTCTGTAGCATATGTTGCTGTGAAATCAGGCCTTGTGGGATATGGCTGTTTGTCATTTTGATGTATTTTAAATAAATATATATATTTTTTAAAGAGCCTTTTTTACCAGTTCAAAAAGTTTAATTAACCAGCAGTCACCACATCTGAATTTTTGTCTCTGGGGCGTAGATGGCAGACCAAGATTAAAAGTGGTAGCTCAGCCATATGAGCATGGTCTACCTTCCTGGGCTGTCCTGCTGTCCTGCAGACCTGCTGTTCCGCAGACCATGGGACACAAGGTCAGTGTGTTCCCAGTGAGGGTCCCAAGTCAGTCATCTTAAGTGTTTGGTCTCTGCCCCATTCAGTGGACTGTTGACTTCAGTCCCTGCAAGTGCTTTAGCCTGAGTGGGGTTTTCTCAGAGCACTGCCACAAGTTAAGTGTGTGTTTAGCCAAATAATTTCTCCATAAGGGAAAAATGCAGTCGCCCAAATTTTACCAACAATGACAGAGATGAGAGTAGGAAAGATTAGGCAACATCTGAGTTTTAATTGGAAAAGTGTCCAAGTCATCATGAAAGGCCGACTGGGAGCAAGTGATGATTAGAGATTCTTTAGGAGACCTCATCTGAAAATGTTAAGACTGCCAGTGAGGGAAGGAATTGTTAAAATGCCAGCGGCTTTTTTTTTTTTTTTCTCTTTTTTTTTCTATAATTCTATAAAAATGCAGAGAAAGTTGAGTGGTACTTCAGAATTGAGGGAGAGGGTTACCGCAGAGTAGAAATATATTTCTAGATTTCAGTTCCAAACCACAAATCCACAACAATGCCATTTTTCAACTGTACAAAAATCTGCTTATGAACTTGACATGATCTTAAATGGTAGTGTCAAAGGCCAAGTTTTTCACCTGTTAATATTTTTCCACATTTGTCCTTGAATCTGAATAACTTTATACAGTACTGTAAATTTAACTTACATCGAGTTTGATGTCAATTCTTATGAAAAGAGCTTTCTGCATGTAACACATACGGTTAAAGAACACAGCAAAGAACAAAATTTGCAGGAACAGTTTTGGAACCAACAGAAAATGTCACCTCTTATTTGCCATCTTATATATATATATCAGTTTTACCAGCTACTTCTAAATTTGTACATTATTTGTAAGGGAAAGAAGGAAAACCCTAAGACTTGTCTAACTTAGTGGAGAATGTGTGTGTTGGGCTTAGGATGGATAGCTAAGTCTTATTGAGCTGTGTTACCTAACTTGTATATAAAAATTGTAATTAAAAGTTTGGGTTCACCTGTTTCTCACAGTTTAAAATGATGAGTAATTGCAAATTCTGGAAATGTGACAGTATATGATTTAAGGCTATAGAAGCAAGGAAGCTCTTTCAAGTGCTAAAACTAAAGACTTCTAGTTTTTGGCTCAAATTCAATAAGTACTGTTTGTATGCCAGGATATGTGAGATGTAAATGTAGTAGGTCACTTTTCACCCTTGTAGCTATAAAATAAAAATTTTGTAGAACAGAATAGCTTGTACTACTGAATTAACAAAAGTTATACTAAAGTATCATGTTTTAAAACAAATATATATATATACAGAGTTAAGCTTGTTGCTGTTACCCTGTCTGGATTTGAAAAGTGGTTTGATTTATATATATATATATTACACACACACACACACACACACAAACACACACATACACACACCCCTAAAATGGCCTAAAGCAGACATCCATGTAATTACAGTTGCAAAATGAAAACATTTTGGAAAGAACATTGTATCATAGTTCATTCATTTGCAGTGGATCTTTGTTCCTTTTTACTGTGGTAATTTTAGAAATGAGTGTCAAGTTTGAAATTAGATCTGCTAAGTTGGGGTTTTGCTGCTTGAACTCTGCACTGGGTCCTCAAATAAACCGATGTGAATGTAGTTTTTTCCCCCTGTGTGAAGAAGCAGTTACACCCCAACAATAGGAGGAAAAATCTAGAACTATTTCAAGTTTTATCTTTTTGTATATGAAAATAAAATATAATAATAAAACAATCTTGTCTCTCTTAATTACGTGGCAGGGGATTGGAGTTTCCTTTCATGAGGATTAGAAGTAAAATGGCGTTCCCTTGCTTAGAGGGCTGACTCAAGTCAGCTCCTGTTTGGTATGTGTAATATTAACACATGTTAATGGCTGAATGCCTAGTCTGCCATGGTCCTGTGGGGCTGGAGCTAAGCACAGGTCTCCATTTCTGCCATTCAGAAGTGCAGGGTCTAGTTGGGGACACTATGAATGGGGACCGTTCTCCTGAATGAACTGTTCTGGGATTTTGGGTAAGTTTCTGCAGGGTAGCATATTTTCCAAATGTCCAAGACACTCCCCCATTCCCCCATCCTCTGCCGCCAGTCCTGTACTTTGCAGACAACCCTGAGCAATACTGTTGTAAGTGGAGCAGAGAAGCCTTGAAAATAGTTGTATTCAGGACTACTGCAGATGACAAACTGCCATTCCCAGACGTTGCTGAGTACTGGAGTCATTTGCTGAGCGATTAAAAAATACAATTATGGGTCCTTATCCCCAACCTGGAATTAGCAAAGCAGGTCTCCGGTTTCAGAGATCTGGACTTAATCTCACCAAAGGAACTCATGGTTCCCCGACAATAAAATAATGATAGTCTTTAATACCTAACAAAACAGGAAGGCCCTAGAAATCATCTCACTGCTTTCTGCACTAACAAGTTTTTTTGGTCCATGACTCCTATTTGCCTAAGTGGAGAAACACCTTTTTAATTCACCCTTTATTATGAGAATTAAGCAACTGTTGATAACTTTTGGAGAAAGTTTTTGATGAAAGGACCCTTTATTCAGGGACCAGTTGCCCAATATTTGGCTGTTTTTGCTCTTTCACATTTAGAAAGTTCACCTTTTATTAGTGAGTGCTCCTAATGAAGGAAGGAGGGCAAAGGGCTGACATTTTTGACATAGGATCTTGGAGCTGGAAAAGCTGAAAGATTGGACCTTAGAAGTCATCTGGTCAAACTTTCCCTTTATAGCAAAGGAATTCTTTGACCAAAAGAAATTTGACATAGAAGTTGGTTTATATTAACCAGGCTTGTCTGAATGAGCAAGTAGAAGAGGGCCAAGGGACCATTTCACTTACCCTCATCCCTTCCTTTAAGTCTCAGGCATCGCTATGGAACACCTAGGAACCTTGATTAAAGTTTACAAATCGCTGGCCCAGTGCCAATTTTAGAGGTGGGCATACAGGCCCAGAGGGAGTTTTCCTACCCAGAGGCAGGCAGCCCTTCCAGTTCTTGACCTCTTGGGACCAAATGTGGGGTTACACTGTTGTTTAGAAGTAGAGGATCTGGATTAGGAAAAGCCATCTACTATTTATTTCTCTAGTATTTAGCAGTGTCTGGCACTTACAAGAGCCTTAAGAAATACAGTACCTCAGTGATTGTGTATTTAGTAAATTCTGGGGAAAGCTGCTGAAGTAGCCTTGAAGTCTACAGATAACAGTGTTGTCTGGTTGTATTTGTCAGGATCCTTGGTTGCAGGTGACAGAAACCATTAGACAAAAAAGGGGGTTTCACTGAAAGGATTCTGGGAGAAATGACTAGACAAGCCTTCAGAAAGGCAGGATGTATGTGGGTTTCAGGAGCCTTGCGAGTTGGGGTCACAGCATTGCAGGCCTTCTCCACCTGTGTCCTGGTATTTCTTCCATTATTGCTCAGAGCAAGACCAGATGCATCTGCTCCTTTGACTTCTTAGCAGGAAACAAGGCTGTAGACAGTGCCAGAGGTTTTTTTTTTTTTTTTTTTGAAACAGAGTCTTGCTCTATTGCCCAGATTGGAGTGCAGTGGCACGATCTCAGCTCACTGCAACCTTCCTCTACTGGGTTCAAGCAATTCTGCCTCAGCCTTTCAAGTAGCTGGGATTACAGGCACGCAGCACCACGCCCAGCTAATATTTGTATTGTTAGTAGAGATGGGGTTTCACTATGTTGGCCAGGCTGGTCTCAAATTCCTGACCTCAGGTGATCCTCCAGTCTCGGCCTCTCAAAGTGCTGGGATTACAGGCATGAGCCACTGTGCCTGACCCAGTGCCAGAGTTTTACATCACAGCTTTGCTACCCAGAGAGAGTACTAGATCCAAAATCCCTAGGAAGGACTCTGGTTGATGTAGCTTAACCAGTCCGGGTCCTTCACAACAGGTATTCCTGGCAAGGGGGTAACCTCCCATTTGAGGCTGTCAAAATAATGTGCATACTTCAGTAGGTTGTTAGAAGTGGCCTCCTGGTCAGTGAATCATCAGTGGGATCAGATAGAAGTTATTCCTACCGGTTTTCCAAGAAATAGGAAACTTGAAAGTTCTGCTAAGAACTAAGTCCACACGGAATGCTGGAGATTGTGCTGCAAAATGAACTCATTTATTTGTGAGTGGTAGTCCATGAAATCTGTCTATCCTTTCTTTGCCAGCAGGCATTCAGCAATCTGGATTTTATATTCTATCAAGACAAAGAGTAGAGATGACTCAAATATTTCTAACATTTACAGAGCACCTAACGACATGCCCCTGGTACTTCCCTAAACATTTTACATGTGTCATCTCCTTTAATCCTCACAAGAACGTATGATCTAAGTATTATTATTCCAATATAAAAGAGAAGGTTGGGGACAGTGACTCACACCTGGACTTACAGCACTTTGGGAGGCCAAGGCGGGAAGATTGCTTGAGGGCAGAAGTTGGATACCAGCCTGGGCAGCATAAGGAGATTCCCTTGTCTACTCCCCCACTCCTGCCAAAAAAAATTAGCCAGGCAGTGTGGCACGTGCCTGTAGTCCCAGCTACTCAGGAGGCTGAGGCAGGAGGATCGCTTGAGCCCAGGAGTTCGAGATCGCAGTGAGCTATGATCATTCTACTGTACTGCAGCCTGGGTAACAGAGACCCTGTCGCTAAAAAAATAAATAAATAGACCTGAGTTGGAATATCGGCTCTGGAGACCTTAGTGTAACCATATGCAAGTGTTTACTCAGCTATTAAATGGGACTAAAAGCATTTTCTTCTCAAGAATATACATAGCACACCACTAAATCCTCTAGACATCGTATTCCCCATCCATCGCCCCGCCCCAGTGGACCAGGGATGAAGCGGGGATGCGCCAGGGCATCCAGGTTTGTCGCCAGGGGGCGTACAAGGCCCTCAGTTTGGCGGGCGGCGGGACGGGGGCCGGCCTGCGCGCGCATGCGCTGTGATAAAAGGCCGGTACCCCGGGCAAGATGGCTGCCAAGAGTATCGCTTCCCGCCTCCGGGGCTCCCGGCGTTTTCTGAGTGGCTTCGTGGCCGGGGCTGTAGTGGGCGCTGCGGGAGCTGGGCTCACGGCCCTGCAGTTCTTCCGGAGTCAGGGCGCTGAGGGATCGTTGACAGGGAAGCAGCCGGATGGTAAGTCTGTGGGCCCGCCCTCCCTTCCCTGGCCCAGGTTGCGGGCTCCGACTCCTACCTGGGATGTGAATGGCAGTGCCTGACGGACAGCCTTCACCGTTTGCTGGGCCCCGAGCCTGGCCCTTGGTTTCTGACCTTTATTCTCCCGGCTTGGCCTCCCCTCCCCACCTCGCGTCTGGCCAGCTTCCCTCATGTCCTTCCTTACCCCGGGCATCTTAGTTTCCTTCACAGAACCACCCCCCTGCCCGACTTTCTTCCCCCAAATTACTCATCGCGTTATCTATGTTTTAATAAAAGTCTGTGTCCTCCACTAAGATTGTTAGCTCCGTAAGACTTGAGACTATGTCTGTTTTGGTCTCCATCATCTAACCAGCACAGTACCTGGTACATAATTGGCATTCAGTAAGTATGAATGAAGGAATAAATTAATACATAGTTTTAGTAGATTAGTTAACTGCCCTTCTTTCGTCATTGTTCAGTTGAAGAATACCTGTTATCTCTCCAAAGTGTATAAAAACTCATGTTGCAATGAGTACCTTACATTTGACAAAAAAAAAAAAAAAAAAATTAAGACGTGCTCATTTCTTACACTTTGTGGATGTGCCAATTTAACTTGCTCCTTTGGATACTTGGCATCTAGCAAGAGAACTACCCCCTTGATGGGTTGAGGATTTGAGAAGGCATCAGGGGAGGATTATCTCGAAACCGACTCACTGTTGATTGTGTGCTTGGTTTCTCCCACTTGGAAAAACAGTACCAGTTTTACTGTCATCTTGCAACAGCACACATATCAGTGCTTCAGAAATGATTTGGAAATTTGATGTGAAAGACTAACAAGATCAAGTCTTTATTCAAAAGTTGACGCAGTAGCTGCAGTTTATTTGTTGATTATAGGCAAATCTGTACTTTGTCTACTATTTTCTTCATCTCATAAGTAATTGCAAAAATGAGATTTTCTCGTTGATTAGACTTTTGAGCCAGTCCTTTGTAAATCACACCGCTCTCCTTTTCCTTATACTCTTTCATTCTTAAGAGCCACTAATTGTGTGTTTGTGTTTTTGTTTTGTTTTGTTTTGTTTTGTTTTCATTTTTAGGATCTGCGGAAAAGGCTGTCTTGGAACAATTTGGATTCCCTTTAACTGGAACAGAGACAAGGTGTTACACTAATCACGCTTTGTCTTATGATCAGGCAAAGCGGGTGCCTAGATGGGTTCTTGAACATATATCCAAAAGCAAGATAATGGGTAGGTGGTTGGACAAAAAAATTGAAGTAACAGTATTTATGAAAGATGTCTCCAAATTTAAAACAGGATGATTATTAATATTCTCAACCTTTTTCATATCATAGCACATGTAGAAAATTATATTTGTATAGCTTACTGGTTAAATCAACCCTGCCTGGCAGCCAGAAAGCCAGACCCTTTCCAGCTGTTTCAGGGCGGAAAATATCCATATTTTGACACACTAGTTGGGAGGCTCTGTCATAAATATTACAGCAATGAGCACCATTCAGTTTTACCTTAACAAATATTTATGTGTCTGGCACTGTGATAACACTTGGGGACCTATGTGTGACCACAGGATCTCTACCCCCATGACACTTTGAGTTGGGAGAGTAAGTTGACCTATCAAACAAATAATTATGAATGTATAATTATAATTTTTCCAAAGGAAGTGATTGCAAGTTAGTGTAGTATAACTAGGAACAGTAAAAAGTTTGATGAGAGGCTGGGCGTGGTGGCTCACACCTGTAATCCCATTACTTTGGGAGGCTGAGGCGTTTGAGCTCAGGAGTTTGAGATGAGCCTGGCCAACATGGCAAAACCCCGTTTGTACAAAAAATACAAAAATTAGCTGGGCGTGGTGGTGCACCTCTGTGGTCCCAGCTACTTGGGGGACTGAGATGGGAGGATCTCTTGAGCTCAGGAGGTGGGGATTGCAGTGAGCCAAGAGTGCAGCACCACACTCCAGCCTAGGCAACAGAGGGAGACCGTGTCTCCAAAAAAAAAAAAAAAAGTGTGATGAGAGATTATAACAGGGGAACCTGATTTTGATTAGTAAGGCTTCTCTGAAAAAGTGGACTGAAGAGTGAATGGAAATTACTTAGGCAGGGGGTTGAATGTGCCATGGGATGTGGAGAAGAGCTTTCTAGAAAGAAAGGAACACTTGCATCTTTGGAGGCCCCCAATATGGAGAGGGGTTTTGTTCTTTTAGGGAACTAAAAGAGTGCCAGTAGGTGAATGAGGGAGAAGGTGATGTGAAATGAGGATGGAGAAATAGGCAGGTGTGTCACTTTATTCACGCGTCCTTATGTCTTGATAGGGTCCTGTAGAATTACCAGATCTTGATAATTAATGTCAAATTGGCTTCTAGGTAGATTCTTCAAGTTTACCCACCTACCATCATTGTTTGTTCTCTCTCTCAACCCTCACCCATGGTGAGCATTACTCAGCTTTGCCAATTTAATGCTGATTTTACTTGTGTTTATTGATTATTAGTGAGAGTTAACATGTTGTGAATTAGTCTTTTTTGGTAAGTTATTCTTTACCCATTTCAGTTGGGGCATTCTCTTTTGAATTTATTTGTAGAAGTTCTTTTATTTATTAAGGATATTACCTTTTGTCACAGTTGTTTTGTTCCCTTTTGTTATTTGCTTTTTAATTTACTGTGTGTTCCACATATTCTCCTTTGCTTTAAAATGTGTGCTATGGCTATGCATATTAAAATGGTGATATTAAAGTAAGTGTGTACCATTCTAGAGTGCATAGCAACCAGCAGAATAACAAGAGGCTTGGAATGTACTTGCTGTTAGAGAGAAACCAATGTAAGTGAAAACTTTATCTAGCATATAAGAAAACCTGGGCATTTTATGTTGTATAATAAATCTTGTGAGCTGTGTACTTTTGAGGCAATAAAATAGAGCCGATTAATATTTGAAAATAGGGAGCAATGTACCTGTGTTTTACTTGATTTTAATGTAAAAGGACTTCTATTTTCAGTAATGATGGACTGAGTTATTCAGATAGCATCTTCCTGCTGAAAACCAAAAATGTTAGTATATAAAAAGTGTATATACATATTTATATTTTTTTACTTTTTTTTTGAGATGGGGTTTTGCTATGCTGCCTAGGCTAGTCTTCAATTTCTGGGTTCAAGTGACCCTCCTGTCTCAGCCTCCTGAGTAGCTGGGATTACAGGTATGTGCCGCTATGCCCAACTAAAAGCGTATCTTTTAAAAAATCACCTACGAAAAATGAAGAGCCAGCAGCATAGTGGAGAATTGCCAGGCTAGTGTTTATGGGAGAAAGCCAGAATCCAAAGAGGTAAGCGCGGTCTTGGCAAACCGAAACCACATTTGCCTTTGAATTCACAGCATTATGGGGTGAGGAGGATTGAAGGAAAGACCTAAGGCTCACCCAAGGTAGGTTGTCCTGTAGGTCCTGCAGTGTAGGAGACCCTTCCTGTGTTACCCTGGAACTCCAAAGGGCTACATCCTCAGGCAAGAGTGAACTAGAACTAACTTCCCTGCCCACTCGTGGGGACTACATGGAAGGTTGTCTTGGCATTGAACAGAGACAGGTCAAAAGAAAGATAAAAGGTTTGTTCCAGAGAAGGTAAGGTCAAAAACTGGCTGTCATGCAGACTTACAGCCCAAATCTGTGCATCGAGAGGAGATCAGGGAACCTTAATCCCTGAGCATGGTTTAATATGGTTCTCCACTGGTAATGTTGCTAGACACCTTACAGCAGTAAATTTACATCTTTTCTCAAGGAAGATATCTTTTTAGGCCTTTGGAAATTCCTACAGATTGCTTCTATGTGACAGTGAGCACCAGCCAAAAATAACTAGGTGTAGAAGGAAGTGATTCCAATGGTAATGACACTTAGAAATTTACTAATGATAATTTTCCTGTATTCTTTATAAAGTGATTCTAAAACGTTTACGTATATGATACTTTACTGTGAACTTTGGGATCTGATACTAAGTTTTTCTTGGCTGAATGAAATCACCTTGGAATCAGTGACTTCACTGTTCTCCATTTTACACTTCCTTGAATAACAGTCTGAGTATGTTTCATTTGTTGTCATAACTTTTGTAGTTTAAGAAGGTCTTACCTCACGATAGTGCAGTAGGTAGTGTTAGGATTTGCTAATGTTCTCTGTGACAAACCATTCTGGAGGTGTCAGAAAATAAATAAAATCTGAGATTTCTTCTTTCCTATGTAGTACTCAGATACTCTGTTTTAGAAATTACTGGGTGGAGCTCATAACTTAAATGTTTATTTTGTCATGGTTCAAGAGGCAGTAAGCAAGATATCAGAGACACTCTTCTACCCAAGGCTGTGCCTGCCTAGAACAAATTGTTTTGTGTCTATATATATCCATTATTTTAGTACACATAAACTTGTCAAATACAATCGTACAAAATACAATACATGGGTGTCTTTTTTAAAAAACAAGCATTTATTTAGTAGCCAAGCTTTTTATATAGTTTAGCGTTTTGATTATTGATTGTTTTTACTTAAATGCTATTCAGAGGAGTTTTTCTTTAACTGGAAAGGCCAGAGTCAGAATTATAGGCGATACCTACACTGTATGAAAAGCATTCTTTCCTAGACTAGTACTTTCTAAATTCAGATGAAGTATCTGAACTATTCCAGGAACTTGAGACATGCATGCAGTCCCTAATACTAATTGCCTGAAGAGATACCAGCCAGTAGCAGCCAGCTTGCCTTGCTTAGAGAATCTTGAGGGACATTTGTCTACTGATAACATACCCATTTTGTGTGTTTTTCTTCAGGTGATGCAGACAGAAAGCATTGTAAATTTAAGCCTGATCCCAATATCCCTCCAACCTTCAGTGCCTTCAATGAAGATTATGTTGGAAGTGGGTGGTCACGAGGACACATGGCTCCAGCAGGAAATAACAAATTTTCAAGTGTAGGCATACTTTGGGGGAGGGATGGGAACATGGGGCTGATGTTATACATACAACAGGAATTAGAGATTAAAAACCTAGGAGCTAAACCTTAAAACTTGAGAATTTCCATACTCTTATTTTTCTTCCTGACTTTATTTCTCTTCTTTCAATCACATGCTGAGACATTTTTAAACAGGTTGAATGAGGAAAACGAAGTGCTATATGAAGGGAACTAGAAAGCCACTGGGAGCTGAAGCTACTCACTTTTTTTTTTTTTTTTTTTTTTTTTTTGAGACAGAGTCTCACTCACTCTGTTGCCCAGGTCAGAACACAGTGGCTTGATCTCGGTGCACTGCAACCTCTGCCTCCCAGGTTCAAGCAATTCTTGTGCCTCAGCCTCCTGAGTAGCTGGGATTACAGGTGTGCGTCACCATGCTCAGCTAATTTTTGTTTGTTTGTTTATTTATTTTTTGAGATGGAGTCTCTCTCTCTCGCCCAGACTGGAGTGCAATGGCACGATCTCAGCTTACTGCAACCTCTGCCTCCCGGGTTCAAGTGATTCTTCTGCCTCAGCCTCCCAAGTAGCTGGGATTACAGGTGCCCGCCACCACACCCAGCTAATTTTTGTATTTTTAGTAGAGACGGGGGGTTTCGCCACGTTGGCCAGGCTGGCCTCAAACTCCTGACCTCAGGTGATCCACCCGCCTTGGCCTCCCAAAGTGCTGGGATTACAGGCGTGAGCCACTGTGCTCGGCTACTCACTTATTTTTAATTAGTTAATTAGAGACAGAGTCTCGCTTTAATGCCCAGGCTGGAGTACAGTGGTGGAATCATAGCTCACTGTAGTCTGGAACTCCTAGGCTTATATGGTTCTCTTTCCTCAGCTTCCCCAGTAACTAGGACTACAGTCATGTGCCACCATGCATGGCTAATTTATTTTGAAAAATGTTTTTAATTTGCAGAAAATTTGTAGAAATTCATAGAAAAGGTGAAAAAATAGTACAACAAACATACTGATACATTTACGTATACATATGTAAATTCTGCAACCATTGACAAAGTTGCAGACATAATGTTTTATTTCTAAATAGATTGCTCAGGAGTATGCATCATCTAAGAATAAGGATGTTTGTATATATGAATATAATATATATAAATACAAGTATATCAAGAAGTATATATGAATACATTTTTATATATTTGTGCAGTAATATTATCTAAAATACAATGTATAGTCAGCTTTCAGACATGGTCCTAATTATGTCCTTTATAGCTTTTTTGATTTAGTATTCAATCATGAATCACGCATTACATTTAGTTATCATATTTCTTTAGTCTTCTTTAATCTAGAATGCTTTTCCTGCCAAAAAGTGGAGGAGTGTCTTTCATGATATTGACATTTGTTGCGAGAACTATTGGTGATTATGTCATTAAGATAGTAATTCTCTACCTTGGACACTCATTATAATCACCTGGAGAAGTTTTCACAATCCTGATGCCCAGATCTGAACCTCATACTTACAAAATTGGAATATCTCAGGGATGAGACCCAGGCATCAATGTCAATATTTTTAAAGCTCCCTAGATTATTCCAGTGTGCACCCAAGATTGAGAGCGACTGCTTGAAGAGAAGGTACTTGTAGCATTGGCAGTTAGTATAGATCAGTGAAGAAATTACAGTGAGGCAGAGCCTTGGGTATTTGGGTCAGAAATGTGAAGTGAATGAACACATAGTGGCCGGATATTCAGAAGAACAAGGACGTTTTCTCTGCCACTTTTGAACTAGTATGTTTGTACTGTACTAAAATAACTTTTGTGAAAATTGATCTCTGTTGAGAAACTCTTTGCCAGAGGCTTAAAACCAGAATTTGCCCTTAAGCTTTGTGTTGGAAATATTTAGTTCTTAGAATTCACATTATAGGTTTGGATTTTATAATTGATAAGCATAGCTAACTAGTTACTTTGTAGTCCTCATTTTGAATAATTATTATAAGAGCTTTCTGTCCTGGAATAATTATGGCTTTCATTTATTGAAACAAGTAGTCAATAATTGCCTAGCACTAATGTATAAATAAGAAACTGTTTTTCTGTGTCTTTTTAATAAAATGTATTTTAAAGAGGAAACATTTCAGTGCAAGTTACTATGTTTCTTTCTTTACAGAAAGCCATGGCTGAAACCTTTTACCTTTCTAACATTGTGCCTCAGGATTTTGATAATAATTCTGGATATTGGAACAGGTGAGGGATGAGAGTTTTAAAAACATGATTCTGTGGAAGATAAATGAAGTGACAGGAGAATGTACTGATGTACCTATTAGCTGTTTCTGTCTTTGTTTTTCAAAAGCTAAGCCTCTGAAGGTAAGTACATTGGGCCAGTTTTCTCTGCTGTATTTTGGGAGTACAATCTTCTACAGAAGATCAGACTTCAAAACATAGCCTGCCTTTTTGATCATGTTTGCCACTATTCAAAAGTCAAGTTTCAAAAGAAATGACTCAAAATAATAATCTTAGTAATTGAGGAAGCATCTTTTTTGAGTATGTTCAGTGAACACTGTTATTTTCTCTTGTATTCCAATATTTCTTAGCTTTTTAAAAAAAACAGTTTTGTATTTCAGGAGCTCCTGAGCTTTAGGCCAGGGTCTGTGGTTCTTGTTTATAGTCTCAGCATTTTGAGAGGCCGAGGCAGGAGGATTGGTTGAGCAGGAGTTGAGACTGACCTGGAACATACTGAAGCCTTGTCTCTACTAAAAATTTAAAAAATTAACCAAGTGTGTTGGTCCATGCCTGTAATCCCAGCTACTCAGGAGTCTGAGGTGGGACAATCACTTGAGCCCAGGAGGTTGAGGCTGTAGTGAGTGGTAATTGTGCCTCTGCACTCCAGCCTAGACAACAGAGCAAGACCCTATCTCAAAAAAAAAAGTTCCTGAACTTGAAAAAAAGTTGGAGCATAGTTTAATATAACTATTAACCAGTTTTTTTTTTTGTTTTTTTTTCTCCCCCTGAGGCAAAGTCTCACATTGTTGCCTGGGCTGGTGTGCAATGGCATGATCTCAGCTCGCTATAACCTCCGCCTCCCGGGTTCAAGCGATTCTCCTGCCTCAGCCTCCCGAGTAGCTGGGATTACCGGCACACACCACCACACCCGGCTAATTTTTGTATTTTTAGTAGACATGGGGTTTCACTATGTTGGCCACGCTAGTCTCGAACTCCTGACCTCATGATTTGCCCACCTTGGCCTTCCAAAGTGCTGGGATTACAGGCATGAGCCACCATGCCTGACCACTATTAACCAGTTTTTGATAGAACCTAACTGTAAAATAATCTGGGCCTTCTACATATTTCTGACACTGTCAGGTGGTTTCTTTATGCATCTAAAACTAACAGTTTGAGGTTCTTTCAGGCTATTGTGTTTTTCCCCATATAGTACTTTGTGGTTTAAAATAATGAAGAGAGCACCCTGCACCAACGAGAGACTTCAGCAGTTATCAGTCAGGGCGACATTTGTTTCGTCTACATACCATCACTTTGACACACTCAGATTATTTTTAGCAGATTGCAGATATTTTATCCATAAATGTTTCGTTATATATATTTAGAATATAAGGATTCTTTTAAAATATAACCACAGTATTATTAATGTCCTTAAAGAATTTAACAATAATTCTTTGTTACCAATTTTATAGTCAGTTCAAATTTTCTTGGTTGTCTTTGATTTTTTGTTGTTGTTGGTTGGTTTGAATCAGGATTCAAACAAGATAGACACAAAAATTTGGTTGATATATCTCTTTAGTTCCTATTAATCTGTAGGTTTCCCTTTCTTTTTTTTTTCCCCCCATTCAAATTATCTGTTGAAGATCTAGGATGTTTGTCCTAGAATTTCCTTTCCATATTCTGGATTTGCTGATTGCATACCTGTGGAAGCATTTAACATTTTCTTTTCCCAAGAGACAAATTTCTGGGAGGAAAACTTTACCTTGTGATTGGGCATATATATATGCTATTAAAAATAATTAAAAAAAATTTTTTTAAGGCCAGTCAAGTGAAGCAGTGGGAGTAGAGATGGAACAAGGAAGTGTGTAACCGGTTGTGAACAATTAGTTGTAAACCACTGCACTTATATCAGCCTATAAAAATAATTGGATTTTACTTTTTAGATAAGAAACTGAGGAATGAGGAAATGCATTGTTATCTCTCATTTAGAAATCTCTTCCAACTGGGCCTTGTGCAGTGGCTCATGCCTGTAATGCCAGCACTTTGGGAAGCCGAGGTGGGCAGATCGCTTGAGGTCAGGAGTTAGAAACCAGTCTGGGCAATGTGGCGAAACCATGTGTCTACTAAAAATAAAAAAAAATTAGCCAGGTGTGGTGGCACACACCTAAAATCCCGGCTACTCAGGAGGCTGAGGCAGGAGAATCACTTAAACCCAGGAGACGGAGGTTGCAGTGAGCTGAGCCTTAGTGACAGAGTGAGTGAGACCCCGTCTCAAAAAAAAAAAAAAATCTTCCAACTGCAGTGTAAGAAAGTACATATTAAAACTACTTGCCATTTGGGCGCCTGTAATCCCAGCTACTCGGGAGATTGAGGCAGGAGAATCTCTTGGACCTGGGAGGCTGAGGTTGCAGTGAGCTGAGATTGCACCATTGCACTCCAGCCTGAGTGGCAGAGTGAGACTCCATCTCAAAAAAAGAAAAAAGAAAAAAAAACTACTTGCCATTTTTATCTGGTAAATTGACAAAAACAGTTTTTAAATGATAAATCCCAGCATTATAAAGATTGTTGTGAAACAGCTGTTGTATTTTGGAGCTTATAGAGTAAATTGATATAGCCCTATTAAAAATGTTAGTTTTACATATGATGACGAGTTAAAATAAATACATTCAGTATTTCTGGTCCTTGAAATTTATCTGAAGGAAATGATACAGTGTTGCATTATTTAAGAAATGTTAACATAAGCCCAATTGTCCTGCAAGAGGAATGGTTAAATAAAGTATATCATCTTGTTGGAATGATATATAATTCTTGAAAGCTGGTTGGGAATTATGGCATAAAAAAAGTTTTCAGTTCATGAAATTTGAATTCCAGAATGTACTCTGAGTGCACATAAAGAAAAATGTAGATAGTTTTGTTAGTGTATGTGATTTTTAAGGTTTTTCTGTGCAGTAAGCAAACTGGAAAAATAATTGTTTGTATGCTTATCATATTTTGTGCTATGTTCTTGTTAATTTCTCAAATGCAGGTTTTCTTGGTATCTTTCATAGGGATTGATATGATTTGCTGCTATCTTACATGTATATATGTGAGAATATCATACTTTTTTTGATTTGTTTTTCAGAATAGAAATGTACTGTCGAGAGCTGACAGAAAGGTTTGAAGATGTTTGGGTGGTATCTGGGCCTTTGACGTTACCTCAGACTAGAAGCGATGGAAAAAAAATAGTTAGTTACCAGGTAAGGATGTTTAATAGTCAGGTTTATGTTATCTGTATGATATTATAATCTCACTTTGCATTCTGCTTTTTATTTTTGTTTTTATCATTTAAAAAATTTTTCATTCTACTTTTTAATTTCACTTATTCAACAATATTTATTGAACGCCTATTAGGCGTGATAGGCATAGAGAATATAGTGATGAATAAAAGCAACTATTGACTTCAAGGAACTCACAGTTTAGAGTGGAAGACAGATGTTAACAATTACATTAAAGTGTGACATGCTGTAATAGAGATAAACACGGTGTGGTCTTGTGAAAGGACTGATGGGCTCTACTCATATGGGTCAGGAATGCTTAAAAGAGGAAGTGATATTGAGCTATACCTTGACAGTTAAGAGTCAGGAGTGGACCCTGAGGATTCCAGAGGACGGAGCAGGATGAGCACAGGACATTTGTGGTCAACATCAGGGTTTTGGGATTTATATATCATTCATAAAGGTTGGAGCTTATGGTGCAAAACAGTGTGGGTGGCTCAAGGGGGATGAAGAGTTCCGTAACAACAGGTGGACGGGTGGGATAATACGCGACTTTCTATTCTATGATGAAGACTTGGTTTTTAATTTTTAGGCACTAAGAAGTCATAGATTTGTTTTAAGCATGGGATAAATGTGATATTTGGGTTTTATAAAAAATATTCTGGCAGTAGCATGTAAAGAGATAGGTGGGAAAAGGGAGCATTTAAAGGAGAGATTAGAGGCAAGGAGATGAGTTAAGACATACAAGCCATTGGAGTGAGGAATAATAGAGGAACACAGGAAAGAGTAACCATGAATAAATAACTTGTTTGGGTGAGGAAGAGGGAGAAATTCCAGATAATAACCAGATTGCTGGCCGGGTGCAGTGGCTCACCTGTAATCCCAGCACTTTGGGAGGCTGAGGCGGGCAGATCACGAGGTCAGGAGTTCGAGACCAGCCTTACCAATATGGTGAAACCCTATCTCTACGAAAAATACAAAAATTAGCTGGGTGTGGTGGCACATGCCTGTAGTCCCAGCTACTTGGGAGTCTGAGGCAGAAGAATCGCTTGAGCCCAGGAGGCGGAGGTTGCAGTGAGCTGAGATCGCGCCGCTGCACTCCAGCCTGGGCGACAGAGCAAGACTCTGTCTCAAAAAAAATAAATAAATAAAAATAAAATAAAAACAACCAGATTACAGTGTTACAGTGAGTTGAATAAATGGGAAGAAAAGCTTTTCTTCTAGAAGCTTCTTTTTTTTAATATGCAAAATATGTGAGCACTTTTAAGACTGAAAGAGAGATTAAAGATAGGAGAGTGTAATTAGTGGTGTGAGAGCTTCAGACATCTAATGTTGCTGGGAAATTCTTAGCTAGCCTTCCATATTGGTAGTTTACAAAGTGGTATACCTGAAGAGGAGTAAGCCAAGGAAGTGCTCAGACAAATGGTGGGTGGGGATATGTCAGAAGGACATGTGAATCAGCTTGAAGGAGCTCCCATTTACCGTATCTGGTGCTATTGAATATCAAAATAAAATGGATTATAAACCTATTGAATTAAATAAGAATCCATACTCAATAAATATGTAAATACATAGGGTGTAAAGAAAAGCTTCTGCTTACCGTAGAATGTCAATTAATAAATTTGCAAGAATGAAAGAGTTATACAAATCATTTTGCACACATCACCATAATTGATTCAGGCAAGAATCATCACTAGCTAAAACCAGTGAGTGAATGTTTTGTGAGGAATACAGTATTTACATAGTCTAAAAGTATCTCCTCGTAAATTATTTATTAATCACAAAATAAAAAGTAACTTTACACTGAAGAAACATCCCCGTACCCAGGTGATCAAGTTTAGTATTGCTAGTGATGGGACTTAGTGATACACTGTACTTCCTAGTGTGATGCACTGAGCAGGATAAATTATCAGGCATACCCCAATTGAGGGACATTCTGTGAAACAGCTGACTTCTACTTTACAAAAGTGTTGGTGTCATAAAAGACAAAGGCTGAGAAACTATCTGTTCTAGATTAATGGATTAAAGAGTCATGCAAACAAAATACAGAGTATGATCTTAGATTAGATCCTAGACCAGAAAAAAGTTGCTAAAAAGGATGTTATTGGGAGAATTGGCAACATTCAAGGTCTGTAAATTAGATAATTGTGTATTTTCAGTATTAAATTTCCTGAATTTTAAAATTGTTCTGTGATTAAGTAAATATCTTTGCTCTTAGGAAGTTATATCCTGAAGTGTTTAGGAGTAAAAGGGTGTGTCTGTGACTTTTTAAAAGTTTAGGGAAAATAGAAGAGAATGATAAAGCAAATAGAACAAAATGTTAACAATTGGTAAATCTAAGCGAAGGATATAAAGGAAGGAGTTCTTTGTGCTGTTCTTACAAATCCTAAGCTTTTAATTAATTCAGAATTTAAAAATTATATATTAAATATTATATAGATATTTAAATAAAATATTAAAAGATATATTAAAATAGTTTATCGGTGAAATGATACTCAAGCATGTTCAAGCAAGCCTTGAAGAGTTTCAAAAGAGACCTCTCATCTCTCCTCACCCTGTTTAGTGTCATAATGATCACTCGTGTGAGGTCAGTCAAGATCAGCTTCCTGAAGAGTATACTTTGAGTAATAGTCTTGTTTCTTGTTTTTATTTTAAAGGCTTGCTGGTCTTAGGTATTCTCTTTCAGATTCTGGGCTTCTTAGCTTGTATCGTTAGTTTTCCATATGTCTGTTAATTTATAGGACCTATCCATGCTCACACTGGCAAATCTTTAATTCAGTAAATCATCAGTTCAGCAAATCTTCAAGTACCTGTCATATGGGAGGAAGGTAAATACAGAATTGTAAATGGCATGCCCCAAACTTATATTCTTGATTACTTTCTTCCTCTCCTGTATTTCACATCCTGGCAGTCATCTCTCACTCTTAATTACTTTGAACCAATAACTTTTATTAATTCTCTTTTTTTAAAATAACTGTTACTTAGACATACCAAAGCTCTGAACACCTGCAGTATTGCAGAGGCCTCTAATGAGTTTCTCTGCTTCCAATTGCATTGGCTACCAGTCTATCTGGAGTACAGAAACCATGACAGAGAAAGTATACGTTGTTACTTTCCTAATCCTCAGAACCATAAAAAAGAATAACATTAAAAGAAGAGAAAAGGAAACTTCATTTATACTGAAATTGGGGAATGTTCACAGTCCTGTATCAAGGAATTTTTCAAATAATATCTGCAAGATAAAGTGAAATTTGGACCAAATTATAAAGGATGTTAATTTGACATGTCTCCTCTTATCAAAGCATCGGTCAGGATACTAGAATTGGTAAGGAAATTCAGACCTACTGGTAGCAGACCACAGAAGAAATTTCTGGTGTTTAACTTGGAGTTTATCCCTTTACCTTGCAATAGTAGGAAAGGCAGGGTGGTTATAATTACATATTTCATGTCAGATCTGGCCTTGTATCTTTGCTTTGATACTTGCTTGCATGTGGTCCTGGGAAAATGACCTAACTTCTGTAAAGTTCAGTTTTATCTGTGATATTTGGATAGTAGTAGTGTTTACCTCACTGAGTTGCTAGTATCATTGTTAGCTTGGTAGTTAGCACATAGGAAATGTTCAGTAAATGTTAGCTACTATTACTCCTTTGGAGGCTAACATAAGAATGAAGACCAGTGTTTTTTGTATTCTTCAGTGCATGTACTTATAAACCTATGATTTCTAAGATTCTTTTTTATTTCTCCTTTCTTATCCACAGAAGCCCAAAGCTCAGGTGCCTCTTTACTAATTTTAAAGCACAATCTTTGTAGTCTTCTAAGTAGAGATAATGCTTTTGAGTTCATGAGTTCATGCTATGTTAGGATTTGTGAAATTAGATACTTTATATGAAACATGGTTTAGTCTTGATGCTTTTTTTTTGCTCATGGCATTAAAGTCATAATTGACAAACTGTCTTTCCTTGAATTTAAACTTAAAAATTTTTTAAATTATGCAATTATATGTACATAATGGTAAAAGTGCTAAATCTTAAACATAATTGTGGAAGTATATGACATTGTAATGAAATTTAAACAGTACAGAGCAGAATGAAAAGGTAAAGTCTCACTTACACTCCTTATCCCACTGTCCAGTTTTTATTTGTTCTGGTGCTTATTTCTATATCTCAGAATAATGAGCACTAAAATATATTTTTAACTTGTGACTTGTCACTTATTAACAGTTAATTTGTCTCTATAAAATTATGAAATTTATTAAGTTTACTTCTTGCACTGCACCATACTCTGCTAGTCATATATACTTAGTTCTTCTGTTGGTAAACTTTGCATCATATACTTTACATAATATACTTAAACCTTTAATCTTGATCTATCATTTATACTGGTCAAGGTTTGTAGCATTTACATTTATGTTTGCTAATGATAATGTAGTCTGAGTTTTGCCTATAGCAGGGTTTGTAAACTGAGGCCTCTTATGGCAAGTCCAGCCCATAGAGGTATTTTATTTGGCTCATGTGGTGTGTGTGTGTGTGTGTGTGTGTGTGTGTGTATATATATATATATTTTTTTTTTTTTTTTTTTTTTTTAAGTTTTTCGTAGAGATAGGGTATTGCTCTGTCTCCTAGGCTGGAGTGCAGTGACACGATTGTAGCTCACTATAACCTTTATCTTCTGGGCTTAAGAGATCCTCCCACCTCAGCCTACCAGGTAGCTACGACTACAGGCATGCGCCACCATGCCCAGCTAATTTTTAAGTTTTTGTTTTGTAGAGATGGGGGTCTTACTGTGTTGCCCCAGCTGGCCTTAAACTCCTGGCCTCAAGTAATCCTCCCACCTCCACCCCTCAAAGGGCTGGAACTAAAGGTGTGACCCACCAACCTGACTATATGTTATTTTTTAATTAGTTGATAATGTTTAATAATTGGGAGATTTCACATAAATCCAGATTTTAGCTTCTCTTAAATCAGATGACTCCATAACAATTGGCATATACTCCCATAGGCAACCAGTTTACTAGACAAGAGTATCAACCTTCTCCTTAGATTGAACACACATCTTCAATTCACCATAGTCTTTACCTGCCCCATTTTACTCATTTACATTTCCTGTCTAGCCCTTGTTGGTCTTTGAGTTTGTAATCCAAGATCTATTGGAAAATATGTAACCAACATTTATATTATTATAAGTGTGTAAGTAGTATGTTTGGACCTATAAGGAAGTAGATGTAATTCTATATCATTAAATCTGTGCCACTTGAGAGAGAAGTATTACCACAAACAACGAAAAAACTGAGAAGTGGAAGGTAAGGGTGGCAGTGTATTATAATTGTCCTTTTTAAAAATGGAATATGTTTTTACTTTCTAAATCAGATAATTTAGGTCATTTAAGCATATCATCATATGATTTTTTAAAAAGATAAGTTAGTTTTTTCTTGAAGATATATTCTTGGAGCCCTCTGACTTTCTGTTTTAATTTGGATTACTTGTTTCCTCCCTCCATCCCTTTCTCCTTCATTCCCTTCTTTCCTTCCTTTTATTCAACAGAGACTTAACTAAGCTTTTACTAGGTACCTGGTGCTGTTCTGAGTGCTTCTGATACAGCAGTAAACAAGGCAGAAAAGAGTACCCTCATGGAGCATGCATTATAGTGGAGGAGATACATAGTAAGTAAAATGCCACGTAGAAAAATAAAGCATGGTAAAGGATTGTATTAGGGTGGGAAAGAAAGACAAGGGGAAGTGAGATAGGACAGAAGCCTAAGTGAAGTGAGGGAGCAAGCCATATGAAGTTTTTCACCTAGAGAAAGTGCAGATACACGGATGAAACTGAGGTTGGCATGTTCAAGTGCTCTGCTCAGTGTGACTAGAGCAGCGTAAGCACAAGGAGGAGAAGAAAGTAAATTATAGAGGGAGGCGATGGCAAGAAATGTGGATTGTATTAAGTGAGATGGGACACTTACAGTGTTTTGATCAGGTTAGTAGCATAATCTGGTTTACATTTTTAAAACACACACTGGCTTCTTGTGAAGAACAGAAGAAAGTGTGGAAACTGGAAGGCCAGTTAAGAGACTAATGGAATTGTCTACATGAGAAATAATAACTTGAGTAGGATGGTGATGTTAGAAATGGTGAGAAATGGTCTGATTTAGGATGTGCTTGGAAGTTGATCAGCCCACCAATGATGTTGAAAGCTATGATGAGATTATATAAGTGAGTATAGACAGGAGAGAACAATCGATTGAATTCTGAACCCTGGAGCACTGGGACACTTAGAGGTCAAGAAGAGGAAGATCCAGCAAAAGAGTCAGAGGAGCAGCCTTTAAGGTAGGAGAAAAACTAGGGGAGAGTGATGTTCCAGAAGCCAAGTGAAGAAAGCATTTCAAGGAGGGAATGATCAGTTGAGAACTGACCATTTGCTATCCCAGTAAACGTTTTTAGTTTTAAGTTATCTATATATCTGTCCTTCTGTTTCTTATTATACTCCTAGCTTGGGTCCTTAAATTCCTCTTTCCCCTTAAATATTATCTTAAATCCCTCTTTTCCACCCTCCCCCCAACCCCCCACTTTTTCTTTTTTTCTTTTTCTTTTTTTTGTTTTGAGACAGAGTTTTACTCTGTCACCCAGGCTGGAGTGCAGTGGTGCGATCTTGGCTCACTGCAGCCTCCAGCTCCCAGGTTTAAGCAATTCTTCTGCCTCAGCCTCCTGAATAACTGGGATTACAGGCACCTGCCACCATGTTTGGCTAATGTTTTGTATTTTTAGTAGAGACGGGTTTCACCATGTTGACCAGGCTCGTCTTGAACTCCTCACTGCAGGTGATCTGCCCGCCTTAGCCTCCCAAAGTGCTGGGATTACAGGCATGAGTCACTGTACCTGGCTACCCTTTTTTATAGATAACTTTTTTTTGCTTTGGTGGAGTATATCCTCAAATTTTTTCTGGAAGAGTCGATGATAACCTTTCTGAGTCCTTGCTTGTCTGAAAATGTCCTAAAACTCTGAAGATGGGTTCAGGAATCTTTATGTATGACAAGTTCTCTAGGGTAGTTTTGTGTATACCACCATTCTTTTATTTTTATTTTATTTTAATGAGGATGATCCCTTTATTTGACTTAAGGATGGAGAAGAAGAGGATTATGAGGTCACAGGAATGTCTCATGGGGAATTACCCAAAGCTGGTAACACCAAGCACTCTGCCAGGAGGACTCTCTGGAAGGGGCAGCCAGCTCACAGATGCCCTGGATCCCTGGAGGCCAGTCATTAAAAAGTTATGACCATCCCTTTCTTGCCAGTCTGCCAGGGCTCCAGTGGGGGAAAGTGGAAAATTATCTGTCCTGGCCCAGAGCCAGCTCCTCGGTGAGGAACTCGAAGAAGTGGATGCTGTGGCTGCGGTTCTCCTCAGTGGTGTCTGTCCATCACGCTGGTGGAGGAGATGAACAGTTGCGCCCAGGGCTCAGTGGACCTACTCAGCACCATGGTCAGGCCCGCCACACCCAGGATGGAGGCCATGGCACAGAGCCATTTCTGCAGGCCTGCAGGCACTTGGTTGGCAGGCAAGTTCGTGTCTAGCTCTAGGAAGGGCATGAGCTGCAGAGAGAGAGACCCATTCTTTTAGAGAGTATTTTCTATCCTCATGTGAAGGCAAAAGAAAGGCCTGCTACTTTTGTGAGTTGCACGATAATTCTGCAGATGAATTTTTTTCAGTCACACACTTTGATTTTGATACCCTTTATTTGCTGGAGTACTACTTAAGGGGTGGCAAAAATATTAATGTCAGCTTTGGCTTTTTCCTGTTTGTTTTATCTTAACAGTGTTATCACATCCATCTTTCATCTTCCATAACTTCACGGTAGTTCTTAGTCCACTAATGCACCACTCCGTCATTTGTCAGAACTTTTATACCTTTTTACTTCCATTCCATATATTTATATGGAATGTGTATACGGATATCCGTGTGTGTGTGTGTGTGTGTGTGTGTGTGTGTGTGTATGTATTTTCCTTTTAATTTGCAGAGGAGAGGACCAAAAACCCATGTTCAGATTGCCTTTTTTAACTGGAAACGCTACTTTAATCTCTGTTTATTAGTTTTTTGCAAAGCAGGTTGATTTTTTTTTTTTGTCTTTGCTTTTAGCAGGTTAATATTTCTTAATGTTTTATTTGGAAATAATTTCAAATTTATAGAAAGGTTGTAAGAACAATAAAAAGAACTCCCCGTATCTTTCACCTAGATTTACTAGTTGTTAACATTTTGCTTCCATAGATAGGCATACACCTATTTTTATTTTCTGAACCATTTGAGTTAGTTGCAAATATCTTGTTCCTTTCCTCCTAAGCGTTCTGTCATGTAACCACAGAATAATTATCAAATTCATGAAAGAACATATAGAAATATTATCTAATATTTAGTCCATATTCAAAT
This sequence comes from Piliocolobus tephrosceles, assembly GCF_002776525.5. Lineage (NCBI taxonomy): Eukaryota > Metazoa > Chordata > Mammalia > Primates > Cercopithecidae > Piliocolobus > Piliocolobus tephrosceles. Next base: position 98,103,722 of record NC_045435.1, on the reverse strand, counting down.
TTTACAAATTACCTAATAATATCCTTTATACCTTTTTTTTTTTTTTTTTTCTGATTTGGTATCCAACCAGGATTGAGCGTTGCATTTAGTGATCATGTCTCTGTAGTCTCCTTTAATCTGAACTAGCTTCTGACTCAGCCTTTTGTCTTGAATGACTTTGATATTTTTGAAGAGTATGGGCCAGTTGTTTTACAGTGTGTCCCTCCTTTGGGTTTGCCTGTTGTTTGCTCATGATTCGTTTTGTTTTTGGCAGAATGTAGCAGCAGTGATCTTATGTCCTTCTCAGTACATCGCATCAGGAGGTGCATAATATCAGTTTCTCTGGTTGTTGATGATTTTAACTTTACTTGGTTAAGGTGGTGTCTACCAGGTTTCTTCACCATTTCCCCCTTTGGAATTTATAAGTAATCTGTGGAAATACTTTGAGGTGATGTAAGCATCTTTTTCCTCTTCAAACTTTCACTCAATAGTTTTAGTATCCATTGATATTTCTTGCCTGAATTAGTTATTACTCTGATAGTTGCTAAATGTTGACTTTCTAATTCTTACTCCTTCATTTATTAGTTGACATTCCACTGTTAGAGCTTCTCCTTGTTATCAATGTAGACTCACAGATTTATTTTTATTCAGAGTTTTAATGTTTACTGTGATTGTTCATTTTGATGCTCAAATTGCCCCAGATTTAGCCAGTGGGAGCTCCTTCAAGTGTCTCCTGTGTCCTTTTGATGCATCCTCATCATTTTTTAGCATTTCCTACTTTCTGGCATAAGGCTATGTATGTTCCATGTTTATCTTGGCCATTGGCCATTTCTCCAAGGAGCACTGGATCCTTTTGGTGGGGACTGATGTTTAGAAACTAAGATCCGGACAGCAATTCAGATTGATCCTTGAGTGCTCGCTCTGCTGTTCGGTTTGTCAGGTATGTTCACCACATTTGTTTTTAATCTTTTGTGGTAGATGGAGAGAGCCCCAAAGCTCATAGTACATGAATTCTATTGCCTTTAGTGGCTCACTGTTGAGAAGGCCTTTCTCCTCTGCTTACTGTGTTCTTGTATTTCAAAACAAGGATTGACAGACACTGTTCATTAGGAAAGCAGTTCACTGTGTTTGTGTGTTGTGTATATTTATGTAAAGTTGAATATTGACTCCAGGAATCCATATTTCTGGAGAAGCAAATGGTTTTTCAGTTTTCTCAGAAGCATATCAAACTGATGTCTACTTTTATATATTTTCGTTTTTCACTAACAAATATCTCCACAATAATACTGCTTTTGTTAGATTTGGCATTATATTTCAAATCAAACTTTATTTCAGGTAGAATTTTAAACCTAAAAATCTTTGGTGTATCTATTAGATGAAAGCAAAATATAGTTTGTTAGTACAATAAATCGGAAAAATTGTTTTGAAATTCTTGCCAATTTAAGAATTTAGTGGGGCCAAAATTTTTATATATATGCGTACACTTGTATTTATAAACTTGGGAGAATTTGGTTAAGAAATACAGACGTGTGAGGTCTACCTAGGCAAGGTGAAGAGATGAGAAGAGATAGGATATGTGCTGAGAAAACAGTTAAGTTAGAGCATTCACGTAGGGAAGGAGACAAAAATAAAAGGAAAGTTTGGGGCCTGGTGGCAGAAACTTCAAATGACCAGTTAAAAAGTTCAGGCAAGAATTTCAAGATAATTTTCTAGCAAGCAGGGCCTTTGAAAAGCGGGCAATTAATTGTAAAACAAATATGGATAAAATGATGTCCTTTTATTCTTCTGGGAAAGGGGACACAGCATTGCCCAGTGCTAGAGACTGGTCTGTTTCTCTCAAGCAATGAATAATTTGAATCATGAATTCCTGCTTCCAAGGCAGGGTCTTGCAATTACGTACAGCAATTCAGAATGCTTGGAAAGTGTTTTGTTTTCTCAGACCTAGCCATTTAATATTTACTGCTTGCTTACAACTATACTCTGAACCTTATTTTAGGAGGTTGTACCCAATAAAAGGGCTTATTTAGTTTTCTATCCAGGCAATGAAGCATATATGTGTTTTTACTTTGGAGGAAATAAAGCACATGAACTGGCATTTCTTGAGAGCTAGGTATACCAGGCAGTGTGTAAATAGCTTTATATATGCATCTCATTCAATCTTCACTACACCCTTACAAAATAAGTAGTGATCATTTTCTTTTATAGGCAAGGAAATCAAGACTTTAAGGATCGAGTCTGAGGCATATAGCTTATAATTGTCAAAGAGGGTATCCAAACATGGGTCTGTCTGACAATTGCCAGTCATTCATAGTGTTACTCTTTGAAGCACTCAAGTTTATAGTAAATGAATTGCTGTGCTGTTCATATACAAAAGCTTAAGGTTAGCAGATAATAAAAGATGGTGTGGATGGAGAGAGGAGTTACAAGTGATACTTGCTAGTGTGCAAAAATAACAGAAAATGGGCCAAGAGGAGGATTCCTTATAGCCAGGCAGAAATGTCTGTTAGAATATGTAGGAAAGGATCACATCATCATAGAACTTGAGTGAATATGAGCCTAAGGGAAGATTCGTAGCAGTGATTTTATCAGAAGTGAGTCTTCTGACAGTTCTAATCAGAATCACCCCCTTTATTGTAGCTGAGGTCATCCCTGTGCTTTCTCTGAGGTTCCTGTTTCAAGAAGAGGTTGATTCCAGACAAGTGAAACATACCTGAAGATTCTGGTTTGGACATTATAAATGGTCTGACAAGAAAGTGAGCTTCAGATTTTAGAGCTCAGTGATGGTGGTAATGTTAGAAATATTTAACAATCTTTGTTCTTTTATAACAGCGATTTGCAAACTTCCACTATACTAACCCTAAAGGGGAGGAAGTTGAAAATGCCCTCAGGAGTCTTGAGACATCACTTGAAGTGATATGGGAGTAATAATTTTTTTAAGTGTCTTGGTTTATATTTAGGGAAAGCTTTTGTTCATTTCCATGTCTATTTGTTTTAATGAAAGTTAAATTATTTTACTGATTGTCTCTCTACCCTCACCCTAAATCTTCAAGTACCATTGACAGCCTAGAAAGAGGGTGCTTGTTTTACTCTTAGTAGGCTCCTACCCTTTGGCCTGGAACAGATACCCCAGTGTGAGAAGTACTGTCTTCCAGGGTTTGTGCTGCCACAAGAATCTGCTGAGGCTTTATAGTTAACACAGGGGGCGACCACATTCTTGTTGACTTTACCACACTTTGTGACTCCCTCACTTTTCATGTTCCTTCTCCCCCTTAGGTTCAGATTTGTTGTTTATCAAACTCCCATGGTTTCTTTCTTTCACTTGATCGGCATGACTTTTTAAGGGCTTGGTCTCTTGATCTGTCCCTCTAGTTTTATTTTTGGAGTTTCTTTTTTTGTCTTACTAGGGGACTGTAACCAAATATATCTATCTGATTCTAGCAGGTACATATTTTTTCCTCTTGATGCTGCTTAATATTTTATTGGAGGCATAGTTACAGTATGTATGACCTTACAAATGGCAGGCTTAATGTAGTATTGTTTGTTTTGGGTCTCTTCTGGGGCTGGGTGGTGGTGGCAAATTGTCATTTCTGTCTCTTGGATGGAAGGAAACAAGCTCAGGTCAGCATATAAGAAAACTAGCTTCAGGTTGCAAATGAGTGCCCCCTTATGTATTATATTTTCTAGTTAACTCCCAGTTGACTTCCAGTTTTTGCTACAGTCTTGAGTAGAGTTCAGTGCTTCCTGGGAATTTAGCAGCAGCAAGGGTTTCCTTTGCAAGATATTTTTATACCTAAATCTTACATGAGAAGGGTTGTTTGCTGACTCACTGATTAATTATGTTAAGCCTTTGAGTCCTTTGTTACGGACATCATTTGTGCCCAAGTTGCTTTCTCCTCCTGAAACCCCATTGCTGACCTGTAACTAGTCTAATCTTGCTTGATTATACGTTCCCCCTGCCCATTCCTCTGTAAAACCATCTTTTGTACCAAATGCTGTTGTATCTTTTGAATTATGTCCACTACAAAAATAGCTTTTTACAAGATCTTGTAGATTTTGAAATTTTTTTAACTAACATGTCATTGTATCTTCATAACAATTCTATGAGAGAGGCATTTATAAAATATAAATAACAATCCACCCATGGGGATGGCTGCTATGTATTTTATAAATGAAGAAACAAGAAATGGGTGGACGTGACTTGCAGCTTAGTGGCAAAGCCAGGTTTGACCAGGTCTCTGGGCTTCACGTCCACCGAAGCTCTAGTAGTGTTCAGAAACATTTTTGGAAATCTCCAATTTTTCCAAAAGTAGAAAAAATTTATTATGTAGGTTGAGTTGTCTTTAAAGAAGACAGCTCTAAAATATTTCAAGATTGATTGTTTAAAAAAATTATCTTAAATTCAAGGAAGAAACAGTGGGTTTTTCTGAATATCCTACTAGGACCTGTCCCTATGTTAGACAGATTAAAGATGTTTGCTTCCTAAGAACCAAGCAGACTGAATCAGAAAAGAGATCAGTGAGTGGCTAAGTTTTTATTTTTCTCCTTAGTTCTAGGGATAGTATTTTACCCCCTTGAAATATTGTGAGAAAGTCATGGGTAGAAGGATCACACCTGTGGTTCCTAATAGGAATTTCTGTTTCCATGAGGTTTCTCAAAAGTAGAATCGAGGTCCTCTAGCAGTCGTAAGAGTTTTTAAACACCTGTAGAAATGGTACATTTGCATAAAGTAAAGCTGTAGAACTTAAAATGTCCAACGTCTTTACTTTTGGCTGGAATTTTACAAGCCTGATTAGAAGCTCTGCGTGGCAGCAATGGGCATGTTAATTATATTTGAAAATTGCCGTTTGTAGACAAGGAGTCCATGAGGAGAGAAAATCAAGTGAATGTTGTTGAACTGTACTGCAGTGATGGGGAATGTCCACGAGGTGGCACCGAGACTTTGTTTAACTGTTAGATTCCTAGCTAGCACCTGGAATACTTGAAGCCCCTTTTACCTTCTCCCTCTTTGCAAACTATGGCTTAGCTGCATCTGTGCCCTGAATTCTGGTCCCCAGCTTCCCCTGAATCCCCTTAGTGCTATTATTTGGGCTTTGTATTGGCACCTAACCACATTCTACCTGTAGTGAAAGCTGTAGGTCTTGGTTGCCACTCTAGGTGGTAAATTTCTTGAGTGGAGGCACCAGCTGCATCTACGTGAAAGCATATTCTTTTCTGTATTTCCAGCAATGCCAGGCACAGGACCTATGAGTTGCATTGTTGAATTAACATCTTTTGGTGATTTGTGAGTTAATTGTGGACTTCCATAGGGTTCTCCCTCAGTATATTTTTTGCTTTGAAGAGTATGTTTATCTTCCCAGGTGCATAAATGAATTTTTGGGGTGAAATGCGGATTTTATGTATGTAGTTTGTATAGTTTCATAGACTTTACACCACACCCTGACCAACCACTTTCAGTGACTTTGAAGACAGTTGGTTATGGAAATCATTCCCGTGCATGGGTCTTCCCTGAAGCTCTGCAGTTGGTCTTGGCAGTGGGACCTTCATGTGTGATAGACAGCAGATGGTCATGGAGTCCCCAGTCTGTGTGCCATGTAGGTAGGAGCTTGAAAAAAGCCAAAAAGAAACTTCCTTTGTAACTGTCAGGTCTCTGCCTTATTTGGGCTCCCAAGAAGGAATCTTGCTGCAGGCAGAGCTGTCTGATTGGGAAAGAAAACTGACTCTTACCAGGGAAGGGCCTGGGAGGGGCAGTAATACCAATGAGCATATTTTAGTTGGTTTATGTCAGTTATTGGGGACCATTAAGTAAATAGATGTTGAGTATTTTCTTTTTCAGAAAAGACTTTTTGTTTTGTTTTGAGATGGAGTTTCACTCTTGTTGCCCAGGCTGAAGTGCAGTGTTACAATCGCTGCTCACTGCAACCTCCACCTCCTGGGTTCAAGTGATTCTCTTGCCTCAGCCTCCCGAGTAGCTGGGATTACAGGTATGCGCCACCACGCCCAGCTAATTTTGTATTTTTAGTAGAGACGGGGTTTCTCCATGTTGGTCAGGCTGGTCTCAAACTCCCTACGTCAGGGGATCTGCCTGCCTTGGCCTCCCAAAGTGCTGGGATTACAGATGTGAGCCACCGCACCCAGCCGAGATGCCAATTGGAAGGAAATTTGAAAAGGTTTAGTAATAATGTTATTTCATTAATTTCAGCCAAACCACACAACTAATTTATCTTATCTAGGCCTGACCCTGGCTCTGGCCTCTTCATTGTGTGGATACCTTTCCAAAGTGTTTGATATGACAACATATTTAGAAGTGCTTTGATCACAAGCCCAAGGATGTGCAAAACTCAGAGCAAACAGCATTTACATTTATGTAATTTAATTTTAAAAATTAGCCCTAATTGAAGTGATCCTGGAGATGGTAATGTTGACTTGACACCTGGCTGCTTCTCTAAGGGCTGTTTAGTTCCCTAGTGAATTTCATAAACTGAGGCTATATTTTTATTTCTAGAGCTGGGAGTACCCAAGCTAGCAGTTTTGACCTTTGAATGTTTGGAGCACCAGAAGTTCTGATTATGAGATGAAGAGAAAATGCTAGCTTTTCTTGTCTGTTAAAAAACCAGGACTCACTCATGGCATTCCTTTGTCCTTTGTCCTACAAACAGAATGGAGACTGTGACCCCTGATCTTTGGGTTGGCATTATTTTATTTTTCAAGATGGAGTCTTGCTCTGTCAGCCAGGCTGGAGTGCAGTGGTGCAATCTCGGCTCACTCCAACCTCCCCCTCCTGGGTTCAAGCAATTCTCCTGCTTCAGCCGCCCAAGTAGCTGGGATTACAGGTGCCTGCCACCACGCCCAGCTAATTTTTGTATTTCTTTTTTAGTAGAGATGGGCTTTCACCATGTTGGCCAGGCTGGTCTTGAACTCCTGACCTCAAGTGATCCGCCCGCCTTGGCCTCCCAAAGTGCTGGGATTACAGGTACGAGCCACCGTGCCTCACCTGGGGTTATATTATTTTAAAGAATGTGATCAGAATTGACCTGTTAGATACTCATCTTCTATGTGAATCTCTGTATCAGTTTATTATTTTTGGCAGTTGAATGTAAATTCATTAGAACAGAGTGGGATGGCTTATAAGTACATTTCAGCAATGCGTTAAATAAGTTTTTCAGAAAAAATTTGCGAACTGTTAGCACAAATTGGCATCACTAATATGGCTGCTTTGTTTTTAGGTGATTGGCGAGGACAACGTGGCAGTCCCCTCACACCTTTATAAGGTAATCCTGGCCCGCAGAAGCTCAGTATCTACTGAACCACTGGCACTAGGGGCCTTTGTGGTACCTAATGAAGCCATCGGCTTCCAGCCCCAGTTAACTGAATTCCAAGTGAGCCTGCAGGACCTAGAGAAGTTGTCAGGACTGGTGTTTTTTCCTCATTTGGATAGAACTAGAGATATCCGGAATATCTGCTCTGTGGACACCTGTAAGCTTCTGAGTTTCCAGGAGTTCACTTTGTACTTGAGTACAAGAAAGATTGAAGGAGCCCGATCAGTGCTCAGACTGGAAAAGATCATGGAAAACTTGAAGAATGCAGGGATTGAACCAGATGATTACTTCATGAGTCGCTATGAGAAGAAGCTAGAAGAACTCAAAGCTAAGGAGCAGTCAGGAACCTAGACAAGAAAGCCATCCTTGTTTTTATCTCAAGATATGTCATACCGTCTGTAATGAAGCAGGCATGCCCTCTTTAGGCTAACATAGTGTAGTGGCTTTGCTTTTTGCTTTTTAAAAAATTTTTCTCTTTAAGAGATGTCCCGCTATGTCATCCAGGCTGGAGTGCAGTGGTGGAATCATAACTCACTGTAGACTCGAACTTCTGGGCTTAAGCAGTCCTCCTGCCTCTGCCCCCTGAGCAGCTGAGACTACAGGCACACAGCCATCACCCTCAGCTACTAGTGGCTTTGCTTTAAAGAAACAAATGGAATCCTAAATTTACGACTACAAATTCTCCCAAAAGATGAAAGATCTACAATGTTTTTGTCAGTATTATATTTGACTCAGGAACTCATTGTTAAGGGAGCTTTGACACCTGCAGATGGAGGGCTGATCTTGTGTCAAGTTAACAGGAACACTGCCCACAGATGACACTGCATTTGTATCCTGCTGGATGTAGAGTATTGGGAAAGCATTTGTTCAGTTTCATACCTCCAAACCATGCATTGTCTTTGATGTATCTGCCCAGCCATCTCAGAACTCAGTGTTGTACATTTTTCCCCCTAGGACCTGAATTGGTCTTGGAGGTGGCTTTTAGAAATTATCTATGTAGTTCCTGTCCACATGGCACTGTATATTTGTTTCTTCTTTCTCCTCTCATGAATCTGCTCTTTTTTCTACTTCTGTCTGCGTAGAAGTACTCAGCAACTAGTTTCTGCTGACTAGATTTGTTCTATCTACTAGGCTCAGTGCTTTACATGTGTTGTCTCCAATGACCCTTTGAGGTAAATACCACTATCCCCATTTTACCTGAGAGAAAATTGACGCTTAGAGAGCTTAGTGTCTTACCCGAGTTTCACTTTTCCAAAGTAGTCCTCCACAAAGTATGAGGCAGACAGATCTAAGAGAAGAAAGACAGCTGAGGTAGATTCAGATTTTTTCTGACATGGATGGTGGCCTTTTACTCAGAAATATATACCTATTTCCATGAATATTTGTGGGCCCAAGGCATGCTTGGTAAGAAGAGTCTGGTTTCTCATCTGCTATGCAAGCCAAAGGGACTTTAATGTTCTTTGAACTGAACCCTCCTTAGCTCTTTGGAAAGAGACAGTCAGGAGTATTTGGGAATTAGAGGGCAATATTTTGTGCGGTTTATTAGAGCCCATGCTTGCTTCCAGAGATGCAGTTCTTTTAGCGACCAGATACTGCCAAGTTGATGTGTTCTTGCTTTCCAGGTGAGCTTTTTGTTCTTAACATTAAGAAACCTAAGAAGGGTCTATGGCCAGGCGTGGTGGCTCAGGCCCGTAATCGCAGCACTTTGGGAAATCAAAGTGGGTGGATTGCTTGAGTCCAGGAGTTTGAGACTAGCCTGAGCAATATAATGAAACCCTGTCTTTTCAAAAAACTACAAAAATTAGCTGGGCGTGGTGGTGCACACCTGTAGTCCCAACTACCTGGGAGACTGAGATGGGAGGATTGGTTGAGCCTGGCAGGTCGAGGCTGCGATGGGACATGGTCATGCTACTGGACTCCAGCCTGGGCTGCAGAGGGAGACCTTGTCTCAAAAAAAAAAAAAAAAAGAAAGAAAGAAAAAGAAAAAAGAAAAAGATCTGTCCACAAAATCACCAGCTTATTATTTGCTTCCTCTGTGCCTGCTTGTCTAGCATAGTGGGCCAAAGGTCCAAAGGCATTTAGCATTCCTGAGGGAAATTGTGGCTGTTTTTCTGAGCCAGTTCTCTTGATTTGGGTTTACCTGGAGTTCTTTCATGGACTATCCTGAGCATTGTCAGTAAAATGTCTTGGGGCATAAAAGCTTGTCTGAATCTGTCATGCATACCACTGCTGTCTTTTCCGAGTGATATTATAGGAAAGATTATTGTGGCGTGTTTGTTCTAAGAGAAGTGCCAAGGCTTTAAGATAAAGATAAGATAATAATGATTGACCTTGTTCTGCTCTTTTATTTGGGTAAAAAAGAAAAGTTGAGGGGTCAGAACACAGTAGCCTGATTAGTACCATTCTGTTTTATCACACTGTTCCCCATTAGCTTGTGCCAGTTCTCCTCGGGGATGTAGAGCCAAAATGTCACTGTGACCAAACAATCTGTTATTTTTTCTCCTCAATGGAGAGGTGATGGTGTGGCCTGGGTGTTTCTCCAGGAGTTATAAGTGGGCAGCTCTGTGGGATAAGTCCTAGGTACCTACTGCCCATCTCTAGAGGCGGGCCCCCAACTCCCTTCCCCGTTGCTATGCTCTGTTCTGCCGACCTGCATTGCCAGCAGCCTTGGAGTTACTTCTCATGCTCTTCTTGCTCCTGCCTCTTCACCTAGATGGTAGAATCTCTAGTTTTAGATCAATAAAGTTTTTTTTCCCCCCGGGGCGTTCCTGAGTTTATTTGGGGCACACCCAAGCGAAGGCCTTGCACCTAGAAGAAGGTGTTGGGTCTCTTGATGGTGAAGCATGGCTTGTGCTGATAGTGTAGAACCCAGTGGGGCAGCAGGAACTTGATCTTGGAGTCATGGAACTTGCTTGACAGCTGGCCGGTGGCACTTGCTGGCTGCAGTCTCCTCCACCTTCATGATCTGGATGGAGTGGGCCTGGGCACGGTGCCGGGCGCCCATGTCTCGGTAGCAATGGGTGACAGCACCTGCAGTGGTCAGGTCCCTGTATTCCCGGCACATGTTGTGGGTGCTGCTCAGGGTGTCATAGCGCAGCCAGATGCCGAAGTTCTTCACCCACAGGGGGCATTTCTCAAACACCTGCCCACAGTAACAATCTACCCTGAAGACTTCATCTTTTACTGAGATACCAAGTACCAGAAGCAGGACTTGGCAATGACATGATTAGATGCAAAGATTTGCATGTGGTAGAGGGTTGGTGTGTGGCATTTGGGGGTGGGCAGGCAGCGACCCACCACCTTGTACTCTCATAGTGTGCCCGAGGCCTTCGTGGCATCCTCTCCACCCTCGCTGCCACCTGCAAAAGGACAGATCAATACAATTTCTTAGGTTTTTATTTATTTTGAAAGATGTTGCCTGGTCATGGTGAAAAATGGAGGTAAGAGCTTGTAATACAAAGTTGCAGTCTGCCAGTCCTAATTTTTATTTATATTTATTTATTTATGTGATTCACGAATCTGGCAGCCTTTGGAAAACTTTGTTAGTGTGTAACAATGGTGTTTGAATTGTCTCAACGCTTTCATTAAGAGTTCCCCCAAACAAACTTGAAATGTAAATAATTGGTTAGAGGTTAGCATTTTTCTCCTGTCATACTGCTTCAGCCCTCAGTGTGACTGTTGATCATCCTGGACTCAGATGCAGCATAGGCTGAGTGTGAGATTCTGCCTGTCTGTTCTCTTTTCCCTCAGATAGTCCCTGGTCTGAGGGAAAGGCAGCCGTGGAGGAAGTGCAGTCTGGACAGGCTCTTCTGCTGAAAACCTACATCCCAAGTTTCTCTCCGCCCTCAGTTATATCTTTATTGTGAAATTCCAAATTCTTTGGTCTCTGAATTAAGGCTGTTGCACCAATATTGTTATGTGTAGCAATACAATAAATTGCAAAGGTTAGGAGAATGGACGTCAGTCCTTAATTAAATACCTGCGAATATTTCTGCCCCTTGCACCTTGACCTTCAAGCAACGGAAAACTTCTGTCTTTCCTTCAGACCTTCGATTAGAGCTCTAGGCTGAGTTCTATACTTGGAATGACTCTGAATGTTACCATGTCACCTACCTGTATCCCCTGGCCTCATCCTCGTGAGTACATAAGTGTCATTGATATCACCTCCATGAATCGTAAACTTCCCATTAGCAGCCCATCCCTGAACCTAACCCTGCACCTGGGGTGCTGTTTGTTCCCTGCCTACCCCTTCATACCTTCACCCCGTGCGTCCTTCCCCATCCTGGCACACCTCCATGTGCCTCCTGTATCCTCACTATAGTTCATTCTGGTGGATTTGGTGGGGGCTGGGCTCACATCAGGTGTGAAACTCCTGCTCCTGCTTGTCTCCAGGCCTGGCCTCCATCTGGCATGCTTTCCTGGATGTCATCATTCTTGGAGATTGTCTATCAGGGATCTGGTGTTCCTTTTTCTAGTCTAGCCCCACCTTCAGGGAGCAAACCTCAGGTCATTAGGGCCAAGCAAGATGGACTGCATTGACACGGGCCCCATGCAATTCAGGACAGTGGGGGTGCCCATGGGCTTCTCTTTCCTACTCCTGAACATGCCAATTGTGGCCAAGGGGTGGACTGCCCCTGAGTGCGCCAAGTACCTCTAGAGGTCACTGTGGCCTAGTGTCACTGCAAGACTTAGTCTCAGCTGTGGCACCACCCCAGCCAGTATGGAATTTACCACACCCCAGTGTGGCTCTGTAAGCCACAGAGAACTCAGCCTTAGACATCAGGCACCAGGCACTCAGGCTGGATGGAATAGCAGAGGTTATCTTGTCCAGTGGGGTCTCATGTTTGGCTCACACCAGAATAGCCTCACAGCTTAATGTTCCCCCAAACTTTGAGAAATTTCAAGCCCACAGAAAAGTTGAAAGAAGAGTGTGATGATTGCCCCTCCCCCAAATTTTGTCTCATTTGCTTTCTTTTTTTTTCCAAATTATTAAAAGCAATTTGCTGTTTTTTTTAACGGTAAATTACAGACATGACACTTACCTTTTGAATACTTCAGCTTGTATTACCTAAGAATAAGGACATTCCCCTATAATTCTACAATATCACATCTAAGAAAATTACCAGAATTCAGTATCATCTAATAAATAATTCCTTTTAAAACTGGCCCAGGCATTCCAAAATGTCATTTGTACATTTTTTTTTCCTAAATATAGGTTTCAGTTGAAGCTCGTATTGTTATAACTAGTCTCAATCTAGAATAATCTGCCTCAAAAAATAGATTCTCTAACTTTTCTTGAGGTTTTAATTCTGTAGATTTGATGTGAGGCTAGAATCAGTATTTTCTTTTCTTTTTTTTGGGAGAGTCTCGCTCTGTCAGCCAGGCTGGAGTGCAGTGGCGTGATCTCAGCATGCTGCCACTTGTGCTACCTGGGCTCAAGCGATTCTCCTGTCTCACCCTCCTGAGTAGCTGGAACTATAGGCGAGTGCTACCACACCTGCCTAATTTATATATTTTTATTTTTATTTATTTATTTTTTTGAGACGGAGTCTCACTGTCGCCCAGGCTGGAGTGCAGTGGCTGGATCTCAGCTCACTGCAAGCTCTGCCTCCCGGGTTTACGCCATTCTCCTGCCTCAGCCTCCCGAGTAGCTGGGACTACAGGCGCCAGCCACCTCGCCCGGCTAGCTTTTTGTATTTTTTAGTAGAGACGGGGTTTCACGGTGTTAGCCAGGATGGTCTCGAACTCCTGACCTCGTGATCCGCCCGTCTCGGCCTCCCAAAGTGCTGGGATTACAGGCTTGAGCCACCGCGCCCAGCCCTATATATTTTTAGTAGAGATGGGATTTCACCATGTTGGCCAGGCTGGTCTTGAACTGGCCTCAAGTGATCTGCCCACCTTGGCCTCCCAAAGTGCTGGGATTACAGGCGTGAGCCACTGCGCCCGGCCTGGAATTTGTATTTTCTAAACAAGCAACACTGGTGATTCTGCTGATCAACCAGGGTTTGGAGCCAGACTGGCCCCCTACTATACCTCCACCCTCTCCCAGTACAGGAGTCCTTTGTCAGATAAGTGGTCTTTGAGCTTCCAAATATCTCTAAGGGGGTATGTTCTCCTATCCCTTTGGGCCCGCAGCTACCAGCTATGCAATTTTCTTTGTAGTAGATCTTCATAAGATGAAGTTGAAACCTTCCCTTGTGATTCCTGCCCATCAATGACAGGCCCAAACTGCTGTTCCAGGCCACACAAAACTGACTGACACCTCCTTTCACCTGATAGTCCTTTCGAGATATGCAGCTTATAAAGACATGTGGCATCTCATGTTGTGCGCAGGTGCTCATGAATTTCAGACCCTTCACCATTATGATTTTATATGCCTTCATGATGTGGCAGCCACATCTGAGCAAAGCATTCAGGGTGCAGTGAGAGCAGTGCTGAACTGAGTCCAGGGGATTGACCACTCTTCTCAGGGACGCTCCACTTTTCACACTATATACCATTGCTTCCTGTGGAACTCGGTCCAACTAACTGCCTCAAGTCGTTTTCACATGATCAATGTGCTGTCAAATCACTTTCCCATTATGAACTTACATAGCCAATTTTTAGATGAAAATGTGAGATTTGATGTGTGCCCAACTGTTAAGATTTCATCTTGTTACAGTTTCTACCCATCTTCAAGTGAGTTCACATTCTTGATGATCCTGATTTGGCCATCTGACAGGTTAGCTATGCATCCGAGCTTTGAGATAGCAGATCGGATAAACAAGCCTTCAATGTGTTTGTTAAAAACATTGAACAAGACAGAGCCATGGAAAATCCCTCTGATAAAAAATTCACTTTACATGGCAACCCGCTTCACATACCCAGCAAGTTTCATGTGATAATGTGCTCTGATATTTTCTATTAAGTTCATTTCTGTTTGTTTGTTTATTTATAGAAACAGCATCTCACTTTCTCATCCAGGCTGGAGTGCAGTGGTGCGATTGCAGTTCACTCTAACCTTGAACTCCTGGGCTCAAGCAATCCTCCTGCCTCAGCCTTCTGAGTAGCTAGGACTACAGGCATGTATCAGCATGCCTGGCTAATTTAAAAAAATTTTTTTTCTGGAGATGAGTGCTCACCATGTTTCCCAGGCTGGTCGTGAACTCCTGGCCTCAAGCAATCCTCTCACTTTGGCCTCCCTAAGTGCTGGGATTATGGACTTGAGCCAAGTCACTCAACCCATTTCTGTTTCTTTAGAAAGAAAAACACTGAATTGATTGCACTATGGAGAAATAGGTCTCCATCACAATTTGCCTGTGAGTCACTTTGGGACAGGGAGAGTGCCTGCCGCATCTCTGGGTCCACATGGCACGGCTGGGCCAAAGCTTTGGACACCAGCAGTGGGCGGGGAGGCTGCTGGGGAGACCTGGGGTCCCACATAATCATTTTTCCACTTATCAGTGCGGGGCAGTTGAGGACAACTGACTTCATCCTTCTGTATCAGGTTCCTCATCTGCAAGTAGTTTGAGAAAGACCTGCAGGACTGGTTGAGGATTGAATAAGATAACATATGCAGTTTGGTAAGCTCTTAATAAATAGTAGCCAGTTACTGTGAATTCTTGAGAATGATTATTGGTAACTGATAAAGGTCATCCTGATCTAAGAGAGTGAAGGACAGAGCTAGCCTTCAGTATGGTGTTAACCTGTGGTGGTGGAAGCGGTTTAATCTCTTCCCAAATCCTAAGACTGTGATGTGTTGCTACCAGCCCTTTGAGCATATCTATGCTTTACAGTTTGCAAAGTGCTTTCCAGTCAGAATTTATGCAGTCCACCATTTGAATCAGTGCGATTCATCACATTTCACAAACAAAGAAACAAACTAGGAATTTACCAAGATTTTCCAGCTTCCAA
The DNA here is from genome assembly GCF_002776525.5 of Piliocolobus tephrosceles. Lineage (NCBI taxonomy): Eukaryota > Metazoa > Chordata > Mammalia > Primates > Cercopithecidae > Piliocolobus > Piliocolobus tephrosceles. Next base: position 98,088,534 of record NC_045435.1, on the reverse strand, counting down.
TCTAATGTTTGCCCTCAACTCCTCATCCCTCAAAGTTGTTGTGTAGTTATTTTCATTTGCTTTCTAATTCGGTCATTTGTGCATTTACCCATTTTAGCCCTACAGTGCCCTGCTAACTCTTTAGAGGCAGCAACATAATGGAATTGATTCTTTTCTGAGGTTCCTGCGGGGTTTTGCAAATAGTGAGTGTTCAAGAAATGTTTTGGAGTTACGTAGCAAGTCAGAAAGGTGGAGCTTATCCTGCTTGAGTGCTAATGTGCTCATTTACTTGGGGTGGGGGGGCGTGGGGACACAGAAGGGTGGGGACCTGGGTCCTGCTCTGTGGCTGTGGGCAAGCCTGTGTCTTGAATAACACCTGGGTACTGAGCATCGCTGAACGCATGCCTTAACTCCCAGGGCACTTTCCCCGGGCACCCTATGTTAGGCTCTGCAGTCTGGTCTCTGGTCTGAAGCAGTCACCTGGTGTGAAGATGGAAGCGTGGAGGTGGCAGTCAGAGTGTGCTGAGCAAGGGCTTTTGTGTGTTTGACCCTGGGAGAAGCAGAGCTAAAATTAGGTCTTCCAGTTGTGTGCAGGTGTGAAGCGCCACCCCCTTACCTACCCCCAACCAGGATCTCAGAATTATTCCCATCCTCTCCCTCCTTCAGCCCCAGTTACTCCAGAGGCACAAGATGAAATGTCCTACCTCTTGTGATGCCCGGACAGAAAGATCTACCCAAATGTCCTCCAAGGCTGAAGGGGAGGGGTGGGGACAATGGTATGCAGTGGCCTTAAGTTTGCTGAGCCTCCCTAGCACCTTTGAGGCCTTAGTGCAACTAGGGCCCAACTGGCTCCTTAGACCACCAGACGGGATGATGTTCGGGTTCCCTCACCACAACCGTGAAGGGACCCTGGCTTCTCACACTAGCCTCTTGATTGATGTGCTCCGTGCCCCTACTCTGCCCACCACTTCAGAGACAGCCTTTGACCCCTTGCCAGCCATCACCACTCAGATGGAAGAGAGCTTGTCTGGATCCAGGCAGAGATGGAAGAGCCCTGCCCTGGGGGGTCTCATCCGAGGCAGGTGGAGCTCACGATGATATGATGTGATTGTGCTCTCTCTCCCTGCATGAGGCTAACATATGAACAGACGCCCTCCTCAGGGATAAATGTGCCCCTCAGTCCTCCTTCACTATGACCCTTGGAACCCTGCTCTCGGGGGTGCCCCCGCTGAAACAGACTCTTTCATGTTCTGGTCGGGGGTGAGAGCCTGCCTTCTAGTTCTGGCTCCTCGGTGTACTTGCGATAGGATTTTAGGTAAGCGGCTGCTCCTCACTCTCCAGTTCCTCTATCTGTAAAGTGAGGGGTTGGGGCTAGACAGTGTCCAGCGTCCCTCCTCTTTGGTGTCTCTTAATTGCCCAGGGCAGAGCAATCCTTGGAGCAAGGCAGGCTGCTGGGGTGGTTTGCAGAAGAGGCACAGTGGGGCGGGCTGGAGGCCGCAGGGGCAAAGTGGGCCGAGGGCCTCTGAGGAGGTGTGAATGAGGGAGGTAGAGCAGGGCCGGTGTGGACAGCCCTGTCCCAGCCCTATCTCCCGTCTGCGACACCCTCTCCACACCCCAGCGCTGATAAGCAGGTGTGAGCCACGGCCGCCTTGTGACAGGCCCTTCGGCAGGGAGGGTGATGGTGGGGGTCCACTCCACTTCTGAATTCAGATGTCAGCATCTTTTTCCCCCAACCCCCATTGCCCTGTCAGACTAGACAGGCCCTAGCAACCAGGCACCCTCCCTGACAGCCCCTGGCGTGGAGATTTGTTTCTGCTCCATGTGGCCTCAGCCTTCTCAGAGATGGTAGGAGACAGCTCTCCCTCAGTCCTTTCTGGCAAAGTGCCAAGGAGGATGACCACCTCCCACCCCCATCAGGGCTGTTCCTGCAGTGACTGCTGATGCCGGGTCCTGACACACACAGTGCTTCTTATCCCTGGGCAAACTTTAATGGCTGATCCTCTTGTCTCCTCTCCTTACCCCATCTCCTCTATCACTGTGACCATCAGCTTCCAGTCTTCCCCCTCCAACTCCCTGGCTTTTGGGCCATTTCTGTCTGGGCCCACCTCTTTCCTCTAAGGCCACTGTTCACCAGAAGGCCATACCAGAAACCTCTTGTTTCTGGGTTCATTGGGATGGGGTGGAGGGAGCAGAAATGTCTTGGAGAAAGAGAGACAGAAACTTGGAGCTCTAGGGAAAGGGAAGGAGAAGACAAATAGGACCAAGCCAAAGGCTACAGGAAACCCTTTAGGGTGGAGGGTCTTGGCCCAAGTGTCCAGCCCCCAAGCTCTATGACACTGAACTCTGAACTTCCTTCCATGCTCTAAAAGGCTTTTTTCTGCCGGGCGCAGTGGCTCAAGCCTGTAATCCCAGCACTTTGGGAGGCCGAGACGGGCGGATCACGAGGTCAGGAGTTCGAGACCATCCTGGCTAACACGGCGAAACCCCGTCTCTACTAAAAAAAATACAAAAAACTAGCCGGGCGACGTGGTGGGCGCCTGTCGTCCCAGCTACTCGGGAGGCTGAGGCAGGAGAATGGCGTAAACCCGGGAGGCGGAGCTTGCAGTGAGCTGAGATCCGGCCACTGCACTCCAGTCTGGGCGACAGAGCGAGACTCCGCCTCAAATAAATAAATAAATAAATAAATAAATAAATAAATAAATAAATAAATAAAATAAAAGGCTCTTTTCTGTGTTCAGATCTGAAGACTATTTTGATTAGCAGGCTGTAACCATACTTTTCCAGGCAGCCCCACTGTGTGTGTGTCTGTGGGGAAGGGTGTGCCTGTCCTCCCCTGTGTGCATTCCTGTCTATGGGTTCCATTCTCAGCCTCTGCATAGCTTAGGAGGCATCAGAGCATCCTGAGAGCACAGACTTGGCCCAGGCCGATTAGCCTGGGGTCACATCTCAGCTCTGCCATCTGAACCAGGTGGGGGAGCTAGAGCAAGTAGCGTAACTGCCCCGTGCCTTGGTTTCCCTATCTGTAAAATTAAGATGATGACATGGATGATAGATAATACCACATACCTTGTAGAACTGTTGTAAGTACAAAATGAGCTAAAATATGTAAAGTGTTTTAAACCATATCGGGTACAATGTAATCATTGGCCATTAGTAATATTTTTGTAAATTTTATTTTAATATAATTTCAAACTTACATACAGAAAAGTTGCAAGAAATTCCCATACGCCCTTTATGCGGATTCAGCAATTGTTTATATTTTGCACATTTATTTTATTCTCTCTTTCCTCATATATATGTGTATGTTTATGATGTACTCTATATTACATATCTACTATATATAGTATATATACACATACGCACATGCACGCATATATTTTTTTGGAATCACGTGAGAATAAGTTGAATACATCATGCCTTTTTTGCCCTAAATACTTATGTGTGTTGGTAAGGACAGGATATTCTCTTATAAAACCATAGTGCAGTTCAAAATTAGAAAATCTAACTGATTAATACTGTTATCGAATCTACAGTCCATATGTACATTTCATCAGTTGTCTTATCATATCTTCTTTCTTTCTCTCTTTCTCTCTCTCTCTTTCCTTCCTTCCCTCCTTCCTTCCTTCCTTCCCTCCTTCCTTCCTTCTTTCCTTCCTTCCTTCCTTCTTTTTTGTCAGAGTCTCACTGTTGCCCAGGCTGGAGCGCAGTAGCGTGACCCTGGTTCACTGCAACCTCTGCCTTCTGGGTTCAAGTGATTCTCCTGCCTCAACCTCCCAAGTAGCTGGGATTACAGGCATGCACCACGACAACCAGCTAATTTTTATATTTTTAGTAGAGATGTAGTTTCACCATGTTGGCCAGGCTGGTCTCGAACTCCTGGCCTCAGATGATTCACCCACTTCGGCCTCCCAAAGTGCTGGGATTACAGGCGTGAGCCACCAAGCCCAGCCTATTTCTATTTCTTTTTAATGTTCCAGGGCCACTCACTGTATCCAGTTTTCATGTCTCTTTCGCCTCCTTTAATCTGGGAGAGTTCCTCAGCCTTTCTTTGTGTTTCTTGAATTTGACAATTTTGAAAAGTGCAGGCCAGTTATTTGAAGAATAATGTTGCTTGAATTCTGTTGGATGTGTCCGCATTATGACTTTCAGGTGATATGTTTGAGGGTGATAACTGAAGGTATGTCTGTCTCAGAGTCTTACATCAGGAGGCATACTATGTCAACTTTTCCATTTGTTAGTGATATCATTTTTGATCACTTAGTTTAAGTGGTGTCTGTTCCCCCTCCTGTAGAATTACTATTTTCTCTTTCTAACTATTAAGTAATTGTGGGGAGATACTTTGAGACTGTATTCCTCATCAAACTTCTACCCACTAGTTTTTGCCCACTAATAATTTTTACACCATCATTACTTCTAAACTTACTAGTTGGCCCATTCATACTGGCTCCTGTGTCTTTTGACATTTATCCTTATCTGTCTTTGAGCACTTTTTTGCTTTCTGGCACAATAAGATGTTCCAGGTTTTCTGGTGTTTTCCTGGCTCTAGCCCTGAATCAGCCATTTCACCAAGAATCCCTGGTTCCTTTTAATGGGGAACGATATTTAGAAACCAAGATTTGGGTGCTGTGGGTGCTCATTCATGCTGGTGTGTTATTGCTTCCAGTTGGCCTTTTTTATTATCCATTCATTTGGATGCGATGGTGCGGGCACCGCTGAAGAAAGTGTGGCTTAGGGATGGAAAGGAGGAAAGAAGCCAGATGACCTAGGTAGAGATTCCCCTCTCCTCCTCTAGCTCTCCAGGTCTTCCCCACCTTATCTTTCCTCCCTTTCTCTCTTCATCATGACCTCATTTCCCTTTTCTTGATCAAAATTCCTCTGGCAATTCCAGCTGTGGGAACCTCTGAAACCATTTCTACAGCTATATGTGTGATACCAGAGGCAGACAACTATGTGACCTTTGTGTGTGAACAGCCAAAGGCAAAGATAATTTATGAGAAAGTTTTTGCTGAGAACAATCCAGTGACAAGGTGATTGGGGAAGACACATTTGGAAGATTTCCACCTGGACGTGTTCCTTTTCCCTGCCTGAAAAGCACTCAGAGCAGAGCCTGTGTGGAGGCTGGGATGGGGTGCTGTGGGAGGTCTGTTCTCCTCAGAGCAGAGCCTGTGTGGAGGCTGGGATGGGGTGCTGTGGGAGGTCTGTTCTCCAGATAAGCCTCTTCAAGGCTCTGGGGACCAATGAGGAGGATTGACGTGCCTGGTGAGGTCCACTCTCTGTGTCCACAAGTCACAGGGACAGTTTAAAATGAAATAATTGGAGTTTAGTGAAAGCCACTTAAATAGCTTTCTTAGTTATGCAAACATAGGGTGAAGAATGAGTAGCCTTGGTCCCCCACTTGGAGTTAGTTTATTGTTTTGAGACTAGATCCAAAGCCTCCTCTCCCTGAGATCTCTGGTATGCAAAGCTGTTCCCTGGAGGAAGCGCATCAGTTGACACAGGGAGCCCAGAACCTGTGTGAGGGAAGAAAACGCTATCCAACTGCTGCTCCTGGGATTTGAAGTGAAGGGAATTTGTTGAGATGGAGTGAAGTGGTCTCAGTAAAGGCGTTGGGCCATGGGGCTTCTGAAATGAGATTAACATGAGGAACACGTGAGTCTAGGGTGGTAACTGGGGCTTACAACAAGGACCCACCTGTGTTTCCTGGGGTAAGGCTGTCCTTAGCATGGTGTGAGGCTAACTGCTGGGAGCTCTGGAGACTCTGCCATGCTGACATTGTACCTGTGTTCCTGGCCAGGGACTGCCACCTAGATATGAGTCATAGTGGGGAGCCCCTGGGCTCCAGTTGACTTTGAGGAGTGATACTGTCCCTGTGAGGATGCTATGAGTGTCCTCAATAGTGATGTGGCAGTGTTGGTCAGACCCCCAATCTCTATTAAAACAAAAACAAAAACAAAAACAACTCAGAAAGTAAAAATCCCTTAAGGGAGGGACTGGATGTGTCATGTAAATTCTTGATTGGTTAACAGAAAAAATTAAAAGTGGATTGAGGCCACCTTTGTGCTCTGTGCCCAAGGGACAGTTCAAACAGCTGCATTCACAGATACCAGAGATGCCAGTGTCTTCACCATCACCAGCGACGTATGGGCGCTGCCTCAACAGGTGTTGGGAACTTGCTCTTTTTTACAGCTTGGTTCCCCATGGTAGCTGTAGCAGGCAGGATCTGGGTGGATGGGACCTGGGATTCATTCTTAGAATAGGTCCCCAAATGGCCATCCATTCTGCTTGCCAAGGGCTCTGTGGGGCAGGTGTATGAGGCCTGAGGGGCTGCCTGGGAGGTGATCTGAGGAAGCCTCTTGTAGCACTTTCATGGCTGTCCTAGCCAGAGACCAGAGATACCTCCTCTCCCACTTCTGAGCACTCTACCAATTTTGCATCTTAAATAGCTCCCAGGTTTCTCATTCTCTACTATCCCCATCCTGGTCCAAGCCACCCTCATCTCTCCCTATAGAGGTCACCTGACTGGTTATTCTCCCTCATTGCACTTTGTACTCCCCTACCCCGCCATATAGTTTTGTAACTATAAACAGCCTTCTTTGTGTATTGGAGGTGAATACCTGTTTTCCTAACTTGACTGTGAGCTACCTGAGGACAGGGACCTTGTCTGGTTTTATCTAAAAGATGCTCAATATGTGGTTACTAAACAAAGAGTGGACAGATGCCTTGGTTTCCCCAGCTGGTCCCTATGTAGGCTGATCTCACTTGGTGGGAGTGAGTGAGGAAGGGGACCCTCTGGTTCTGGAGCCTCTCATTTGGTCCTGCTGCTCGGTATTCATTGATTCTTCAAATGTGAGAGTGTCCACAGGAGAGAGAAGGTGGCAGGTAGGGCTGGCAGGGGGCAGATGCATGGCTTTATAGTGAGCCTATGCTTGGGGCTGGGTGGGTTTCAGCTGGGGTGTGGGAGCAGAGAAATTGGCTTATGGGGGTTCTGTGCTGGGGGCCTTGCAGCAAGTGGGTGGTGAGGGCAGCATGGAGGTGGAGGCTGGCCTGGAAGGGAGGAGGACATTGGGTGGCTGGGGTGCCAAGAGAGTCCTGGTGGGGGCTGGTAGCTGGGAAGACTGGGTAGGGCTGCCCATGATCAAGGAGGTGACAATGAGTGTGAAGAGCATGCTTAGGGGAAGTGAAGGCCTGGGAGGCTGGGAGGACCAGAGTTTTTCTCCCTTGCTCCTTGGGCGCAACGGCGCCATTGCTCCTTGCTCTCATCTTCCTCAGCCCTCCTGCACCCTGGCGGTTCGGGAACTCCTCTTCTCCCTGATCTGGTCTTTCAGAAATCTCTGGCCTCTAAACCCTATAACCCCTTGCTCTCAGCCTCCCAGCCCTCTCCGCTCCCCCAGTCACATCCCCACCACTCCTCCTGCCCTGCCTGCGGCCTGGGCCCTGCTGAGCTGCCGTGCCCTTCTCTCATCACCTCCTCCTCGCTCCCTGTGGCACCCTGGCAGCAGCCCCAGATCTGGGTGCACTGATTTCCCAACATTCCTGTCCTCCTCCCCACCCCACTGCCCCCAAGGGAGGGGCTCAAGGACTTGAGACGCTTCCCTGGGGGGCCCAGCTTTCCCCCTGAGTCAGGGAGGGATGCAGGCAGGGCAGCTGGAGGCCTCGGCCTGCAGACCTGTGGAGCTGCCTAGTGGGAGGTAGAGGACTGGAGTGGGAGAGCATGCGGAGCCACTGCGGGGGCAGGAGATGCGGCCCTGTAAGGCCACACTGCTCTCCCCCGCTTCCCACTGTCTGTTGGTCTTGCCTGGTGTCACCTGCCCTTCCCAGCTCTGCCTCTGACTTAGCCATCTCCCCCGATCCTTTCAGTTTCTCATGGTTCTTCTTGTGGGTGATTAAGGAGCTGGGCCCTAGGCCATTTCTGGAGGGCAGTAGTTCGAGGTGAGCTTCCTGTTGCCTTGTGTGTGTAACTCTAGAGTCCCGTAGGTGGGTGGCTGCTGGGCGTGCCCTGGGAGGGGAAAGGGACCTGTAAGGGTGTGTCCATAAACAGAGCTATTCTAGAACTCAAGGATGCTACTGTGGACAGGACTTAGAGATTGTCCAGAAACCCTCTCCTGCAACCATTTATAGATGAAAACATCAGGCTTTAAGAGGGAAATAGGATTGACATGAACAAGTCACATAGGGATTAGTAATCATCATCAGTGTCATCATACTAGATATTTATTAAGTGCTTACTGTATTTCAGGGATCATTGTAAATTCTTTACAAATCTTAATTTTCATAGTCCTCACACTACCCTGGGAAGCAGCTGTTGTTATTTTCCCCATTTTACAGGCAAGGGAACAGAGACCGGAACAGTGAGGTCAGTTTCCCCAGATCACACAGAAAGCCCGTGTCAGAGCAGTGGGAGTTTATCACGCACAGGGAGGCTTGTTCCTTCCAATGATGATGTAAGCATATAAGCATTGTTGAGAGCTCTTTAAAACAGTGGCAAACATTTCACCAAAGAAGATAGAGGAATAGCCAATAAGCACATGGAAAGATGCTCACATTATGGGCACGGTGGCACATGCCTGTAATCCGAGCACTTTGGGAGGCCTAGGCAGGACTGCTTGAGCCCAGGAGTTTGAGACCAGCTTGGGCAACATAGCAAGACCCCCCATCTCTACAAAAATTTAAAAAAAAAATAACTCATGCCTGTAGTCCCAGCTACTCAGGAGCCTCAGGTGGGAGGATCGCTTGAGTCTGAGAGTTCAAGGTTACAGTGAGCTATGATTGTGCCACTGCACTCCAGCCTGGGTGACAGAATGAGACCCTGTCTCTTGAAGAAGAAAAAGACATGCTCAACATCATTAGTCATCAGGGAAATCCAAATTAAAATTACAAGATACTCTCAAATGGCTAAAGTTAAAGGAAAGATAAGGCTGGCAATACTAAACGTTGGCATGGATATACAGCAACTGGAACTCTCATTGCTGAATGAAAAGCAAACAAATGCTTTGGAAAACATTTTGACAATTTCATATAAAGTTAAACATACACTACTTATGTAACTCTGACATTCAATTCCTAGGTATTTACCCAAGAGATAAAAACATAGCCAGGTGTGGTGCCTCACAACTGTAATCCCAGCATGCCTGGAAGTCTGAGGCAGACAGATCACTTGGGCTCAGGAGTTTGAGACCAGCCTGCACAACATGGTAAAACCCTGTCTCTACCAGAAATACAAAAAAATTATCTGGGCATGTTGGTGCATGTCTGTAGTCCCAGCTACTTGGGAGGCTGAGGTGGGGGGATTGCTTGAGCTTGGGAAGATGAGGTTGCAGTGAGTGGAGGTCGTGCCAATGCACTCTAGTCTGAGTGACAGAGTGAGACTATCTCAAACAAACAAACAAAAAAACGCCCAAAACACATAAGCCCACAAAAACATCTATATGCAAATGTTCATGGCAGCTTTATTCACAATAGCAAATGGTAAATAACTCAAATGTCCCTCAACTACTGAATGGAAAACAAACTGTGGTACGCCCATATAATGGAATACTATTCAACAATAAAAAGGAACAACTGATACAGACAATGACGTGGATGGATCTCTAATGCATTATGCTAAGTGAAAGCAGCCAGGCACACAAGGCTACATATGAAAATTACTCCACTTATATGAACTCTCCAGAAAAGGCAAATCTATAGGAACAGAAAATCACTCAGTGATTGGCAGGAACAGCCAACTGACCACGAAGGAGATGGGACAACTTCTTGATGTGATGGAAATGTTCCATATCTTAATTATGGTGGTAGCTGTACTGCTTAAACATTTGTCAAAACTCATCAAACTGTGCATTTAAGAAGGGTGCCTTTTATTGTATATACGTTATACTTTCTTAAAACTGATTAAAAAATAAAAACAATGGGCTGGGAAAGCAAAGAAAATAGGATGGTCGTGGTCGGCCTTATTGCAAAAGTGACCTCTAAGACTTGAAAGAGAAAGCAGGGGAGCTATGGCTGATCCCTGGGGGAAGAGCATTCCAGGTGGGAGGGAACAGCCAGTGCTCCAGTGCCAGGCCAGGACATGCTCGGCCTGCTCAGGAACCCGTAAGGAGTTGATGTCGCTGAAGTGGAGCAAGAGGCTGGCCATAGTGGGGCTCAGCCAGGCAAATGGGCAAGGGATGGATCAGGTCTGGGTGAGGGCTGTGGAAAGGCTTTTCCTGTGGGTGAGATGAGGCTGCTGGAGGGCTCTCGGTGAGCATGATCTGACTTGATTTTAATAGGACCATGCTGGCTGCTGTGTTGAGAGCAGCTGGGGACAAGGACCAGTGAGGAGGCCGCTGCAAGAATCCAGGAGAGAGATGATGGCGGTGCAGCCGAACGCAGTGGCAGTGGAGATGTTGAGAAGTGGTTGAACCTGGGATATATTTCGAAGGCAGAGCCAACAGGATTTCCGGCCGGATTGGATGTGGGGTGTGAGAAAAAGAGAGGAGGCAAGGATGATGTCAAAGGTTTTGGCCTGAGCAGCTGGAAATCCAGCCGGGCACCCCCATGGGGGCTGTTGAGTGGTTTCAACTGTCTCCTGGGGCCTGTGGGTGAAGCTGAGACAGAGACCGAAGGGAGGGGCTGAGCCCTGCTCCTGGCTCTGGGGCTCAGGGAATAGGCTGCACATACTGATTATTCCATTACCCTTTATTTATTGGCCTTATTGGCTTTTGTCATTTCCTTGTCTCCTGTCTGGAGTGATGGCTATAAATGTGACAGATTGATACAGGATACAGGAGCCCCAATTATCTCTCTTAAACCGGCTTCTCTTAAATAGGGAGGGCTCTTGGGCAAGCCCTCCCTGCCCTCTGCCTTCCTTGCCACAAGTCCTACAGTCTTCCGTACAGAAGTGGCCTGGTTCTGCCAGGGAGGGAGTGATGCCTGGGAGGATGAGTGGCAGACATGGGCCCCAAGGGGAGACAGCTCCCAGGACAAATACTGGAGGCAAGCTCGGCCCCCTGGCCAGTTGCACCAAAGATCCCAGTGCACACTCCCTGATGCTCTGCCTCACACAGAGGCCAGCACGGAGTAGGGCAGGCGGGAGGACAGGACATACTGCTGGCTGCTCAGCCCACATCCGGGGAAGGGGGCTCCACTCTGACCTTGCACGCCTTTCTGGAATCCGAGCCGGCCTGTCTGTCCACAAAGGCCGGGATGATGGGGTTTTTCTCTCCGGCAGCAGGTGCCTGGCAGCTGCCCGGGGATGCCAGCTCCGTGAGCTGGCATGGGAGGAAGTGCTTGTCAGGATGGTCATTACATGTGCTGGGCTCAGGCTGGCCTGGCCCTGACCCCTGCCACTCAGGCTGGCTTGGGATACCCACATGAGGGTGGTGCTTCCTGAAGGGACCCTGGGGTCCCTCTGGGATGCCCTCAGTTGGAGCTTGGCAACTGCCAGCCTTTAAGTATCATTTTTGAACTAAGTTCCTCACCCATCCTCTCTGCTTGATTGTTCTCTGGCCTGTCTGCCTGCCTCTGTCCCTGGGAAAGTTCTGAGAGCTCTGGCCCAAGGAGGTTTGGGACAGGAAGCCTGACATTCATTCCTGGCATTTCAGGGATCTCCCTGTGCCCCTCCTCATCCCTGACAGACTGACTACAGCCTCTGTGCCTTGTGTGTGCACAAGTGCATGGTGAATCCACGTGTGTTTCTCCATCTGGCGAGAATTTCAAATGGTCCTGTGTCTGACCTCCTTCCAGAAAAACAGAGTGGAAGGTGGGACTGCCGGTGAGAAAAGGGGCAGGAAACTTGAGGGGACAAGAAGGGTTCAAACAGAGGAGCAGGTCCAGGGGGAACTCAGCAGAGAGTGAATTGGCTGATCAATCAGTTTTTCTTCTGCAAATATTCCCAACTCCTTATCTGTGCCAGGTGCTGGGGCAGAGGCTGAAGACTGTGTTATGAATAAACAGGTCTGGCCTGGCCTTGCACCGCCCTTAGACTCACAGGTGGGCTGCACAGTAACAGTGTGCTTAGAGCAAATGGTAGGGTGCAAAGGCACCATGACAGCACACACAGAGTCTGAGAAGCAGCTAGGGTCAGGAGACACTAGTCCCTGCTGTTTCTCTGAGCCCATCAGTGGCTGCCTTTTGGCATCTTTGCCACCACACCCTTGCCTCGCTCTCAGTTACTGTCCCCAGTTGCTGTCTCTGCCTGTAGGAGTGCCTGGGCTTCTGTCTCCCCGGCCCCTCCCAACCTCCTGGGCTTTGAGTCTCGTGGCCGTCAGGGCTGATGTCAGAGGAGCTCCTGGCACGGAGGTAGGGAAGCTGCCAACACTGCCGTGGCCCCCAGGGTGAGAGCTGACGTCTGTCCAGGAGCATCTCTCTCCCTGCCAAGGGCTGAGATCTCTGGGCTGCATGCTTTCCCGCTGACACAGGAGCCGCATCCATCACTCACGGAGCCACCCGCTGCCTGGACCCCAGCCTCACCCCAGAGTGACCCAGCGGCAGCTGCAGCCTTGCTGCAAGCACAGGCCTCCTCTCCCGGCCTCAGCCACGTCCCAGCCTCACTCACTCCTCCTTCCAGGTGAGCCTGCCCACATCCCAGGCCAGGTGAGGGCCCACCTCAGGCAGCCAGGGAAGACTCCACCTAAGGGGCTGAGAAGCCCGGGCTCCAAGCCATGGTTTCAAGAACAATGCAGGAAGCCTCCCACTGGCCCAGACCAAGGTGGTAGTTAGGATCCCTGGAGCTTGTGAGAAAGATCTGACTCCCCCACAGCCTCACGGTGGGGTTTCAGTTTCCAGCTTCCCTCCTCTCCTCACACACGTGATAGTCATTGAGTTACCACCATGTGCCAGCCACTGAGCTAGTCCCAGGATGCAGTGCTGAGTAAAGCAGACATAGACTCTGTTCTTGTGCTGCTTTTAAGTTCTTTTCACTGAGATTCCTAGTAAAAAGTTTATTCTCTGTCACTCACCAGGACACACACATGGGCACTCACCCAACTTTTATATAGTGCTGAATCAACAGTTTCGCCAAACAACACTCACTCTTACCACGTGAGATACACCGCTATTTTAAATTCTGATATTCTTTAAAAAACAAAAAACAAACAAACAAAAAAAATGGACACAGTCTGCCATTTGAAAAAGTTCTCACGTGGCTAGAGAAAGATGGTTAACCCAGTGGTGAACGGACTATCCCTGTCCCAGTTTGGACCAAGGAACCAATATCGGAGGTTTCAGGGCACCGAACCACATGCCTCTCCTATGAAGTTGGTTTACAAGGGAAATAAATGGTGCCACCCACTTGGGCCCCTGCGCACATCAAGGATATAAAAAGGGGTCTGAGAGAGTGGAGGGCTGCGGGACCCTGGGAGCCAGTTTCTTTGGAGAGAGCTGCTGCTGTGCTGTTTCCAGGACCTGAGCCTTCCCTTGCAGGAGGTTCTGGCAAGGCTTGTGGCAGGTACACACCACCTTCTAACTCCAGGCAGGCCGAGGGGGCCTCCAGAGCTTCTCAGAGAGCTTTGAGATGTTGGAGACACAGAGAACTGGGCCTGCAGGATCCAAGAAAGCTCAAGTGGATGAGCAAGTGTGGCCTGACTCCCACCCTGGGAACCCAGAGGAAGGGTTGTGGGCCAGCAGTGCTGGGGCTGGCTGCAGAGGGCACTGCTGTCAGGGCATGGCCCCCACCCAGAGTAGGTGGGCAAGTGCTCCAAGTGTTTCTTGTCGGCCAGAGGTGGGCAGATGGAGAGAGAGCCAGTGTGCACCACTATGACAGGGCCACCTGGAGGGACAAGGGGCCTTGCCAGGAAGGGCTAGGCTCATGGTTCCCATGGGCAAAGGAAGAGATCATAAGGAGGCACCCAGAAAAGGGATCCCACAAACATGCCTTGTGTGACAGCATCCCTAACCATCTGCCTGGTCTGGGGAGGAGAAGCCACCAGCCACCCTGTCTCTGACAAGTCATGGGATCGAATGCTCTCTTGGCCTGGCTGAGTCTGTATTTACAACACAAACTGACTAATTAGGTAAAATAACCTAAGACTGAGCTGCAAAGCTACAGGATCTGCCCGGGTTTTCCCCAGGGTCAGGGAAGATGATCACCACTGAATAAAGCTGAAAGGGACAGGAAGGGACAGAGACCAAGCCTGGGTTCTATTACATCCGGGATCGTGTTTGTTCACACAATGGCTTTGCAGGGTTTGCACAGAGCATGGAGGGCTGTGGCAGGGAAGCATTGAGAGCGGGCATATCGTGGGGAGGGGCCGGGCTGTGTAAGGGGAGGTTCCCAGAGGAAGGGACATGCAGGGAGGCCTGAAGGCCAAGTGGAAAGAAGAGTGTTCTGGCGAGGCTGGGAGGAGGAAGAGTCTGGAGCCTTTGAGGGGTTGGAAGAGCTGCTGTTAGAGGTTGGCAGGGCTGGGGGGACTTCTGAGGGGGTTGCCTTGATCCTAAGGCAACAGAAAGCCACTGTGCAGTCTTATCCAGGGGGTAATTATATCACTCTGGTAGCTGAGTGGAGAAGAGTTTGGAATGGATGAGGTTAGAGGAAGGAGCTTCCCTGGTGGCCTCCATGAGGTGAGATGCTGGCCTCACCCAAGGAAGGGACAATAAGATGGAGCCAAAAGGTGAGATTTGAAAGACACGAAGGAGGTGGAGCCAACGGGGCTTGGACCAGGTGAGAGGTGAGAGGTGAGGGCTGCATGTGGCTGAGGATGGATTTGTGGGAGCACCTTCACAGATAGGCTCAGGGTGAGGCAGAGGAGCTCAGAGTTGGCTGGGCTGGGCCTGAAAGCTCTGGAGATGTCCAAAGTAAGCAGCTGAATCTGTTGGCCTGGGGCTCCAGGGAGAGACCTGGCCTCAGGAAAAGATCAAGCCTCTTCAAAGCCATGGGAAGGGAAAAGAATGTGTTTTCCAGTCTTTCTAGGAGAGAGCACAGGGCCTAAAGAACTTGAACATTAGACACCAGAGGATGTTCTGCCAAGGGAGGCTGAAAAGACAGTCAATAAGATGGGAGGAGGCACAGGCAACAAAGAAAAAATAGACAATGGAATTCATGAAAATTAAAGTTTTGTGCATCCAAAGACAGTATCAACAGAGTAAAAAGGCAGCCCACAGAATGGGGAAAAATATGTGCAAATCATATATCTAATAAAGAATTAACATCCGGAATATATAGGGAACTTCTAAAAGTCAACAGTGACAAAGAAAGCAACCACATTCAAAGGACCTGAATAGACATTTCTCCAAAGAAGAAATACAAATGACCAATAAGCACATGAAAATATATTCAGCATAACTGATCATTAGGGAAATGCACAAAACTACAATGAGGCCGGGCACAGTGGCTCATGCCTGTAATTCCAGCACTTTGGGAGGCCAAGGCGGGCAGATCACCTGAGGTCAGGAGTTCGAGACCAGCCTGGCCAACATGATGAAACCCCATCTCTACTAAAAACACAAAAATTAGCTGGTGGTGGCTGGTGCCTGTAGTTCCAGCTACTTGGGAAGCTGAGGCAGGAGAATCACTTGAACCTGGGAGGCGGAAGTTGCAGTGAGCTGAGATCGTGTCATTGCACTCTAGCCTGGGTGACAGAGTGGGACTCCATCTCAAAAAATAAAAAACAAACAAACAAACAAACTACAATGAGATACCATCTCAGACAGATTAGGATGACTGCTATTTGAACAAAACAGAAAATAACAGGAGTTGATGAGGATGTCGACAAACTGGAACCCTTGTGCTGTGGGAGACAGTATGGCAGTTCCTTAAAACATTAAAAATAAAATTGCCATATGAAACAGCAATTCCACTTCTGGGTACCTACCCAAAAGAACTGAAGGCAAGGTCTCAGATATTTGTGCACTCATGTTCACAGCAACATTATTCACAATAACTAAAATGTGGAAGCAACTCAGGTGTCCCTCAGTGGGTGAGAGGGTAAGCGAAATACATACAATGGAATCTTATTCAGCCTTAAAAAGGATGTAAATTCTGAAAATTTATGAAAAAAATTAAGAAAAAATTCTGAAAATCCTGAAAAAAATTCCTAAAAAAGAAGGAACTATATTGTAACCTGGATGAACCTTGAGAACATTATGGTAAGTGAAATAAGTCAGTCACAAGAGGACAAATATTGCATGAGTCCACTTATATAAGGCACTTAGGGTAGTCGAATTTGTAGGGATGGAAAGCAGAATGGCAGTTGCCCGGGCTGGGGGAAGGAGGAGTGGGGAGTTAGTGTTTAATGGGTGCAGGGTTGTAATTTAGGCTGACACTAATGTTCCTGACATGGACGGTGGTGATTGTGGTACCACAGTATGCATGTGCTTACTGCCACAGAACTGTAGGCTTAAACGATGGTTATGATGGTCAGTGTTATGCTCTCTCAGCAAGTTCCCCAGACTTGCTCGGGATGACGCCATATCCCAGGCCCTTGGGCCTCTGCTACCACTCTTGTCAAATCTCAGCATAAGGACAGAGCCTAGACCAGGTCATGTAAGCCATTTATTGGTTTGTTTTAAAAATATGTATTTTATTTATACATGAAGTTTGGTGAGAAGTGCTCGATTAATTCAGACAATATCTGGCACTTGATGTCTGTCCTTCCCTCCTTTTTCCTACTCTCTTTTCCCCTCCTGCTGATCATTGTGCAGTTCTGGAAATTAAAAAAGTGACAGCCAGGCTAAAAGCTAAGGGTTGGGTCCGGCTCACCCCCGCCCCCAGCCACACCATCTGCAGTCAGCCCCAGGCACCTGTCTCAAGGCTCACGGGCTGTCCACACACATAAAACCACAGTCTCCTTCCGGCCAGCTGGGCTGGCAGCCCGGCCTGCCTCCCAACCACATTCTTGCCTGTGCAGCGGGTGGTGAGCGCCCAGCAGGGGCACACACCTCTCCAAACCTTGAGAGCAAAACACAGAGATCTACAAAAATAGGATTTCCACTTGGAGAAATGTCGCTGGGACAGTTAAACCATGCCCCACACTGGACTCAAAGGGAACACAGGAGAAGAGAACTAGATCTGTCAGGGGCATGGGTTGGGTCTGGGGTTGCCACCAAGGGAACTGGGGTGACAAGAAGAAACGTAATACTTTACTCGCCAGCAATGCCCCCCTTCAGCACTGCCACAAATGTCTAGCCCTCCGACAGCTCGGCGAGGTAGGTTAGGAGCAGCCAGCCCAGAGCGGGCAGGTGAGACTGAGGTGGCCTGGGAGGCATGGGCCTGATGGAGGGGCTCTGTGGGAGAGCTGGAATAGGGCAGCCAAGCCCCTGCCTGCTCAGGCTCCGCCAGTTGACCCTGTTACCTCAGCGTGACAGTTCTCTATGTTAAAAGATTTGCATATGCTAAATAGGATTGTCAGCAGCTGAAGAGGTCCTGGGGGTGATTGGACTAGTAAAATATTTTTCCCTGAAAAAGCCTTTTCACAAGACCTATAGGACCACCTGGACCTTGTCCCAAATAGGTCCTGTGTGTGGGTGCCATCAGCATCCCGGGCTGAGCCAGAGGCTGGGCCTGACCACAGTGCCCCCTCTCTCAGAGGAGCCATGGTTCATTCCCCTCTCAGGGCACAAGAACTGGGCCTGACCATCCCTTTCCCTGCAGAGGGCACAGGGCCAAGCTCCCCTCCCCACTCCCATGTCTCTGTGTCTGGAGAGGAGCTGGGGACCACACAGAAAACTCCTCCGCACGTGGTCCAGAGAGCCCTGGGAGATGGCCAGTTTCCTCTCTTCAGGCAGGCTGAGGGGCCACCATGGCTCAGGGCTGGTGAACTTCTTAGCCCCAAACCCACAGGGCTCAGCCTTCTCTTCCCTTGGCCTGTTGGGCAGGGCCTGCCAGCTTCCAGGAGCAAGGACAAGCTGTATGCCAGGCCGTGAGTGGGGCTGGCACCCTTGTGCCCTTTGGTTTTATGGTTAATACTCTTACGGGAGGGGAAGAAAAGGCAACTATCAGTGCCTAGGGCCAGCCCTGGGACCCAGGCCACTCTCCTCTGGAAGCCTTTTATTTTTGTAGGACTGACAATATGACCTGCGTGAAAACGCAGGGGCAGAATGGGACCTTGGAGACAACAGAAAGCCAGAGTGAGCCCCGCGGACAAGAACCCCATCGTTGGGGGGCCGGCAGCGAAAGGCCTGTCTCCCTTAGACTGGGAGTCTGGGTCCCATGGCCTGTGTCTGGCCTCCATGTGTGAGGACTGTGTGTGTGCGCTTGTGTGAGTGGGGGGTTCAGCCCTCCCAGCATCTCAGGTCAAGTGGGAGGGGGACCTCATTCGACCCCTGGGCAATGAAGACCTGTGGGAGCCACACTGGATTCCACTTCCGCTTTGAGAACAGAGTTCCGGCTGCTCCACAGTCTTGTTCAGGGTTAAGATGAGACAGCATGAATTGCTGCCCATGTCCGTGGAAAAATCTTTAGCTCTTTGCTCAAGTAAAAAAATATCAAATATAATAAATTTATGAAAGCCCATTCACAACATATACAGTCTCAATTTTATATTTCGCCTCAGCAGCTGGGATGAAGTTGCTTTCCAGAGCCCCAGGGCATTGCCTGACCAGACCAGGTCACAGGTCTGTCTGAGGCCTCCAGGCACAGGCCAACTGCTCCGGCTGCCACGCAGCACCACAGAACTCTGCCTGGTTGATCCACGGGGCCGAGGCCCATTTCTTACTCCCAAAGCCAGGAAGGGCCCAGGCTGGTTTGTGACTGACTGCATTTGGGTTTGCCACGGTGCAAAAGGCTGCTTTTTGGTGTGTCCTGGCTAGCTCACATGATGTGTCCAGGCCGAGGCTCACACAATGGACTCACGGTCCCTGTCCGGAGACGGGGGAAAGTCGGCAACATCTTCGCTGTGGCTGTAGTCAGAACCCGGCACCTGGATGTTATCGCTGGTGGCTCTAGTGACACTGTCATAGGAGGGTGGGAAGGAAGTGGAGGAGACGGAGGAGCTGGAGGGTGGGCCAAGGGGCCGGGAGAAGTTCTCATTCATCACATAGGCGATGAGGCCCTCTCGCTCAGGGGCATCCTCTTCAGAGAGGCCGCTGCCCGTCTGCTGACGGAAGAGGAAGGAGGCATGCTTCACAGAGCGTTGCAGCAGGTGCCTGCGGAAGGCCCTCTGGATAACCATGGCTGACACCTCCTCGTGCTTGCGCCGGAGTGTGGTGGTGATGGGCTCATAGGAGATCTTGGATGGGTTGGCTGCCATGAACTTCTCCTCCATCTGGATCTTCAGGGCGTCCATCTCCCCAGACTCCCCCAGAACCCTTTTGGTGAAGGCAAAGAGGATGTCCATGCAATGGATGCGGTCCCCACTCACCATGGGCAGGTCCATGTTGATGAGGCTTATCTGGTTGGGCTTGGCGATACGGAGTGGCTCAGACAAGGCATCGGCAAAGTCAGACAGGACTGAATACTCAATAAACTGAGTGGCCTCTGGGTCAAACTTCTCCCAGATCTCATAGAACATGTCGAAGTCGTCCTCACTCAGGGGCTCGGTGCTCTCCTCTGTGGCCACGCTGAAATTCTCCAGGATGATGGCAATGTACATGTTGACCACGATGAGGAAGGAGATGATGATGTAGGTGGTGAAGAAGAGGATGCCCACGGCTGGGCTCCCACAGTCCCCCCGAGAGCCATTGCTGTTGGGCAGAGTGGGGTCACAGTAGGGGGGCCCGGTGTTGAGGATGGGGCTGAGGAGGCCATCCCAGCCGGCTGACGTGGTGATCTGAAAGAGGCAGAGCATGCTGTTGGCGAAGGTCTGGAAGTTGAACATGTCGTCGATGCCAGCCTCCCACTTGACATAAGCGAAGTTGGCCATGCCAAAGATGGAGTAGATGAACATGACGAGGAAGAGCAGCAGCCCGATGTTGAAGAGTGCAGGCAGGGACATCATGAGGGCAAAGAGCAGTGTGCGGATCCCCTTGGCCCCTCGGATCAGTCTGAGGATGCGGCCGATTCGGGCCAGGCGGATGACTCGAAAGAGCGTCGGGGAGAAGAAGTACTTCTGGATGATGTCCGAGAGCACAGTGCCTGTGGGAAACAACAGAGACTGTGGCTACTGGTGGCACCTCGGTCCTCTAGCCAGCATCACTGTGCAGGGATGGGGGAGTCTCTGTATGGCAAGGAGCCAAAGGTGGCCCTTCCAGGAGGATTGCGTCCACTGGGCATACTAGGACTCTGCCTGCTCCTGCCTGTCTGAGTCTCCATGTCTGCATCTGTCACCCAGAAAAATGGGTCCTTTGCAGGGTTCCTTCTCAGCCCCCTCATTCCTTAATCTTCAGTGTGCACCTGCACAATAGAGCTGTCCTAGGCCCATCTTCTATATCTTGGGTTCTCAGGCCAGAGGGGCTCTGCTTAGCATCCTGCCCGCCCAGCTTGGACTAGCACTCAGGCCTTTCAGCTCCTTGCTATTCAAAGTGTGGTGTGAGGACCAGCAGCCTTGGGGTCTCCTGGGTGCTTATTAGAAATGCAGAATCTCAGTTACACCGCAGCCCACTGCATCTTAATAAGCCCAGATGATTTGTGCCCATCGAAGGGCATGAAACACTAGCCCAGAAATCAGTGCTCCCTGATGCCACGCCATGGCCAGTGTCTTCTCTCAGCCTCTCTGTGATGGTTCTTATCACCCTCCTGACTCTGCCACCTTTGAGGGCTTCACTACCCCTGGGTCTTCAGTGACTACCTGGGTTTGGAGTTTTAAGGGGCATGGATATAAATGATAGAATAAAGAGTGAAATAAACTTGTCTTATATGGCCCAAGTGCCCTTTCCAGACTCCTTATATAAAAATGTCACTGACTGACATGTGTCCAGTGTTTATGGTCAGTGGAGCAATGGGCCAAGCACTTTATAGCCATCATTTCATTTAGTCCTTCCCGTTGTCCTAGGAAGTGAGCAGATGCCATCATTCTCATCTTCCAGAAGAGGAAACGGAGGTGAGGTAACTTACCCAAGTTGCCACCTAGTGAGTGAGAAGCTGGGATTTGACTCAGACATTCGGGCTCCAAGTTCGTCTCTTAACCACTCCTCTCTGGTACTGCCCAAACACCGGGCCAGGAGATGATCCCAAAGTACCTGCTGCACCTTCCAAAGCCTCTGAGACTGTCCCTCAATGGTTCCATTCCTGTTGCTCACATCCTGCATTCTCTAAAGTTCCTCTCCAGTCCCATGAGGCACGCTCTCACCCTCACCCTGCTTGAGACCCCCCAGAGATTCCTGACCCTACTCTGTGCTTCCATCTGCCCATCACTATAGCCGCAGCAGTGCCTGCCTTAGCCCCTGCATTATCCTTTACATTTACCAGAGGCAGAGGTTGTATATGGCAGAAAGATGAAACTTACAGTCACCGCAAGGCAGAGCCCCATGGGGGTGGAGTTAAGAGTTTGGGCTCTGAGCACAAGTGACAAAAGAAAAAATGTAAGTAAACTGGACTTGATTAACATTTAAAACTTTTGTCCTTTAATAGACACCACGAGGAAATGAAAAAACTCAGACTAGGAGAAAATATTTGCAAGTCATATATCTGATAAGAGACTATGATCCAGAATATGTAAAGAACTCTTACAACTCAACACTAAAAAGAGAAATAACCCAATTGAAAAATGAGCTAAGGACCTGTATAGAGATTTCTCCAAGGAAGATATATAAATGACCAACACACACATGGAAAGATGTCCTGCATCGTTAGTCATTTGGTTTTGCAAATCAAAACCTCAAGGAGATATCACTTCACACCCACTAGGAGGGCTCCCATAAAAAGAATGCAGGCAATAACAAGTGTTGGTGAGGGCAAAATAATCGGAATCCCCATACATTGACGGTAAGAATGTAAAAAGGTGCAGCCAAATTGAAAAACAGTTTGGTGGTCCCTCAAAATTTTAGATAACAGGTTTTCAGGGGCTGAGGGAGAGGGGAAATGAATGGGGAGTGACTATTAAATGGGTAGAATTTCCTTTGGGGAAAGGAAAATATTCTAAAATTAGATAGTGGTGATGGTTGCAAAGCTCTGTGCATATACTAAAAAACACTGAATTGTATACTTTAAAGTGACTTTAAAGTTAACCGTGAATTTTATGGTATGTGAATTATGTCTCAGTAAAGCTGTTATATAAAAAAAAAGATCTGAGTTCTGAGGTCAAACAGACATGGGTCAGGATTGGGTCTCTGCTTCTCCCTAGCTGTACAATCTCCCTCCTTTAGTGCTGAATTGACTGGGTGAATTGCATGAGACAGGTTATGTCTGAAAGAGTCTGGCATACACCTTGGCGGTTAGCTCCAGAATTTTCCATCTTCAGGGATAAAGTTCTACTCTGGAGGGCCACCTACCCCCCATCCTTGGGGACCCACCTCATTCTTAGTGAGCTTCCTTCTCTTTCAACCTAAGTGCGGGCAGAACTAGCCTCCACAGCACCCACTCCCATTCCCAGACTCATCCTTGAAGCTATCTAAGCAGTTAGAGAACTGTGTTCCCAGGTGCTCTGGAGGGTGGGGCCAGGAGGGAGTGCTGGGTCCTCTGCCAGGTTGGTCTCCTTGACCCAAGTGGACCCTTCCAGATAAGTTCTCTCTGGAGAGGTGTGTGTGTGCATGTATGTATGAGGGGAGGGGGGTGAGAAATGCACTGAAAAAATAATGAAAGAACCTAGGGTTGTACGTGGCATTCAGCAGAGACCCAGGGGCCGGACGAGAGGCCTGGCTGGGGAGGGCTTCTGTCCAGCTGACTTGTATACCCACCCACGATGGAGAGGATGACAACCACGAAGTCGAAGATATTCCAGCTGTTGGTGAAGTAATAGTGGCGCAGGGCAGCCAGCTTGACAATACACTCGCCTGTGAAGATGGCCACAAAGAGCAGGTTGATCTTGGCCAAGATGTTGATTTTCTCAGGACTTTGGTCATCTGTCTCCACCATCATGGTCACCATATTCAAGCAGATCAGAAACATGATGGTGACATCAAAGGCCTGCTTGGTCACAATGTCGAATATGAAGCCCTGGTACTTGTTCTGAAAGGAGGGGCAAATGGAAAGCACTCAGCAGGGCCCTTGGGAGGCTGGCAAATGCCCGTTTCTGCCTCTCATCCCAGGCCACCCACCCTCCCACTCTACCCTCTAGTGAGCCCAAAACCCCTGCCACACTGCCACAGAGAGTGCAGAGGAAAAAGTCCTGGAGGTTAAAGCCATTGGCTCTCCTGCTGAAATGCTTCCTGGGCTTCAAGGCCCAGCCCCAAGGCTCCATCTTCCATGAGGACTTCCATGACGGATCTTCAGGGAGAGATTTTTCCTGCCCTAAGCATCCTTAGCACACTGTTCACTGTGCTTCCCTTTCAGTTGCCACAGTCTGAAGGCTCAAGGGTAAATTTCAGCTTCAACTCTAGTAATTATGTCAGTGTTTAGATTAATATATTTTCTCTACTTTTAAAATATAATTTATTTTATTTATTGTACTAACCATATTTACATGTGTCTTTAATTGTAAATCAGCCCAGATTATTTGGTGAAAGAAATAAGATTTTATATATATATATTTCTTTTCTGTTCTCCCACTTAGAAAAGATTATAAATAACACACACACACACACACACACACACACATTTTTTTGGATAATGGCTTGACTGGGCCAAGGGAGTCAGTCTTTGAGAGGACTCCACTCTCCAGAGCTCTTGGCTCTCCCCACCAGCTAACTCAGGAATCCGGCTCCCTGACTGTTCTGGGGGTCCAAGGATGAGGATCTGAGTGGGGTGGGGTGGGGCTGTGAAGGCTGCCCTGCTTTTCCTGAGGAAAACCTGCATCCTTGAGGGGAAGGAGGAAACCTGCTCAGAGACAGAGGGTTCCTGTGGGTGGAGAGTGTCCCGGGATGCTACATCCTTCTCATACCTTCCTCCCTATCTGTGTGAGGCTGGGACCTCTCTTCATGCTCAGACATCTGATAGCGTCCCTCAGGCTGGGCTGAAAGACTGTGAGGTGGCCCTGATGGCTGGCCGTGTGGCATGAAAGCTTCCCAAGGACCCCAGAAGATCCTCCCCACTCCCACAGAACCAGGAGCCTAGCTCACCAAGGGCCGTGGGATGGGCTTCTGGGGCTTCTTGGAGCCCAGCTTCTTCATGGCATTGTAGTACTTCTTCTGCTCCTCTGTCATGAAGATGTCCTGGCCCCCTAAGTGCAGAGAGAAGGCACCAACCTCATTCTGGGGTTCTCAGAGGCCCCAACATGGAGGGCACCAGGATCTTGCCTCCTTGATGAGGATGCCAGGGTCAACCACCTCCTGGCTTCCTCTCCTGGACAAAATATGTCCCTATTTTGCACCACAGATTCTTCCCCAAATCTATTTATCCAGGAGCCCTGTCCCCTTTCACCTTCAGATCTCTCTGGTTTTATGACCTGCAAATCCAGTATCCACCCCCCGCCCTTTCCCCCTCCCAGCTCAACCAGCCTTCAGGTTCTCTCTGTTCACTTGGTTTGTCTTCAGGTTGCTGCTCTGACGAAGCTCTGGGAAGACCCAGGGCCTCTGCACAGGCCTTACCCATGACCTCTGATCATGGACCAGGTGAACAGATGTAGCTCTCACACCAGCTTCTCCCAGGAGTCTCATCTCTCGGGTGGATTAGGGCAGACATGGGGCCTCCCACCAAAGCCCCTTCTTATGTTCTTACAGGCCTAGACATGTTACATCCCTGGACACACCCTTCTCCCCACCTCATTCCAGCAGCAGCAAGAAGAGGACCATCCCCAGCAGGGAAGGTGAGATGGGGCCTGGAGCCCAAACGACCCCTCAATCCCCTGGCACCCAGCCCTGCCCTGCCCAGCCCAGCAAGGAGCTGGTGCTCTGGTGCTCTACGTATCTTTTTCTTCTGTTGGTTGAAGTTGTCAATGATGACACCGATAAAGAGGTTCAGGGTGAAGAAAGACCCGAAGATGATGAAAATGACAAAATAGATGTACATGTAGAGGTTGTATTCCCACTGGGGCTGCTCTTCATACTGTGAGGGAGAAATCACACAGGGAGATCAGACAGGCTGGGGTCTCGGGGGTCACATGGGGAGGGGTGGGGGGTGGAGGCGGAGGGCTGGCTAGGGGCATCCATTCTGTGGGAGAGAGGGTGTATCTAGAGGAAGGTCACTAGCCCAGTTATGTGAGTCTGTGGGCCAGAGGTGGGTGGGGATAGAGGTGAGAGGAGTGGATGGTGGCAGGTGAGGACAGCAGACATGCTGGCCTCAGGGCTGGCAGAGTATCAGTGCCTGGTTCCGGCCCTGGGCCAATGGGAGGCTGGAGTACATGGGGACCTCTTTCAGTCTTCACTGAGCTGTCAGTGTGACCGGGTGGGGTGCTGGACAAAGAAGAAGTTTGATTTGCATCTCTGTTGCTTCCACCCCATCCTCCTGGGGTAAAAGTCAATAAACTACAGTGAGTTTAATTAAAGACATTTGAGAATTTTGGGACTTTTTAGGAGACCAAGCAACCTTGCCCCAGAGTCAGGCTTGGGCATTCCAGAGAGGTTGAACTTCAGAGTGACACGAGATCTTGCCCTTGTGGGCTGGGCTTTCAGATGCAGATGCTGATTCCCTGGTGGCCAAGCAACCAGAAGCCTCAGGTGCCTGACTTGGTGGAAGGGGCCACTGTGGCAACCTACCCCCCTGGAGTCCACAGCTGCATACATAATGTCCATCCAGCCTTTAAATGTTGCCTGGGAGGAAAAGACAAGATTAGGACAATCATTTAATTCTGCACCTCGCTTGAGTTACTTAGGGCTCTGGTCTGGACGGATGAAGCCAGAAGCAAGCTTCTTATGAAAAGCAAGACACCCCACCTCACCCCTTTAGCAGCATTCAAATGCCTGGGTGGTCAGAGAAAGACCTTGTTTAGGGCTAGGGGTGGAGGGGAAGCAACTGAGCGGATGCCCCAAGAAGGCCATGCAGCAGGGAATAAGCTTCTTGATTGAGGCCAAGAGTCTGAGGGGGCTTGCAGGAGGTCTGTCCTTCAGATCCACACTCATTTCCATTTCTAAAACATCACAGAATCCTGCCAGCGATTCTGTCAGGGAGACAGAGGTGGAGCTTAGACTCTGTGTTCTAGACTCCGGGGCTGACCTGGTCCCTCTTGTCCTATGTCTCAGAGAACCATGTGGCTTCTGCTCCATGGACTTTCAAGGGAAGTTCCCAAAGAATCTCAACCTTCCCTTGTACTTAAGGGGGTTCTTTTGTCAACGGTGTGTTGGTAAATAGTTAACAGCTGACTTCCCAGAAGAAAAGAAAAAACCCTGATTGTTGGTTTGCCAATTTCTCTTGTGTAAATATTCCCACCATGGTTGATTTCAGGTTACCAATGTGAAGTTACTCAATGAAGTTGAGAAGAGATGCATAGGAGCTTAGCATTATGGTACTCCCACTATACAGACAAAATAGATGTAAAAAACCTCAAAAGCATAGATGATAACACTAAAAAGTAATGATGAATCTTGAGTATTTATTACCTTTGCTTTAATATCATTTAGTTCATTTTGTAAGTTTATAGAATTAATTTTTTTAATGGCTACGTTTAATAAACAGCTTGCAAAATTTCTGAAAACGTAAAAATGAGCTCTTGTGAGCTGTCACAAGCTGGCTCCAGCATACCACACCAAGGGAGTAAAGAGGCAGGATGAACCAGAGAGGGCCCTGGTGCTGGTGGCACCAGCCCTAGTCTGGGCTGCTATGCAGAAAGAGCCCAAGAGACATGCTTGGTGGTGAGACTGACTGACTCCCCAGTGAAGTCTCATTTGTGTTTTTGGCCAAATCCAGTCCTGTCCTGCCCCAAGCCTCTTTTTTTTTTTTTTTTTTTTTTTTGAGACAGAATCTCACTCTGTCAAACAGGCTGGACTACAATGGTGTGATCTCAGCTCACTGCAACCTCTGCCTCCCGGGTTCAAGTGATTCTCCTGCCTCAGCCTCCTGAGTAGCTGGGATTACAGTCATACAACACCATGCCCAGCTAATTTTTGTGTTTTTAGTAGAGACGGGGGTTTCACCATGTTGGTCAGGCTGGTCTCGAACTCCTGACCTCAAATGATCCACCAACCTCAGGCTCCCAATGTGCTGGGATTACAAGTGTGAGCCACTGCGACCAGCCCCCAAGCCTCCTTTCTAAGCACAAGCTCAGTAACACAAACTTCCTGTGTCTAAGAATTCTTATGAGGCAGGTAAGGCAGAAGGGGAAGCTGAGGTCGCCCATAGTAGGCAAGCTACTCCAGCTCCCTGTACCAACAGGCCCTTGCCTATAAAGATAGGCCCAGAAATACTTTGGAAACTGCTGGGGACCACCCAAGGGTATGAGATACTTATGACTGAATTCTTCCCAAACACCAAGCAGCTGTGTCTGGAAAGGTGAGCAGGTCTTAGTCTACAAAAGGAGGCCTTTTATTCCAAAGTTCCGACATTCTGAGGGACAGTTGCAGGAATAGGCAGCTCCTTGGGTTTGGCGCTAATCTACTGTTCTCCACTAGGCAGTGCAGGTGAGTCTTTGTGGGACTACCACTGGGGTTTAAGGGATAGGTGGAGGTGTGAGTGGATGCCTAAAGTTTCTAGATAAGAGTCTGTTGAGTTTTCCTCTGCTTTGGGAACCAGAGACAGGTGTCTGGGTTTAAGATTGGAATAGCAAGACAAGCAAGTTGTAGCTTTTTGCACTGTGGTTCTGCTGCATTAGTCAAAGCTAATGGTAGGTTAATTTTATGGAATGTGTTATAATGACGGAAGCCACCATACTCACAAAATCAATGGAAACCCTAGAAGGATTGTGTGTGCTTAAACATTGCACATCAAAGATGGAAATATGTTCTTTTAAATAACACAAGAGCTAACACTATCTTTTATAACAG
This sequence comes from Piliocolobus tephrosceles, assembly GCF_002776525.5. Classification (NCBI taxonomy): domain Eukaryota; kingdom Metazoa; phylum Chordata; class Mammalia; order Primates; family Cercopithecidae; genus Piliocolobus; species Piliocolobus tephrosceles. The sequence goes on along the minus strand of NC_045435.1, from coordinate 98,060,760 downwards.
AGGGTGGCCACAGTCACAACTTTGCTAACAGTTCAGTTCCTCAGTAGTCTATGGTCTTTCGTTTTTTAACCTGTGCCATCACACTGCCTAACTGATAGCCTCAAGAGGTCAACTTGACTACTGGCTGGGGAGTTGGTTCTACAGCACCACGGAGCCATCCCCATACTCTGCAATTTGGAGAATGTGGTATTGGTTCTAGAACTGAAAGTCTGGGGATTTCCCAAGGAGCCAAATCCCTGGAGAGTCCTGAGTCTCCTTTGGGCACTGTGATCCTCCTGTGAGGATCCAGCATGGCCCCACTGCCCCACTCCTGCCCACATCATGGGTGATGGCCATGCTGCTCGACAGCCATTGGGAGGAAGGAAGTCCCTTCTCTCCAGGACTTACCACCTGCAGAAGGGCCAGGTACCCGGCCCCTACGTTGTCAAAGTTGACTTTCACCTTGGTCCAGTACAATTCTCCGGTCATGTTCAAGGACTCACACTGGCTCTTGTTGTTCACGATGGTGTAGTTCAAAGGCAAGTCTCCCTCTGTCTGGTTGATGCACCTCCCAAACTTCCCCGCGAAGAGGTTCACGCCCATGATGCTGAAGATGAGCCAGAAGATGAGGCAGACGAGGAGGACGTTCATGATGGACGGGATGGCGCCCACCAGGGCATTGACCACCACCTCAAGTGGACAGAGAAGTGGCTCAGTTCCTGGGGGGGCCCAGAGCACATGCCCTTTTCAAGACCACCCCCCCCACGAAAGAATGAACTCCCTGGCTGCAGGGGCCTGTGCAGGTGGATGTGCGGATCCCACACTCATGGGAGAGGCCAGCTCCATGGCTGGAAGCCCTGGTGGGGAGTGAGGGGAGTGCACACTAGAGTTTGGTGTGGCTTCAGAACATCTGCTTTCCCTTCTTGGCCCTGCCCTGAATCTGTGGTCTTTAAAACCTGATTTTCATCAAGGTGTGTGCTGGTTGAGGATGCCAGCAACTTGCTGGGAAAGACCTCTCAAAACATGTCCCCAAGATTGGGTTTCCTAACAATCCCAAGAGTCCTTACATTTTTGGAGCTAAATTCTGGTTTATTTTAGGTTGTTGCTATTGGGATGGATGGGTGTTCTCCCCTGAAGTAACCCAGGGGACCTCAGTGCAGTGTTCAGAGGGTGTTGTGGCAGTTCTCCAGTGCTCCCGTAAGAGCAGAGCCAGAGAGCAGGTGGCATGGGCACTCCCTGTGATACCCGCTCCCCAGTGAGGGGCTCTCAGATCCCATGGAGCCACAGCCTCATGCTCTGCATCTAAACTTAGAGCACCCTGTAGAAGATTCCCTAGTAGAGGCATTTGGGACCCTTCACCCCACTCATGGACCAAGTCCCCAGCTGTCCATGCACCAAGAACACAAGTGCCACACAGACTGGAGGTGAAGCTGGTGTGGACCGTGTGGTGTGGCCCAGATGCCAGGTTGGGGGATGCTGTTCCCCAGAAGGCACGCTGAACCCTGGAACAGGGTGAGAAACAAGCTCTTAGGGCACCAAACATCTGGGTGTAGAGTGAGGCAGGGAAGCCCTGGGAGTTTGCCCTTGGCTGGCTCTGTGGCCAATGGCCACCGCAGAGGCATCCCTGGCACCTAGTGTCTCCTTGTGTCCCTCTGGAATCAAATGTCCTTGCTCCCAAAGAGATATTTAACTCTGAATAATATCTTGTGGATGGTTTCCCCCCAGGAATGAGCTATGTGTGTCTCCATGGATTGGGGGTGTGGGCAAGGTTCAAAGCCATCAACCTGAGCTGTGTGATGGTGCCTGCTGGGTCAGTGACAGACAAACAAACATGTCTTCTGAAGCCACACAGAACTGTGTATGTTTTGTTAAAAAAAAAAAAAATACCCCACACAAGTACACACAAACACCCACGTGTGTATTTGTTTTCTTGCTATATATCACGGCTGATGATTTTCTTGGTGGGCTTTCAAATCTGACTGATCTGCTCTCATTCTTTGGTAAAATGTGGTGACTTGAAAAATGCATAGGGATCTGCACTAGGAAAATGGTGCACAGGAGATCACTAAGCACGTGGTCATTTCCTGTACAGCCTCTGTCTGATGCTGGGAATGCAGCTTGCTCTATGCCTCTTCCCTCACCCTCCCGACCACAGCCCCACTGCCCATCACAGAGGGCTGGCAGCCTGTGTCTGCCAGGAGGCAGGGCATGCAGAGGGGCACACTGAGTGGGCACACAGAGATGCAGCCCCACGGGACAGCAGAAGCACAGGGGCCCTGGTGCCAGTGGCCTGGGGTATAGCTGAGACCCCTGTGCCCAGCAAGTCTTGCTTCCTCTCCTTTGTCCAGTGCTCTCCCAGCCCTCATAGGAGCTCACAGGGCTGAAGGGTGAGCCCTGGAGGTGGGTTCTCACAGCTGCCTACCCTCAGGGTGCCTCCATGTCCAGCTGTGCCTCTCTTGGAGGTTCTGGGCTATGCTCCTACCAAGTCAGCCTCGGCCACAGTCTCCGCGGCCACAGGACATCAGAGGCACAGGGAGGGACCCTGGGTAGCAGTGGGCTGGGCCTGTGGGTCAGCAAGCTGAGGCTGGGGGTCCCTCCGTGGGACCGCCTCCCACTCCCTGGGTGGGAAGGCAGCCGCCTCTCTTACCCTCATGCCCTCAAATCGTGACAGAGCTCTCAGGGGGCGGAGTGCACGCAGCGTCCGCAGTGACTTGATGGGGCCCATCTCGGCAAAGCCCAAGGTGTTGGCCACCAGGCTGACCAGAGAGACCTGGGGGAGGCAAAGTAGAAATGGGGAGGATGGGATCAGCTCCCCACTGTTGGGGACAGACAGTAGGGCTCCTGGCCCCGCTAAGATGGCGTTGGATGCCAGAGAGCCACAGACCTCCCATATCCACTCTTTATTAGTCCTGGGGTGGACTGTCATCACAGGCCAGCTCTGCATTGGGCCAGGCTTCCCAGAGCCCAAGCTGGGGCGAGCCCAAGAGTGTCCTGGCTTCTGGGCCTTTACCGAGAGGCTGCTATGTGTACTTCACATACATACTCTATCATAACCCCACTAACCCTGCGATGTTGCGATGTGTCACCTCTATTCTACAGATGGGAAAACTGAATTCCAAAGCCACTTTGCTGGTGTGGCGGAGCAGGGACACAAAGCCTGGGCTTTTGGTCTCCACATTCTTTCCTTCAATTCCAATTCTTGGACCTATCTCCTTCTTCGCCAAAGAAGCCTTTTTTGAGGAAGGAGAGACAGTCCTGGGTTGAGTAGGAGCAAACAGACAATCGCAGGGCATTTCCCCAAGGCCAGACTGTGCAGCATTTCAACATCTTCAAAGGAGGAAAGCAAAGGTGGGGACTTGGTGGCACCAGGAGCCTCAGCTCTCTGCTCCCTCTGGCCCACCCCTCCCAGGGCACTTCCACTCTGTGGATTTTGTCCTTCTAAAGCTCCGTGGGTATCCACTCCCTTCTTACTTCACTGCTGGCCTGTGATTACAGGCCAAAAATGGCCTCCTGCCTGACCTCCCCTGCAGTCACTATACACACTGCCCTAGTGATCAGGCCAGCTTGGGGTTCGGAGAGGCTGGGGGCAGGGGCCTGACTCCCACAGCCTCCTCCCAGGCTTGGCAGCACCAGGTTGGAGGGAGCTGAGCAAAGAGGTCGAGGGGAGGAAGACACGCCAGACTGATTTCGGTGTTGCCCGCACTCACCCCTCAAGGATGCTGGGCTATGGGCCCTCAATCCTGGAGAGTCGGGAGGCATCTTTCAGGGATCTCTCCTTGAGGGCAGGACCTCCAGAGTGCCAGGTCCAGCTGGTCCGTCTGCCCAGTTCCTAACAGGCTGCCTTGCGGTCTGTTCTTTGCAAAGCTTGCCCCATCTGCCCCAGTGATGGCCTCCCGTCTCAGGTGACGGCAACTTCATCCCTCCAGCTGTGCAGGCCACGATCCTTGGCGTCCTCCCTGCCTCCTCTCTATCTCTGACACCCTGTGTCTAACCCGTCAGGATTTCCTGTTGGCTCTGCCTTCAAAATACATCTGAAGTCCAAATATTTCTCACCACTTCTACTGCCACCATCCTGGCCCAGCCTCCATCGTCTCTCCCTGGATCATGGCCTGAGCCTCCTAACTCTTCTCCCTGCTTCTACTCATTCCTGTCTACCCTGGCCTCCATGACCGAGTGAGCCTTAAAGAAAATCAGTCAGTTCACGGCACTCTTCTGTTCAGAACCTTCTAATTCTGCCCCCCTACCGCCATTTCATTCTAAATCAAAGCCCATATTTTTTCAAAGGTGGCAATCTGGCTGCATCCCCTGCAATCTGGCCTCATCTCCTGCACTTCCTTCTGCTTAGTGGCTCTAGCCTCCCTGCATTTCCCCCAGTATGCCAGGCTTGCATCCTGTACCTGACACACCGTCCTTGCACTGCTCTTCCAACCTCTGCTTGGAACGTCTGCCAGACACTGGCCTGGCTAACCCCAACTTCAAACCCGCTCAAATGTTACCAAAGTGGGCCTACCCTGATCATCCTATTTAACGTGGTAACCTGCACCTTCCCCTCCACCCCACCCACTTCCCTTTCCGAGTTCTCTTTGCTCCATGATAGACACCACTTTTCCACGTAATGTAGAAGTGGCTTCTTGATGATGCTGATTGTTTGCAGCCACCTTCCTCCATGTGGGGAAGAGTTCTTGTTTTGTTCCCTAAGATCCCCAGCACCATAACCGTGCTTGCACACAGTAGAGACCCAATAGCATTTATTGAAAAATAATGCAGAATTCTTCTTGGAAACATCCTTCCCTAGACTCTGTCATGGGAGACAAACTTTCCCATGAAGCATGTGGATGGGGTAGAGGCACAGCAGTGTGGCCAGTGTCAGGAAAGCTGAATTCCATACCCACTTCCTTCTGCTCAGCCTTGGGCAAGGCCCCTCCCTGCTGTGAGCCTTGGTTGCCTTCTCCACAGGCTTCTTCTCCTCTCTTGGGCCTGAGCAGGGAAGCACTGCCAGTTCCCTTTCCCTTGCCTTGGCTCTGAGCACCCCAAGGTGGCCAGCGGCTGGTGGGTGGGCTTCCGCAGATGTCTGTGCAGAGTCCCTCTGGCCTGCCTTGCGGGAGACCCTCAGCAGACCCAACTGCCCAAGATGCTGCAGGAACAGCGGGTCAGGGAGCCTCAGGGCTGAGCTGCCAGGATCCCAGGCCCTCCCATGGTCCCTCATCGGGGAGGCCTCAGGGGTCTCTCCTTCATCTCAGGGAGGCTCTGAGGGCTGGGCCAGGCAGTCCAGTGTGTCTAGAGCTCTCCTCGCCCCTCTTCCACCCACAGCACACCCTCACCCCAGCATTAGCATCCTCTTGGCCACCTGGGGTGATAGGAAGAGGCCTGGACTGCAGGTCCAAGGACCTGGATCTGCATTTCTGCGCATCCTTCTACCCCAAGACGCCTCTGCTACCATGGCTACCCATACTTTGACCTCCTATCCAGCCTTGGTAGCCTCAACCTGGACTCTGGCCAGGCTTATTGGGGACTGAGCCTCTGAGTGAGGTATGGGGACCGCACAGGCCTGAGCCTGTCCTGTAAGCACAGGAAGGATAACTCCTGCTGGTGTGCAAGGCTGGAAGCCATCAGCAAACCTGGCGCCTTCTGGAAAGCCCGTTTCAGTAGGCAGATCCTGACCCCCACTCTGTTTTGTTTGATCCCCAGAGAGGTCCCTCCACCTGTACCCTTTGCCTTCTCTTTCTTTGTCCTCAGTGAGTGCAGACCCAGAGCTGCCCTGCACCGACCTGTTTCTCCCTGCTTGGTTACTTTCCCTCTAACCCTGCATTCATGCTGCCTGGCACTCAGCAGTGTCTTGGGGCCTGGGTACTGTGGGGCAGGGGCTTCACACTCCATCAGCCAACCGGGTGTTCAGAAGCCACGCTGACCTCCTGCCCCAGGCCCTTCTTGGACACAGCCTAGGCAGGCAGCCCTCACAGCTACCTGGTTGTGTAGGGCAGCAACCCAGAGCCCCTGAGCCAGTGTTCATGACTTCCTCCTCCTCTGGGGTGACTCCACCCCTTTCGCATCCTCCCCAGCCAGTACCTTCTCCCTGAGCTGGAGGCTCTCCCCTGCCTGCCCAGCATCCCTTCAGCAGCCTTCTCCCCTTCGTGTGTGCCTGGAGGCTCTGAACTGTCCCCCTCGTGTGTGCATGGAGGCTCTGAACTGGCCATCTATCTAGTGGGCCCGATGGACACTTACAGTCTGCTGTGGTGTGTGCTAGAGCACAAGCTTGTCTGCTCACTTCCCTTTCTCGACCCTGAGCCCCCAGCCCCTGCCCTGGCTCACACCCCTACCTTGACTACTCTCGAACGATCTCCCCTAGAAGCAGGGCCCTAGGTCTCTGCCTGCTGTGCCTCCAAATTGGAGGCTCTAGAGGCAGGACCCTGTCTCCTATTTCTTGTCTTCCTCTGAGCCTGGAAACCTGAGGACAAGGCCTGAGTCTCAGACTCACGTCCTCCTTCCTCTCTGCCCTGCAACACTGCTGCGTGCCTCCCCTTCAGCCTGCTGGCTCCCACCGGGCCCTCTACCTCACCTCCTTCTCCCGCACCAGCAATGGGGTTCCCCTTCCTGTTCCCTTCGGGTGCCCACACTCACATCCACGATTAGGAAGTCAAGCCAGCACCAGGCATTGGTGAAGTACTTCTTGAAGCCATAGGCCACCCACTTAAGCAGCATCTCCAGCACGAAGACATAGGTGAACATCTTGTCGGAATACTCAAGCAGAACCTTGATGGTCTTTCGCTCCTCCAGGTAGATGTCCTCGAAGGCCTGCAGACAAGGCCGGACAAGGCGGACATGAAGTCTGGACCACTGCCGATTCCACCCTGCACCAGACACCATTTCTTTTCTTTTCTTTTCTTTTCCTTTTTTTTGAGACGGAGTCTTGCTCTGTTGCCCAGGCTGGAGTGCAGCGGTGCAATCTTGGCTTACTGCAACCTCTGCCTCCCGGGTTCAAGCGATTCTCCTGCTTCAGTCTCCTGAGTAGCTGGGATTACAGATGCTCGCCACCACACCCAGCTAATTTTTTGTACTTTTAGTAGGGAAGGGGTTTCACCATGTTGGTCAGGCTGGTCTTGAGCTCCTGACCTCCTGATCCACCCACCTTGGCCTCCCAAAGTGTTGGGTTTACAGGTGTGAGCCACCGTACCTGGCCTAGGCACCGTTTCTGACAACACCTCCTGCTGCCCAGGAGAGCGGGGAAGGGGTGAGGAATGCTGTGGACAGGGTTCCTCCTGGGCAGTGTTGGACTAGATGAGAATGCCTCCAAGCGGGGCCTGTGCCACTGGCAGGCCATGAGATGGCCTTACATGGTAGATGGATAGTAAGGCAAATGAATGGTGTGATCCCCTCTCCCTGCGCAATAAAGATCAAGTCTGAGTTTTGGGCTAGGCCTTTCTAAAACTTGCCATTTTAACAAGGAGAGAGGGTATGCAGGCTCAGCTCACAGATTTCTGTTGGAAACAACATAAAATATTGTTTATTTTCACTCCATTTTGCTTTAGCTTTGTTTATATGGCTACTTTTTGTGGGAAAAATATTGGTTTCCAATTAATAATAATGATTAAGTTTCACTTTACAAGACATTTATTTAAATAAGCAAAAACCAACGAGAGTTGATGTCAAGCTGAATTTTAAAGAAATCAGAGTAGAAGTCATTTGTAGATGTGATGCTTAGGAACCACAGGTGTAGATAAAGTCAAATCTGCAAGTCTCAGGCTCTAGGAGTCAGTTTCCAAAATCCTAGGAGTTGTAAGTCTTTCTCCACTTCCTCATTTCTGCCTCAACTCAAATTCCTGAGCTAACAGAGAAAGCCCAGTGGCTCCCAGATGGCTTCTACCTCCAGCCTACTGATTTGTTCCTGTTTCTGTCTCTGTCCAGCGTATGCTCTGAGGTTCCTGTCTAGGCAACTGAACTAGGGCTCTGGGGGAGCTGCCTCCACCTCCCACTCCTGGGCCTCCCTATCCGACTTCAGGGCCTCTGTGAGCGACGGTGACCCAAGACACCAGTGCTGTTGGCACTGCCAAGGCATACATATGGCTCACTGGGTCACTGTAGACGGCACAACAGGATAATTCAGCTCCCAAAATGGATTTTGGGAGTTGTTCAAGATAAAAAAAAAAAAAAAAGTAGGGGTATCGTATTTTTGTTTTCTAAGTATAAAAATGGGTGCATCTTATAAAAATGCAATAATATGGAAACGATAAAAAAGAAAGTAAAAGGCATCTCTAATTTCGTGACACCAAAGTAACCACTGCTAACATTTAGGTGAGTATTATTTTTGACAGTGTGTACGTGTGTGCACACACAATCACAATTTTATGAGACACACTAAATATTTGCCTTGAAATTACTTTCTCCATCAAACAATATGTTGTGAACATTTATCCCCTCAATAATATGAATACATACAATAATATCTATCACTATTTTAAAGGGCTGCACAGTTCATTATTTGCATACACAGCTATTTATTTAGCCAATAACCTTATTAATAATGCACATTTCAGTTATTTACAGTTTATCTCTAGTAGAAATAAAGTTGCAGTGGACAGGGGATTGTTGAGGATAAATTGGGTTGTCAGGCGAAAGGTGTGCTTTTGGTACAGTCTGGGAATGGACCTCTCTGAAAGTAACACCAGTTGACACTCCGTCTCTGGGCCAGGAAGGGGGCTCTTCTCCACCGCCCCACCGACACTGCTGTCACTTCTCCTTTTTCACTTTTCCCAGCCTAATGAAAGAAACTTGTATTTTGTTACATTTTCATTTATTTTATTAGGAGTGACGCTGACATCTTTTCTTTGGATATTTGCTGTGTTTTTTGGGGGAATTACCTCTTCATATCCTTTGCCTATTTTTGTACTTGGGTGTCCGGTTTATTTGGGAACATTAACTCTTTGTTTGGTAACACAAGCCTGGGTTGTGGCACCAACCTGCCCTTAAGTCTCACTTGCTTTTGTTTACCATGCTGAAGTTCTATGTACTTCATTTTCAATTATTATATCATTTAATATTATCATATCATTTATTATAATTTTCATTTAGTAAAATTTTTGGTGTTGCATTTAGAAAGCCCTTATCTATTCCGAGGCTAGGAAAAAATGAGCTTCTGAAAACAATTTTTGTGGTTTCATTGTTTTACATTACAATTTTAAAAATTAAATATAGTTGGCTAGGGAGTAAATATCCATTTTAATACTTTTTTTCAGAATGTGGCTCATCAAATGCTCCAACACTTTATTAAATAATCCACTTAAAATCCACTGATTAAAAGTCAACTTTATCATATAGTACATTTCTTTATTTACTTCAATCTACTTCAAATCTCTTTATGTGGTTCTACTGTTCTCTGTCTATTCCTGAATTAGTATCACATGAATTTCCCTGGACATTTAAATGATTTTCAGGATAAACTTTACCAATGTTTTGTCATATTTCCTCAGAAATGTTGCAAACTTGTTATTGCATTGAATCTACTAATTACTTTAGGAACTAATATGAAGTCTTCCTACCCAAGATGAAGGTGTGTTTATCTATTTGTTCTGTTTTACACTGCTTGGCAAAGTTTTACAGTTTTCTTCATGCATCTCTTATACATTTATTATTATATTTATTCCCAGTTATTTTATGTTTGCAGTGCTTGGCATGTAAGAAATATTTGAGAGATGTTACTTGTGACTAAATGGTTTCTCTTAGGATAAAACAACAATAGCAACAATTCTTTGCATATTTATTTCATAACTGGCTATATAATGTTTTTAAAATAGGTTTAAATTCTTTTCTAGGCAATCATATTATCTATAAATAATGATATATTTCTATCATTTTTAACTCTTGCTTTTATACTTGACTGGATTAACTTCAATTATTTTATTTTATTTTATTTTTATTTTATTTTATTTTATTTTATTTTTTTGAGACGGAGTCTCGCTCTGTTGCTGGGGCTGGAGTACAGTGGCCGGATCTCAGCTCACTGCAATCTCCGCCTCCCGGGTTTACGCCATTCTCCTGCCTCAGCCTCCAGAGTAGCTGGGACTACAGGCGCCCGCCACCTCGCCCGGCTAGATTTTTGTATTTTTTAGTAGAGACGGGGTTTCACCGTGTTAGCCAGGATGGTCTCGATCTCCTGACCTTGTGATCCGCCCGTCTCGGCCTCCCAAAGTGCTGGGATTACAGGCTTGAGCCACCGCGCCTGACCAACTTCAATTATTTTATTACCCAACTTTTATATCATGTGTTCAATTTTCTTAATTAATTACACTGGCTATAATTCAAGACTATTATTAAATAATGAGCAATAGCTAAAAAGGTAGTTAAATCATCCTTTTCTTATTCTTCACTTTAATGAAAACGTTTCAAGTGGTTTTACTACTAATGATGATATAAGTTAATTTGAGAGTCAGTTTTTTACTAAATTGAGAAAACACATTTTATTTCTTTTTTTTTGTTCTTTGGATTCAGTAGAATAAAATATATTTTATTTCTATTCTTACCAGAGTTTAGAAAATCAGGCATTCATTGAAATAATTATATGGTTTTTCATCTTTGTCCTATTAATATAGTTTTCCTAATATGGTACTATTTTCACATTTTAGGATATGACACATTTGTCATATGATGTACTCAATCTTTTAAATATATTTCTAGATCCTATCTGCAGTATTTTGTTTAAGATTTTTGCATCACTATTCAGAAGTATGGAGTATGAAGCATGAAAACTAGCCTAGGTTTTTCTTTTGGTATACGTGAGGTTTTAAAAATCAGCATTATTTAGCTTTTAAAAAAACAATTTCTAGGCCAAGTGCAGTGGCTCACGTCTGTAATCCCAGTACTTTGGGAGGCCGAGGTGGGTGGATCACCTGAGGTCGGGAGTTCGAAAACAGCTTGACAAACACGGAGAAACCCCATCTCTACTAAAAATGCAAAATTAGCCAGGTGTGGTGGTGCATGTCTGTAATCCCAGCTACTCAGGAGGCTGAGGCAGGCGAATGGCTTGAACCCGGGAGGCAGAGGTTGCGGTGAGCTGAGATCACGCCACTGTACTCCAGCCTGGGCGACATCAAGAGCAAAACTCCATCTCAAAAACAAACACACAAAAACACACAAAAAACAATTTCTAGTTTCTATCTTTTTTCATGCACTAGAGTACTTTAAATAGCATTGGAATTATTTTCTTCCTTGAGAATGTGAAAGAATCTGTTTTTGGAGATGTGAGAAATTCGATGAGCTAGTGGTTATCAATTTGGTTGCTTTACATTTTCAAGGAATCAGCTTTGGAATTTTATATCAATTTTACTGTTTATTTTCTAATTCATTAATATATGTTTTTATTACTGCAGATCATATGGGGCAAAGAAAAAATGTTTTTATTTTATTAATTACTTGCCTAGGTTTCTTTAAGATTATTTTATTATATTTTTAATTTCTTGAGTTAAATAATTTATGTTCTTTCTATTTAATAATAAAAATATTTAAGTAATGAATTTTCCTTTTATTACAACTTTGGCTGTATTCCACATGCAGTATTCTCAATACTGTTATTTTCTAGTTTTTTTCTACCAGTCACAGCTTTTTCTCTACCTCTACACTTTTCTTATTTTTCCAGATCTCACGTGGACAGAATTAATGGAATCTCAATCTTTGATTTACAGCACACTATCACCTTTGGTACATGAATGGCCTTCTTTTGTTAATTAGTTAATCAATCAATTGAACCCCCTTAAACTACCACCAAACTATTTTCTGTTTGATCCAAGGTTTACTTAAGAATGACTTTTACATTTTAGCTGTGTGTTTTTTTTTTTTTTTTTTTATTTGGGACAGAGTCTCGCTCTGTCGCCCAAGCTGGAGTGCAGTGGTGGAGCGCAGTAGTGCGATCTGGGCTCCCTGCAAGCTCCGCCTCTCGGGTTCACGCCATTCTCCTGCCTCAGCCTCCCTAGCAGCTGGGGCTACAGGCGCCCGCCACCGTGCCCGGCTAATTTTTTGTATTTTTAGTAGAGACGGGGTTTCACCGTGTTAGCCAGGACGGTCTAGATCTCCTGACCTCGTGATGGGATTACAGGCATGAGCCACCACGCCTGGCCTGGTGTTTGTTTTTATCCTCCTATTTTTTCCATTTCTAGTACTTTCCATATCTGTAAAATAGGATTAATAATAGTACCTATCTCATAGGGTTATTGTGAGAATTAAATGAATTAATGCTTATAAAATGCTTAAAACAGTATCTGGAATATAGTGAGTGCTATTTAAGAGTTAGCTATTGTCTTTATTATTATGATGTTAGGTCAAATTTATTATATATAAATATATATGTATTTAGATCTCTGATTGTCTTGTTCTTTCCACTGGAATGTCGAGAACTAATAGAAATATGGCAATGTTTCCCAGTACTAGTGCACTGTTGTCACTTTTTCCTGTTTTTTTCTCCAGTGGTTTTGGTTTTGTATATTGAAGTGCTATGCAATCCCAAGCAAATGTATACATAATAGCTATACATATAATATATATGAACTTATATAGGTATATGTAATTATATATCATAATATATACTTATATTTATATAGGTTTATATAATTGTATATAATTATATAAATATATATAATTATATAAATATATATTTTTATAAAAATATATTCATATATTATATGAACATATTTATATAAATTATAGTTACATATTTAATACACACATATATTTTATATATTTATATATTTCTACATATATTTATATATTTTGTATAATCTATATTTATATATTTTGTATAAATCTATATTCTTTTATAGATATTTATATATTTATGTGTGTAAATATATATTTTATACACACACACATACACACACATTTTTTTTTCTTTTTTTGAGACAGGGTTCTGCTCTGTCACCCAGGCTGGAATGCAGTGGCATGTTCATGGCTCACTACAGCTTTCACCTCCTGGGCTCAATCAATCCTCCCACCTCAGTCTCCTGAGAAACTGGGACTACAGACATGTGCCATCATGCCTGGCTAATTTTTCTTTTTTGTAGAGATGGGGGTCTCACTATGTTGCCTAGGCTGGTCTTGAATTCCTGGCCTCAAGCGGTCCTCCTGTCTTAGCCTCCCAAAGTGTTAGGATTACAGGCATGAGCCACTGCATCCAGCCAATAGTTATATCTTCATTATAGGTTGGACCCTCTGTGTCTCATCTCAAGCTTTTAACCTTGAATTCAATAAACAAAAAGCACCCTGAATTTGTTGTCATTATTTGCATTTGCCTGATCTACTTTATTAGTTCACTATATATATAACATATACACACATATATTTTATATATATATATTTGTGTGTATGTGTGTGTATATATATATATTTTAGACAAGGTCTTGCTCAGTCACCCAGGCTGGAAGGCATTGGTGTGAACAGGGCTCACTGCAGCCTTGACCTCTCAGGCTCAAGCGATCCTCTCCCCTCAGCCTCCTGAGTAGCTGGGACCACAGGCATATGCCACCATGTCCGGCTAATTTTTAAAAATCTTTTTGTAGAGGTGGGGTCTTACTATGTTGCTCAGGCTGATCTTGAACTCCTGGGCTCAAGTCACCCTCCTGCCTTAGCCTCCCAAAGTGCTGAAATTACAGGCGCGAGCCACCATGCCTGGTGACTTTTAATATTTCTGAGTCACATTGGTTTAGGTTTGTCATTTGAGAGCACATGGCTGAAGTTTTTTTTGATCCATTCTGAGTCCTTTCCTTTTAAAAGACGAATTTTATCCAGTTACATTTATTATTAAAACACATGTTTGATCTTGCCTCTATTATACTATTTTGTTTTCTGATTTTATGTTTTCTTGTTGCTTCTTTTTTCCTCTATCTTTTGCTGTGAGATCTCTGTTTTTCCTTAAAAAAAAAAAAAAATCCCTCAGCAATTTGGAAAGGATATAGTTTGCTTTCTGTTAAACAAGTTTACAACTTTAAATAACACACTCAGATTTCTCTTTTTCTCAGTATATCATTGACGTGGTTTTTTAACAACAGAGCTTGGCTGTCTACCCTGATTAGATTCACCAGATGCTTGCCAAAACTCCTCCTCACTTATGCCAAGCTGAGCTTTCCCTCCACAGCCCAGACGAAATGGCTCTGGCTGCCCTTGTTTGTGGCTGTTTAAAAACAAAACTCGTTAACATATTGTCAAACCATCTTTCTCTGAAGCCTACAGAGATTTGGCTCTAGCTGCCAATGGTAAAACAGCAGGCAGGCTGCAAGTCATGGCTCCAGGCCCATTCTGGAACAGGGGCGGGGCAGCCCGGGGTCGGGTGGGAGGCCCAGAGGTTTCCAAGTGACAGCCACAGTGCCTCCCCATGGCCTAACCCCACAGGAGGAGGCAGCATGGAATGGAGGCACATAGCTTTGGATCAAAGTGCCCTTTCTCTCACTCTGTGGTCTAAAGCATTCTGTTAGTTGCTCACCTATGGGGTTCTCACCTCCCCAGCAATACAGGCTTTCCCTGGTCCAGCAAAGTTTCCACAGGCTCTTACTTCCCCTGGTCCAGCAAAGTTTCCATGTCTCTCTTTTTTTTTTTTAGACTGAGTCTCGCTGTGTCCCCCAGGCTGGAGTACAGTGGCATGACCTCGGCTCACTGCAACCTCTGCCTCCTGAGTTCAAGTGATTCTCATGCCTCAGTCTCCCAAGTAGCTGGGATTACAGACACCCGCCACCACACTCAGCTAATTGTTGTATTTTTAGTAGAGATGGGGTTTTGCCATGTTGGCCAGGCTGGTCTTGAACTCCTGACCTCAGGTGATCCCTCGGCCTCCCAAAGTGCTGGGATTACAGGTGTGAGCTACCTCGCCTGGCCATCTTCTGCTTTCTTAATCACCCTTCTCCCTGCTTCACCAGCATCTTCCAGAACCCCCTTCAGGGCTGTTCCATCTCTTCCTGGAAATGCTCTGAGAGATTAGAGCGGCATGCCTGGGAGCCAGATGGGGCAACCCTGGAGGGCCTCACTGCTCCTCCTGGCTTCAACACCTCCCTGCTCTCCATGGTCCAGCTCTATCTGCTTCCTCCAGGGAGACTACCCTGATTGCTCCACCTTCTCTGACCTCCCATCACCCTGATTAGGTGTTCCTGAGGCCAGGGCTGAGGCCTCTTGTGGCTCCCACATGGCTGAATACACAGAGCTAGATACAAGGAGAGCTTAGAAGACTGACCGAACAAATGAGAGGTCAAGACAAAGGACTCTGGAATCTGACTGCTTGGGTTCAAATACCAGATCTGTGGTTCCTGAGTGGTGGGACCTTGAGCAAGTTACTTAGTGTTTCTACAAAGAGTTGTCATGAGGATTATACGTCACCATGTGTGAACTATAGGGCCAGCCTCCAGCCTGAAGACATGGACTCAGTGGAGCCAGCACTGTACTATGAGCCAGCATGGTTAACTGCACTGTGACAGCTTGACCGAACACTGATGCTGTGTGTAGGTGGGTGTGTCACCAGAGCTCTGGTGCAGGAGGCTGGTGATCTGGGGCAAATCATTTCCTTTTTGTGGAACAAAGACGAAGGCCTGGAAACACGCCCTCTGCGAGCCCTTCCTGCTCTGGCTTCCCTATGTGCCGTGGGTGTTGAGAGTTTGTGAGCTGTTCCCTGCTCTGGGGGGCTGGGGAGCACATTTTCGGCAGAGGCTCTGCCCCAGTTTCTGATCTGACTTTCCAGCTGGAGACCTCCTTTCCCTGCCCTCCCCTCCTCCTCCAGCCGTCCCTGCCCCAACCGTGCATCCCCAGGAGGGTACCAGCGCTCCACTGCTGAGCAGGATCATGAAAATGATGAATGTCTCGAACCAGCTGTGCTCCACGATGTGGTAGCAGGTCTTGCGCAACCGCCACCAGACCTTCCCTGGGGCCTGTGTGGTGTCCACCGTACAGCAGGGACAGCGCCGGACACAGCCTATGGGAGAGGGTGAGGGTCAGGCCCAGCTTAGGGCCTGTGAATGCCCATGTCTAATGGCAGAAGGTTGAATGGTTGAAGAGATGACTGACAGAAAGAGCTACGATGGTGGGGGTGGCGAACAGGGCAATATGGTGAGCAGGGCCGTGTGAGCGAGGGCCGTGGGCACCACCCATGGGGGCTGCACACTCTGCAGACACCCTGTGAGGAGGATGGATGGACTGAGCACCCAGTGAGTGGGTGAACAGCCTGGCAGGCCTGGGCAGGGACAAGGCTGGGCTGGGACAGGTTCCAGCTTGTCTGTTGCTCATCTGGGAAACTGTCCCCCTGGGGAAATGGTAGGAACTCCTGGGCATTCCCTGGGCCTTCTCCATGTTTGTAGTTTCTGAGCCTTGGGAAGGGCAGACCCCTCAATGAGAGCCCCCATGGATGTGTCACATGAAGGGCAAGCTCTCATTTTTTTTTTCTCTCTCTCTTTTCTTGAGATGTTTCACTCTTGTTGCCCAGGCTGGAGTGCAATGGTACAATTTTGGCTCACTGCAACCTCCGCCTCCTGGGTTCAAGCGATTCTCCTGCCTCAGCCTCCTGGGTAGCTGGAATTGCAGGTGCCCGCCACCACGCCCAACTAATTTTTTGTTTTTTTAGTAGAGACAGGGTTTCGCCATGTTGGCCAGGCTGGTTTTGAACTCCTGACCTCTGGTCATCCATCCGCCTTGGCCTCCCGTAGTGGGGATTACAAGTGTGAGCCACCGCGCCCAGCCAAGCTCTCATTTTATCCCCAGTTACCCTCCAAATATACCACCAATCCATAAAAACTATAGATGACAGTCAGCACAGCCACATGTCATACCTGCCTCAAGGATTTACAGAGGGCCTACTATGTGTCAGGCACCGTGCTAGGGCCTGGTGGTACAGGAGCGAATTAGACCCAGACCCTACTGCTGTGGGGCACACAGTGATGCTAACACACCACAAACACAGTGTCTCCAGTCCTTGGTGCAGCTGTCCAGCCCAGCACTCCGTAGGCAGACACGTCAGGCAGATGGAGGAACCCCCAGGGTAGCAGAGGAATGGAGGATGTGGGCAGATATCTAAGGCAGGGTGTTGGTGCCACGTGGCCCTGGGCTCCAAAGAGCTGCTGGTTCTCCTGTCCCCTCTGGGTGGAACTGACACTGGGGCAGAGGGTTGCCCGGGCCATTACCTTCAGTGAAGCAGTCCTCTGGATCCTTGACATCCTGGCCCAGGTCAGGGATCTGCTCCAGGAGCTCAGCGGTGTTGGTCATGTCTGCTGTGCTGCCCTCGGAGCAACTGTCCTCTTGGGTCTGTGGACAGGGGTGTGGGGCAGGGTGGGAAAGGGTGTGAGTGTGGACTGAGTAGCAGCCTTTGGCCTCGAGCCCAGAGTCTGAAGGAGCTGGGGGCTCCCTGAAGGGAGGCAGCATCTTCATGACGCACCCTGGGACCTGCCACAGAGCCACCTTTGGCCAGTCAGGGCTGGGCCAAGGCTGGACCTGGGAGCTCCAGGGTCTATGATTCTGGTCTGCTGGAGTCTGGGGCTAGGGTGTGGGGGCTGTGAAAGGGGTCTGGGAAGCCACTGGGGATGGGGACTGCATCTAGCTGGGAGCAAAACGGACTTGGGGTAGCAACATGGACACACGGTGGGATATGGACACATCGTGGTGGCATGGCAACACAGTGGAAACAGGCATGCCACATCCAGAACAAGTCAGAACCCGGATCCCGGGCAACACACAGGCAGCAAGGTCAGACTGCAGAGAACAGGCCAACAACCCCACCCACATGTTTTGCCCAATTCCCGTGGGTTCTGGTGTGCTGGGCAGAGCCTGGAGGCTGGGAAGGTGATGGAGCCCTCCACTTCCTGTCCTTGCAAGTCTGCTGCCTTGACCTCAATAACTTGATTATAGGGAGGCTACAGAGAGGCATGTGCATGCAGGTGTGCCCTCGTGAGTGTCCGTGTGTGTCACTTGTGGGTGTGGGTGTGGAGGGGTGTTACAGGGGCCACTGTGGGGACCCTGCCCAATTCCATTGCATGAGACTAGTGCACCCATTCCCAGCCACTGTGAACACTAGCTGCTCAGCTGGCCCTCCTCCAGAAAGTCATCTTCAGCTGGGGGCTGCCGTCCCGAGGGGTGGCCAGTGCCCAGCAGCCACTGATACAGGAATACAGAAGGCCAGCCCCTAGCCTTGAGTTGGGACAATGCTGTGGTGCAGTTCATGCCCCAGAGCTCTACTTGGGACAGGATGAGGCTGACGCCAGCTGGAAAGCCCTTCCGTAGCTTCCTCCTTTGCCTCATCCTGTTTCTCTTACTTTCTCATGGGTTTCTCCTGAGAATACCCTCAGCAAGTCATTTGCACAGGAATCCCTCTGCTTCTAGGGAACGGGACGTAAAGACGGGTATGTTGGGGAAAAATCCATCATTCCCTTCAGGTCAGGTCCAAAGCCCCCATCTTGGCTGCCCCCACCTCACATCAGCTCAGGCCCAGGCTCCATTTAGAGAGGGGCTTGTCTGAATTCCTGGGCATGGCTATGCTCCTACGGCTGCCTTCTTTATTTTCTTTTCCTTTGATGAATCTATCTGCTGATGCCTCAGGGGCTTCTTTTCCATTTTTGAGATCTGTGATGGGAAAGGGACGGATTCTGGAGGGAAAACAGAGCCTACTGCTCAGTGCAGGTGGATCTTTGGCCAGAGAGATGGGCTCAGCCTTTCGTGGTCCCCCGTGGCTTTGAGGGTTCCTTCCCCTCTCCTCCCAGCTCAGTTAGGGGATGAAGGGAGTTGGGTGATGAAAGAGGCAGGCCAGAGGAGAGCAGCGTGCTTATTTTTTCTTTCCAAACACTGGAGCTGTCTGAAGTCCATGGGGCTGCCACGTGAGAGGACACGTTCTCAGGTCCTACTGCAGGTGAGATGAGGGAGTCCCTTTCCCAGGAAAACCCCAGCCTATCTCTCCCTTATATAGGCTCCCCCATGAACTGATTTGAAGAAAGGAAGACTTTTAAAATTCATTCAAAGGTTAGCATCCGTGTGAGAGCCTCTTCTCTCCCATGACATTCTGCCTCTCTCCTGTGTCTTCCTGTCCCCACGTGCCTTCACGGCTCAGACCCTCAAGTGGAGAACCGTGATCTGCACAGTCAGGAAGATGACTCTGGTAGGCCCTTGTGCTCCAAACACTGACCATGCTGGCAAAACTCACATGGGCCCATCTCACAAAAGAGGAAAAGGCTCAAGTGCTGCACTGAGTGAGGTTGGGCTGCAGGACAGTGGCCACCAAGCATTCTGAACATGTGCCCTCCACCTTCTGTGGGCTAGATGTGAGTGAGACTGGGCGGCTTAGTCAGCAATGCCACCAGCCTCTTGCTCAGGGGTTGCAAACTCCAATGCTTACAGAATCAGGCAGGTAACAAAATGCAGTCAGGCAGGTGGCTCTGTGGCAAACTAGAGAACTCCAGCCAGCATCCAGGAGGTGGCTCTCACTTGCCTCTGGCAGGGTGGCACGTCTTCTGATTTTTCAAGAGAAGCCGGAAATGCAGATTTTTACATAAAACCTCCCAATTTTTAAATAGTGGCAGCTAATTTAAAGTAAAACCTTTCTGTGGCCAGATCAAAATGCAGTGGTAGGCTGGGCGGGCTTCCCACTTGTGGCCTCTGCTTTGGTGCAGATAAGAAGCTGCTGGTGGGCAATGTGCTTATTCTCAGAGCTCCCTGAAGTCTTCTTTGTTTTTTGTTTTTATTTTTGAGACAGGATCTCCTTCTGTCACCCAGGCTGGAGTGCAGAGGTACAATCTTGGCTCGCTGCAATCTCCACCTCCAGGGTTCAAGTGATTCTCAGGCCTCAGCTTCCTGAGTAGCTGGGATTACCAGGCGTGCACCACCATGCCCAGCTAATTTTGGTATTTTTAGCAGAGACGGGGTTTCACCATGTTGGCCAGGCTGATCTTGAACTCCTGACCTCAAGTGATCCACCTGCCTTGGCCTCCCAAAGTATTAAAATTACAGCGAGCCACCGTGCCCAGCCTCCTGAAGTCTTTGGATGAGGAGATTCACAGGACAAATATTTGCCAAACAGGACCAAAACACAGGGACGGAGTGTGTGGAGAAGGTGAACACATGGAGGTAGTGGGTTAGTACTGCATCAGAGTTTGGGACCAGAATTTCCAGAATTTCCCCTTGGCCTTGGGCCCTGCACCATCTCTCTCTGTCAGGACAGGGATGCCCACTCTCCCCTCTGCAGACTGGTCTTCCAAGCTGCCTGTGACAGTGGCTGTGGCTCCCAACAGCAAATGCAGGCGTGCACCTCTCACAGCCTGGCTCTGACCCAAGCAGCAGTGGCCCGCCGGCTTCATGGACAAAGGCATGCATTACCTCACCACACCCTGGGGCCTGGGGTTCCGCTTTCCGCTGCTGCTGCCAGTCAGCCTGAGATACACTGGCCTCGGCCTTGGAGGAGGCAGTCGTTGACACCTGGCTCCAGGTCCTGGAATCTGGAGGGGCCTCTGGGCCAGCAGACACAGGCTGGGATTCCTGCTGAAAAGACCCCAGCCTATGAGCTGAGTCCACACACCCAGCCAGAAGGTCTCCAGGGCCCTGACCCTGGGGGTTTCAGACCCTGCCCGTGCATCTCAGTCACTGCCTCCACTGTCTTCATGGGGCCTCCATCTCACTGAAGAACCCTCCCTCAAGGGGCCTGAGCAGGCAGGTGGGAGGCTCCTGGTAGGTTCAGGCAAAGGGCCTAGAGCCAGACGAAGCCCCTGGCCAGCCTGGCATAACTTCCCCTCCCCAGACTCCCTGGAAGGGTGCAGCTGGGCCGCGATGGCCAGCTCACAAATGCTGGCCACTGTAGGAAGGGCACATTGACTTCCCTCATGAGTCCCCATGGCACTCTCAGATGAGAACACACACATCCCTCAGAGAGCCAGAGTCGACGGGCTCAAGAGAAGGAACGGAGAAGGGAAAGCAGAGGCAGCTGGAATTCCCCTCCTGTGCTGGAGATCATTGGAAACTGTGGTCCTGGCAACACCAACACTGCCCCTCCCTGAGCAGACATTGCCACTGCCCCACAACCTGACTGAAAGGGTGGCCTCTGGGACCACAGGGAGGCAGGAGGACGTGAAACCAAGCCCAGAGCCTTAGATCAAGTTCCACACATGGGGAGTCGCTGCTCTCCACAGCCAGGCCCACCGAGTGCAGGCCCAGAGGAAGCAGCCAAGATGGGCCCAACTCAACAGGGAGAACACTCCTGGGGGCTTGACCTAAAGCCCTAAGGAGAAGCCATCTGAGCCTGGCTCAGGCCAAGGGAAAATGGAGGGGAGGGGAGGGGTGGGCCCTGCCTGCTTTGTACAGACTCTGGTCCCCAGTGTTAAAAATAACAGGTTGGGAGATAAGATAGTGCTGTCCCTGACACCTCAGTCTTAGGGATGCTTATTTTTAAATCTCAGAATGAGCCCTGGGTGTGGGAGGAGGGGAAGGGGCAGTCTGGAGGTCAGAAAACTGTACTTCTCCTTCACCAAGACACTACCTTGCCAGTCCTGGAGGGGGACAGTGGTCAGTGTGGGGACTGGGGGCTATAGGCTCTGTTCTAAACTCATGAGGAACACCTAGCAAGTCTCTCTTGCCATGCCTCAGTCTCCCTGTCGTACAATGAGCTCCCCATGCCTAGCCAGGGCATGAATGGTGGACAGCAGCGCCTCCCCAGGTCAGCTTCTGGACTGAGTTAGGAAGAGAGGGTTGAGGGCTGGTCTCAGCACCGCTCTGAGAGGCTGGCTGTTGTGCGGAGGGCCTGCCTTCTACCCCTACCCACTGCCAAGGCAGTCTGGCAGAGGCAGCTGCTTTGAGCGAGGCTGGGTGGCCCAGACAGCAGAGCTCTGGGCCCTGTAGATACATGCAGGGGTGAGGGCCCACCTGCTTGCTGGATTCCTCCTCCGTGTCCAGGCTGTTCTCCTCATCCTCTTCCTGGTCATCTGTGTCTGACTCGGCCACAGCGATGGGCACACACACAGGCTCTGGATCCCTGGGGGTTCCCTGACCCGGCTGCTCGCCTTCCTCAAACCGTGTTTCCTTGCGGGTGGGAGGTACCTTCTCTGTCTCTGGGGGTGGTGGGGAGTAGGGGGTGGCAATGCAGCTGGGCAGCTGGCCCTGAGCGGCAAGGGCTGCGGGCTTTTGAGGCCGCTGCCGCAGGAGCCCACAGCAGAAGTCCCAGGTGGTCCGCTTGACAAAGCGCAGGCCCCGCTGGATGCGGGCCAGGGCCAGCTGGAGGTTGTTCATCTCTCTGTCCTCATCAGGCGATGTGAGGTTTTCTGCACTGAAGGAGCTGAGCAGCAAGGCCAGGAAGAGATTCAGGACCTGTCGAGATAATGGGTCAGGCTCACCAAGGCAATGCGTCATGCCAAGCCATCCAGTCCCAGTTCTATGATGGGGAAACTGAGGCCTAGAGACCTTTAAGACTGCCTGTGACAAACAGCTCTGAGGCTCGAATCCAGGGCCCTGAGCCCTCATCCTAACCCCTCGTTTTCTTGAATATGGAAGGTTTGGCTATAAAAGAAAATACAAATTCGAATTCCTCTTTCCAAGGGCTCAGACACAGTCTGAATTGAGGATGTCGTGTCCTGGCTCAGGTTCATGGGAGAACTATGCGTGCATTCAGTGTCAAAGTGAGGGGCTAGCCCAGTCACACACACTGAGCCCTCTCTTGGCACCAGTGGCTTCTACACACAAGCCTTCTTCTCCCTTTTCCTCTTCCTGCTGCCTTAGGAGTAGTGAGGGGCAGTGGGGTTAGGATGGGCACAGGTCTCCTTTCTGGGAAGCGTGAGTCCAGGCACAAGACAGAATCCCACCGAGAAGCCACCCAGAGCTTTTGGGACTCTGTTGGAAAGAGGAGGAGCAGTGACCTGCCTCTGAGTTCCCCACTGAAGCCAGCTTGGTGCTCAGAGGCCTGGGGCTGCTGCTGTAGGGCACATGCCACCTGAGGCCCAGGTCTGCCCCGCTTTCCAGGTGAGGGATGCTGGGACTGGGCAGAGAAAGGTGCAATAGCTGGAAAAGAGGTCAGGAAGGCACGGACAGCCCTCAGGCACTTGGACTAACCATGGGGTCAGGCCTCTGAGAGCTGACCGTGTCTAGGCTGTGAGGGGTGCTGGGAAGGGTATTGTGTGAAGGTCAAGGCCTGTTATGCTGCAGGGAGCCAGGGGAGGGTGCAGTGTCAGAGGTTCCACAGGGTGCAGTATTTTATTGAGGTCTATCATCAGGGCTTAGGGACTTGAGACTTCTTAAGAGGAGTTGCATAACCCTCTGCCTTTGGATGGTTCTGGAGAATTGCTTGTCATTAAGCCCTCCTACAAGAGTGAAGCTTTAGCTTTTGTTTAAAAAGAAGGCCTTTGCTGTGTGACAAGGGGCTGGGCTTGTGTCCATTTCCCAGTCTCATGGAGGGTCAGTTAAGATGGCGGTGGGCTGATTCCCACATGCATGGGTCAGACTGGCCCATGGCTCACCAGGCCGCCAGGCCACCATGGGCTTGGTGTCTCCTCCCTCCCAGCGCCTTTATGGCAGGGTGGTGTGTGAGGATGGGTGCACAGTTCTATTTGGAAATCCACTCTGAGACTCTGTTCTGGTTTCTCAAGAGCCTCTAAAACACACCACTACCAGGGACCCCATCCCTATCAGCAAGCTGGGAATGAGAATTCTGACAAAAGCACCCTCAGAAACATGCCTTTGGCTTAAAAGTAAAACATATTCATGCGGACAGTACGGAAGGTGAAGAGGTAGGCTCTCCCACACTATCTCTATGGAGAGATGATCACTTTTGACACCTGGCAGCCTTCTTTATCATTACTACAGGGCAGAGCATGTGATGCAATTCTGACCTGCTCTCTACACTGACCTCTGGCCTGGCCCCTGGCCTTTGTCCACAAGGACCCAGGCATGGCCGCCTCTATTCCCAGGAAGAATGCCCACTGGATCCTTCCCCACTCACACCAGGCCCTGCATCCTCCAACCTCCAGGAGTCCTGGGCCTAGGCTGGGAGTAGGGTAGGGGGGTGGAGGGTGGGTACCTAGGCAGCCATGCCCACCCACACAGGAGTCTAGGGCCCTCCTTGTCGCTGGCTTCAGAAATTCAGCTTCTTCCAGCGCTTTCCCCATCAATCGTGCCACTGCTGCTCCCAGCCCTGCCTGATCATCACTTCCCATTTCAATGGCAATCTTGCTTCCTCCCACGCCCAGCAGAGGCCCAGTTCCTCAGGCGGCCGGGGAGGGGGCTGCGTGGGCTGGCATTAGCTCCCTCCTCCAGCAGCCTCTAATTTTCTCATCCTCAGGCAGATCTGCTGGGAAATCGCAGGGCTCCGTGTGTGAGGGATGGCTCAGCGTGGCCCTGGGCTGAGTGCTTGGCAACTCTCATTCTCCCTAGAATAGACAGCCTGGCAGGCCCTGGGGTTGGGATGGGCTGAGCAACCCTCCACCCCAAGGGATAGCTAGTTTGAGGGGACATAAAAGGGGGGCTGGGGGCCAGCCAAAGAGCAGGGTTCTAGTGGCATTGTGCACTGAGCCCTGGCTCCGCTCTCTCTGGGCTCTACATTCCTTTGGCCTCTGGGCTCATGGGCCGGCGGGGGAATGATCCCAAATTGGCTGGCCCTGTCCTGGCCTGGATAAGGCACATGGGAGAAGAAGTCAGACAGATTTGGGGAAAGACTCTGGAATCTATAGCCGATAGTACTTGCCCCACAGCAGGCTGAAAAAGTGAATGTAAAACCTCTCTATGAGCTGATGTGACCGCACTGTCCACAACAGAGACATACAGCTATGGGTGGAAGCCAGGCAACGCAGGCATGCTGCTTGAGCATGTGTGGGCCACCTGTGTACCCAGGAAGGTACCTTCACATCCACAGTGGACACTGATTGCTGCCTGAACCACTGACTGACCCCAACCTTGCCTCTTCCTAAGGCACCTTCTCTGGTATTTAAATTTTGACCTTTCTCAGTTCCAGAATTCCCCACATTGTAAAGACACAAGACAAGATGCACCTGCCCAAGGACAGACAGGTACCCACAGGAGCAACGGTGTGGGCCCCTCATGATGGGACAGCAGAGACTCCTACCACACTACTCAGGATGACATATAAAGAAAGCTCCTACGGGCTCCACCTTACCTGGACCACCACCTGTCTGCACCTGTGCTTTGCTCATCCTGCTCCTTCCCTCTTCAGCATTGCCTGTTTATTAGATCAGCTCCAAAATCCCTTCCAGGAAGCTTTCCTTGATTTTCCTAGCTGAGTGGGAACAGTACCCACGATCTCCTCCTTAATGGCTCTGATCACTCTGACCAGTCTGAGAGTTATTTCAGGCCTGTTTGAACTCTCCACCTCCCCAGTCATCTCTCAAGCTGGTGAGTGATGTCAGGGCTGGCGCTAGACCTCATTTGCCTCTGTATGCCCAACAGCATGTGGCACAATGTTTTCCATGCAACAATGGCTTAGCAAATGTTTAAGATAAATTGAAAAACCATGTGATAATTCATTGATAGTGTATGACAGTAAAACAATGGGTAGATGAACAGATAAGTAAATGAATGAAAACAAAATGAGTAAATAATGAATAAATAGGTAAGTAAGTGAGTAAATGCATAAATGAGCAAAATGCAGTGAAGAGGCCAGGCACAGTGGCTCACATGTGTAATCCCAGCACTTTGGGAGGCCGAGGTAGGCGGATCACCTGAGGTCAGGAGTTTGAGACCAGCCTGGCCAACATAGTGAAACCCTGTCTCTACTAAAAATACAAAAAATTAGTCAGGTATGGTGGTGCATGTCTGTAATCCCAGCTACTTGGAAGGCTGAGACAGGAGAATCACTTGAACCTGGGAGACAGAGGTTGTAATGAGCCGAGATGATGCCATTGCACTCCAGCCTGGGCAACAAGAGTGAAACTCAGTCTCAAAAAAAAAAATGTGGTGAAGAGTGAGTGAATAGATGGATGGGTCAATGAGTGAGTAAGTAGACAACTGGATAGACAGATGAGTAGATAGATGGAATTGGTGAATGAGTGAATGGTGAGTTGATAGATGGGGGGTGGATGAATGAGTAGAGGAGTGAATTGTTGGGTGAGAGGACAGATGGGTGATGGATGAAGGGAGGGATGGATGGTTATGTAAGTGAATGGATGGGTGGATAGATGAATGGGCATATGGATGTGTAAGTGAGTGAATGGGGGTTGATGAATGGGTGACTGATAAGCAGGTTAGTGAATGGATGAGTGAATGAGCGAAAAGGGGTTGATGGATGAATGACAAGGTGAGTGAGTGGATAAATGGATGGGTGGCTTGGTAACTAGGGAAGGATCTACTGATCCTTCTGATTGCTGGAGTGGTGAACAGATGGATTGGTGGGTTTGTTGGTGGGTGGGTGATTGATAAGTGGATGATCAGTAGGTAGACGGCTGTATGAGCATATAGGTGCAAGAATAAATGGGTACATTGAATAGATGGTTTGTTGGTAAGTATATAGATGGATGAGTAAGTGAGTGCATGGCAGGTGGATGAAATAAATGAGTGAGTAGTTAGATGGAAATGTGGGTAAATGAATAGACGGATGGATGGATGGGTAGATGGATTGATAGAAGGGTAAGTAAATGGATAATTGGATGGGTGGGTAGCTGGGTAAATGAGTGGATACGGTGTGTGTGTGTGAGGCCCTTGGCCAACTTACCACAAGGTTGCCAATGACCATAACAAGCAAGAAGACCAGCAGGCACAATGACTGCCCAGACACCTCCATGCAGTCCCACATGGTCTCGATCCACTCTCCACAGAGGATGCGGAAGATGATGAGGAAGGCATGGAAGAAGTCCATCATGTGCCAGCGAGGCAGCAGGCCTGAGTCGCTATCCCTCAGCTCTGAGTAGTTCTTGCCAAAGAGCTGCATGCCCACCACAGCAAAGATGAACACGATGATGGCTAGCACCAGCGTCAGGTTCCCCAGTGCCCCCACTGAGTTCCCAATGATCTTGATGAGTGTGTTCAGGGTGGGCCACGATTTGGCCAGCTTGAAGACCCGCAGCTGGGAAAGGAGGAAGAGCAGGGGACCTTGTGAGGGTCTCTGGCTCCTGCTGCCCACGGGCACCCTCACTCTCTCTAGCTCCTGCCTGAAAGTCCAGGGAGTCCTTGGAGGGCACTGACACCTATTTTTCCCCCCATTTTTTCCCAGAGCATCCACTACTGTTTGTCTCCACAGCCTGAGGGCAGCTTCACTGGGCACTGCTCTGGGAGTCAGGTCAACAGCTCCAGCCTCACCTCCCCAACTCACCCCTTCTCTTCGTCCCCACACCAGCTTCCTCTCTGCCTTGGCCTCACTTCCAGGAACTGCCCACTACATTCTCTCAACAGGGAGTGTCCTTGCTCTTTCATACCTGTCCTCATCAGGTATCCTTTGGGGCAGCTCAAACCATCTCTGAGTCGTCCAGTCACCTCTGCCTCTCAGTCATCACAGAGAAAGGGGGGAAGGTGCTTAACACTTACTGAATGTCTGCGTGCCAGGCCTTGTGCTTAGAATGGATGAACTCAGTCAGAACTCCCAATAACCACATGAGGTTGGCACTGGTATTACCTCATTTGACAGAAGAAGCTGCCAACCCTCACAGGTGGAGTAACTTGTCTAAGTACCTTGGTTCATAGCAGTGGAGTCAGGACTAGAACCCACAGCCTTGGCTTTCCCTCCTGCCCCCACCATCCTGCCTTCCTACACACTCCCTGCCGCTCCACACCCATCCACTGTATGTGCAGCAACCCACAGTGCTCAGGACCTCCTCCAGAAAGCCTTCCCTGACTACACCTCCCGCCCCATGTCTGGACCTCTCAAGCATTTCAAGCTCCAAGTGTGGTCCACTGACCAGCAGCTTTGACATCACCTGAGACTCACTGAATCAGCATATGCATTTTAACAAGATCCCCAGGTGATTTGTGTGTGCATTAATATTTTAAAGATGCTGATTCAGAAACCAGCAGGCAGAACCTCGGATGAGCAGTTAGCCGCCCAGCTCCCTCTGTTATCTGCCATGTAGCTTTGGGAAATTCGTTTCATCTCTCTGAGTCTCCTCATCTGTGAAATGGAAATGTAGTAATACCACCCCCACTCCTGGATCCTGTGAAGGCTAAAAGGGTCGCATTGGACCACAAAGGGCTTTGCAATTCATCAGGATGGCCACCACAATTGCTCTTCTGGAGGAATGTCTCCTGCCTTGCCTGCCTCTGTACCCCCACCATCACCAGCACCGGGCCAGGCATCCAGGGGTATCTAGCAAATGGCTGTTGGGCGAAGGCATGACAGATCAAAGTAGGGATGGCCAAATGATGACCTCAGATTGGGTTGTGCCCAGCCCTCAGCCCCCACCCTGCCCACCCCCCCTCGCGGTGGGTCCAGCCAGGTACCAGGCGGAAGGAGCGCAGCACCGACAAGTTGCTCATGCGGGACAGGCCCAGCTCCATGAGGCTAAGGATGACGATGATGCTGTCAAAGATGTTCCAGCCCTGTTGGAAGTAGTAGTAAGGGTCGAGGGCAATGATCTTGAAGGTCATCTCTGCTGTGAAAATCCCTGTGAAGACCTGAGGAGGGAGCAAGAATTGTTCGGGATGGAAAGACCCCCTGGCCAGCAGGGGCACCTGCCTCCTGACTCTTGCTGTGGCAGGGGCTCCCTCCAGGGCTGCCAGCTCTGATTGCGCCCAGGCTCCCAGTGGGGGTTTGCTTGGCCATGGCCCAGCCCTTGGGGACAGCTCTCTCCTCCAGCCTGCTCCCCCAGCCCTTGCAGCTGCTCACCAAGCACACCAGGCACATAGCTTGGCCGTCGGGAATGGCCTGGGCCCTTTGCAGGCTCCACAGAGACTCACAGCTCTAGGGGGCCCCTGCGGTGGACAGTGACATGACCTAGCGCTAGACTTCTGATCCGTGTGTCCACAGGAAGGGCTTTCACCCGACACATGCCGAATCCACGCATCACCATGACGCTCATGGCTCCCTGACCCACGGTCTCTGTCCTTGCTGTTCCTGCTCCTCAGGAGGCCCTTCCTCCTCATCCACCTACTGGACTCTGCCCACTGTGATAATCAGCAGCCACTGCCTCCCGAGGGCTATGTGCCAAGTGCTGGTCACAACACTCTGCACGTGTTGTTTCTTTTGATTCATCCAACAACCCCATTAGGAAGTATCATTGCCTGCAGTTTATAGGTAAGGAAACTGAGGCACTGAGAGGTTAAGTAACTTGTCTGGGGTCATGTAGCTATTAAGTTTGAGAATGAGGAGAGGAACCCAGTGCTGCTCTCCAGAATTTAGGGAAACCTCCTCTCTCTTCTAGAAACATTCCTGAGTGGGCAGAGGCTGAACTTTGCCTGGACTTACGAGTCCCAAGCTGCCCAGCCTTGGCCGGCAGAACCCTGTGGTCAAGGATCCCATGGTGCAGTAGACCAGAGAGCCATGCCAGCTGCCCTGCAGTGTGCCAATTGATGGGAGCCCGGTTCCCAGAGGAGAGAATGTTCTGTGACGGTGTGGATGGCAGGAAGTTGGGGTCCTGTATGCAGGGCCTCTTGACCATGCTGAGGAGCTGGGGGGCTGTCCTGAGGGCAGTGAGGAGGCACTCAGGGTCTTTTGGAGGGGAGGGCTAAAGCTAGAGGGCCAGAGTACCCCTGAGAACAGGGTCAGGCCTGCAGCAGTTGTGAGGAGGTGGGGGTCAGAGACGTGCATTGCCGAGGCACCTCACCGGGGTTGGCAATCAGGTCGGGAGGTCACCCTGGTCTGGGCACCTGCCCTGACGGAGCTCTGTGCTAGAAAGAGAGGCATTTGCTGGCCACCCCAGTGCCATCCTCTCCCCATCAGCTCAGAAGAGGCCCTGTGGAGGTGCGCTGGAGGGCAGTGGGATGCTGTTGGCCCAGGGGTAGGCACCAGGAGGGCAGGTGGGCGGGCTCCTCAGCACTGCCACACAGGGCACCACCCACTAGCCCAGCCCTCCTGACTTCAGGGGTCCCTTTAGTGCTTGTGCCCAGAGGGAACTGCTCCTCCATCAGCCGGGTCTTGGGAAAGGGAAGGACCCTGAAATCCTCCAGCCTCAGTTTGCATTCCTCACACATAGAGAGACAGCCTTGAGACCTGCTTTTCTCCCCAGCACCCAAACCTGCTTCCATACCTTTTCCAACCCCCCACCCCATTGCCTGTTGCTCTCCTGTTCCAGCCACGCCTGCTCCTTGCTGTCCCCTCCTCGGGGCCTTTGCACTTGCTGCTCCCTTTCCCTGGGTCATGCCTCTCCCCAGCCGCATAACTCACTCCCTTCAGAGCCACCTGATCCATGGGTGTCCTGGTAACTTAAAATGTGCCTGCCTCCCACCAAATTCCTTATTCCCCATCCTTGCTTCATTTTCCTCTGCCTCACACCACCATCTAACAGCTATTTGTTTATCGAGCCTCATCTGTTTAGAAGATAGGCTGTGTGATGGCAGGGACCTTTCCCTACTGTACCTGGAACGATGCCCAGCCCATAGGTGGTCCACTAGTGTCTGTTGAATAGATGAACAAATGTTTGAGCCTTTGACCTTCCGTGTGCCATGTCCTGCCTGTCCTGTGCTTCCAGGAGCCTTCCCTACCCAGCCTGAGACACACACAGCTGTGCTTAGAGCCCTCACTCAGCAGCACAGCCTGCACAGTTTCCCTGAGAGCCCCTACAGGTGGGGCCCGGGTAGCGCCTCCCTTGGACCCCCACTTATGATCTTCCCCAGCACTGCCGGGGTGCACCAGCGTAGGTCTGACACCCATGAGTGCCAACAGTCATTTCTAGAGAAGGGAGCTCAGGAAAAGCCCTGCACCTCACTTTGTCCAGGCTCCCAGCTGTTTTGGTGGCGAGATGGCAGTGATCAGGTGGAGCTAGGACTCAGGAAAAAAAAGACAGGAGAGGTTCTTGGGGAGTGCCCTTCACGGAAACGATAAAAGGTTTTTCAGGGACCTACAGCATCACCTGGAAGCTCTTTGGAAATGCAGAATCTTGCAAGGCCCCTGAATTAGAATCTACATTTTGACTAGATTCCTGGGATTTAAAGTTCAAGTGCTGTTTTTGACCATGAACTCTCAAACTTGGTGCACTCTGTAATCACCTAGGGAGCTTTAAAAATATGGATGCCTGGGTCGCATCCTACAGATTCTAGTTACATTGGACTGGAGTGGAACCCAGGTATGGGGATTCAAAAGAGGAAAAAACTTCCCAGGTGATTCTAATGTGTAGCTAAGCTTGAGAAGTACATACATTTTGGTAACAGACCTCCTCCTTCCACAGGCTCATGCCAGGCTTTCTAAGGCCATGTGATCAAAGCTTGATGGTTTAAGATATGCAGAGAATGGTGGCCAGGCCCGGATTCCAGAGCAGGGGCTGCCTCTGTGTGATCTTGGGCCAGTTTCTTCAGCTCTCTGAGCCTTGAGGGTCCTCATATATAAAATGGGGATAATACTAACAACTCCATAGGAGGTTTCCAGGAGTTACAGCTAATGGCTGTGAAGTGGATACTCCGCATGAGAGGGTGATTACTGTTACTGTCAGCAGCATTTATTGTGATTGCTGAGAGTGGCCAAGAGCTCCAGACCCAGGCAGGGGCTGCCTTCAGATATAAACAACTCTGCATGTTTTATAGGCTCACTGGGATCTGGCAGATGGAGGCTCTGAGCATGGTGACCCACTTCCCCTAACTCCTGGCAGGAGGTTCACTGAGCAATGAGTGCAAATGGCCGCTTTCCAGGAATTGGGGGAACTTATGGGGAACCCCAAATTCTCTTTGACCTTGGCATATGACTTTAATGGGACTATATTCCATGCACTATAAACCTGTATCTAAAACATAGTACCTTGTGAACATCCTTCCATGCCAATTAAACACAATCTACAGCATCATTTTTCCTTCCTTCCTTCCTTCCTTCCTTCCTTCCTTCCTTCCTTCCTTCCTTCCTTCCCTTCCTTCCTTCTTTCTTTCCTGCCTCTCTCCCTCCCTCCCCCCCTTTCTTTCTTTCTTTTTTTACATTTGTGGCACATTCCACTGTAAGAGATGCTATAACTGATTTAGCCATTTCCCTGTGATAGTCATTCCTTTTACCCTATTAAAAACATTGCCACAATAAATATCCTTTTACATGCTTGTTTTAAAGCAACTTGTCTAATTCTTTTCTTAGGAAAGATTTCTGGGATGAAATTGTGTAGTCAATGAATGTTTTTCAGAGATTCTGGCACACAGTGCCAAATGATCCTCGGAGAAAGGTTTTAACCAATTCCACGAGCTGCATGTGAGTAAATGCCTCCCTTTAACTATGCTAATACTGGGTACTCCATTCCATGACCTTTTCTCATCCAACAGGACATTCTTGTTTTATTGGACATTTCTTTTTGTTTTATATTTCTTATTTGGTGAAATTTTCTGTTCATATCCTTTGCTCTTAATTGTTCTATTAAGGTGTTTGCTTTTTTGTATGGTTTAAAAACATACTTTATATATTACCCTTTTGTCTATTAGTACTATTTGTATTGTCACAATTTTCCTGATTTGTCATTTACCTTTATTGTATTTGTTTACACTTTAAAATACTTAAAGTGTAAGTATAGGATAATAAGATGATTACCTGTGCACCTACCACCAAACTCTAATGAATGTTAACATCTTGCCATATTTGTTTCAAATCTTGTTTTCTTTTTCCTTACCAAAAAAAAAAAAAAAAAATAGCAAATACTTAAATAGCATTTGACATATGCCAGGCACTGTTCTAGTGTTTTACACATATTAAATCATTTAACCCTCACAGTAACTCTATGAGATATGTAATGTTTATTATCCCCATTTTACAGATAGGGAAACTGAGATACAAAGGAGTTAAACCAGTAATTCAAATGATGGCTTCCACTATGAATTCTTACCCATCATGTGCCATCACAGATAAACCAGGAGCCACCCATAGTACTGTATTCATTCCAAGGTAATCACTATCCCAAATTTGATGTTTATCATTTCTATACATTTTTACATTTTTAATGTATATAACAACAACACATAGTATTTTTGTATTCTTTTAACTTCATGTAAATAAGCTATGCTTTATATATTCTCTTTCAAGTTCCTTTTATTTTTAACATTGTGTTTGAGATTCATTGACACATGTATATGTATCCATTCTAATTGTGTACAGTATTTCATTGTATGAGTACACCACAATTTATTTATCCACTTTATAAAATTAATGGACATTTATATTGATTCTAACTTCCCCTATGACTAAACATACTGTAAAGAACTTTCTTATACATGTTTCTTTGTACAGATGTGTGAGACTTTCTTAAGAATATATATGTATATGGAATTGTTGAGTTGTAGGGTATACGGTATATATCTGTGATTTAGCAGATATTGTTCAATTGCTCCCCAAATGGTTGTATCAAATCCACACTCTTACAAGTTGTGAATTCCCACTGTTTCACATCCTTGTCAACACACAGAAGCCTAGTTTTTATTCTGTTAGGGCAAGAAACAGTATTTCAATATTGCTTTAATTTCCATTCCTTTGTTTCTCTTCATTTGTTTATAACCATCTGAATTACCTCTTCTGTGATTTGCTTGTCATTTCCTTTGTCCATTGTTGTGGTTGTGTTTTTATCATTTTATCACTATCCCTCTTTTCCTATTGATGTGTAAATCTTCAATATTGCCTGGATTCCATGTATTTCTAGTTAAATACTTATCATAATATCAATTTCCAGTTTGTGGTAGTGATTTCACTTAGTTTGTAATATTCCTTGTTGTACAGAGGTTACAAATTTTAACAATTTATAATTTAGCAATCTTTTCTTTCATGATGTAAGCTTTTTTGGATTATTGAAGGCCTTCCCAACCCCAAGATCTTAAAGCTTTTTCTCCTGTTGTTATTCCAAAAACTTTAAAGTTTTGCTTTATCACATTTAGGTGTTAAGTACAATTCCCCTGCATCTAATTTATGAATATGATGTGAGGTAGGGATCTAAATTGATTTTCTTCCATGCAGATAACCATTCTCCCAGCATCATTTATTAAACAGTCCCATCCTTTTCCTACTGATTTATTTTGTTTTATTTTATTTTATTTATTTTATTTTATTTTTTGAGAAAGGGTCTCACTCTGTCACCCAGTCTGGGGTGTAGTGGTGCAATCTCAGCTCACTGCAACCTCCACCTCCCAGGTTCAAGTGATTCTCCTGCTGCGGCCTCCTGAGTGGCTGGGACTACAGGTGCATGCCACCATACCCAGCTAATTTTTGTATTTTTAGTAGAGACAGGCTTTCACCATGTTGGCCAGGCTGGTCTCTAACTCCTGACCTCAGATGATCTGCTCACCTTGGCTGGCCTCCCAAAGTGCTGAGATTACAGGCATGAGCCACTGTACCCAGGCTTTTCCTACTGATTTATAATACCATCTCTGTTATTTATCAAGTTACCAAATATGGATTGTTCTATTTCTGTGTTCTCAATTCTGTAGCACAATCTTTTTTTCCATCCCTGCATCAATACTCTAATATTTTCAGCTTTCTAAGATATCTTAACATACTATGGTAAATTCCCTACCTTAGTCCTTAATTTATCTTGATCTGCTTTACTTTCCATATGAGTTTTAGGATTATCTTGTCAAGTTCCATTAAAAAAAGTATTGAGATTTTGACTGGAATTACATTGAACTTATAGGTTAATTTGGGAGGAATTTGTATCTCTACAATAGTCATACTTTCATTCATGAAAATGGCACATCTCTCCACTTTTATGTCTTCTTTTATGCTTTTTGGCAGTTTCATATTTTTTCATACAAAATTTGCATATCTTTTGTTATATTTATTGCTAAATTTCTCATAGTTTTTATTGTGATCATAAGTGATAACTTTAAAAATTTATTTTCTCCAATTGATTGTTGATGGTGACTAGGAACACTATTTGGAATACTGAAGTTGTACCCACTAATATTGTTGAACTCTCGTATTAGTTCTAACAGCCTCTCTGTAGATTTTCTAAAGCGATTTAAATAGACAACAACATAATCTGGAAAATAATGTCAGATATGTTTTTCTTCCTTCTTTCTTCTATTTCTTCATCTCTCTATATTACATTCTGGGCAACTTTATTAGATCTAAATTTACAATCATTTAATTATCTCCCCAACTGTATTAATATGCTATTTGATGTGTACATTGAAATTTTAATCTCAATGGCTATATTTTTCATTTATGGAGATTTTATTTGGTTCCTTTTCAAAGCTGTATTATTTTCTTATGTTTTTAATTTCTTATTTTATGTCTCTGGTTATTATGAACTTTTTTTTTTTTTGAGCAGAGTCTCATCCTGTCACCAAGACTGGAGTGCAGTGATATGATCTCAGCTCACTGCAATCTTGGCCCCACTGGGGATCCAAGTGATCCTCCCACCTCAGCCTCCCAAGTAGCTAGGAACACAGGTGCACACCACCACACCTGGCTATTTTTGTGTATTTGTAGTAGAGACAGGATCTTGTCATGTTGTCCAGGCTGGTCTCGAATTCCTGAGCTCAAGCAATCTGCCCGCCTCGGCCTCCCAAACTGCTGGAATTACAGGTGTGAAATACCACACCTGGCCAATTATGAACATTTTTATCATCTCTATCAAGCAATTCTACTATGTGACATTTTTAAGGGGATAGCCTGATTGTGTCTGTGCGTGTGTGTGTCTGCTGACTCTTCCTCATGGTGGAATATTTCCTTCTGTGTTTTATAATTTGGGCAATCCAGTGTGACCTGGGCCAAAGGTGTGTCCTTCCAGAGAAGTTTTGTTCCCTTTTAGGGGCCCCAAGACATTATTCTAGGATCACTTTCTATGTTAATTTTTTAGATGTAGGTTCCAGGACTACTCAGGTATAAATATGAACCCCAAATCTGTATGAGGCCAAATCCATAAGTCACAGCCTTTCAGGGGTTACTTTTTTCCTTTCCAGCCCTGGCTAAGACAGGGCTTCTTTATCATTTCCCAGGGTTTGTGTGTAGGTTTTTTCTGGATCACCATTTTTCTGAATGTATGGTCATATTCTTATGGGGCTACTCAGTTTCGACCCCTACTCACACTGTCCCAAGGTTGAGTGTCTTGTCTCTACATGCTCATTAAAATCCAAGCCTCCAGACTATGCAAATCAACACCTCCCCACCCCACCCAGGGCAGCTACAGAGCCATTTCACAAATTTTACTGCTATGGTTTTTAAGCTTCTTTTTGTTTTTGGCACTTCGGGTTTCCGTTATAGTAGCCCCCTCTTATCTATGAGCAATATATTCCAACAAGCCTCCTAGTGAGTGCCTGAAACCATGGATATCACTGAACCCTATATATACTATGCCTTTTCCTAAATCTACATACCTCTGATAAAGTTTGATTTATAAATTGGGCACATTAAGAGATGAACAACTTCTCTTTGTCATATATTTGGCTTCTCTTTGGCACATCTGTATTGCCAGCATCATTACTCTTCTGCTTTGGAGAATAAGGATTAAGTACAATAAGGGTTACTTGAACACAAACACTGTGATACCACAACAGTCTATTTGATAACAGAGATCGCTAGTAAATGACTAATGGGTAGGTTGCATATAGAGCACGATAACGCTGAACAAAGGGACAATTCATGTCCCTGAGCAGAATGGAGCAAGACAGTGTGAGATTTCATCGTAATACTCAAAAGGGTGTGCCATTTAAAACTAATGAATTGTTTATTTCTGGAATTTTCTATTTAATATTTTCACATCGTGGGTGACCATGGGTAACTGAAACCACGGAAAGCAGAATTGTGGATAAGAGGAACTACTGTACTTTCTCATGCACTTAGCTATGTAATTCAAAGAATGTTTGCTGTATTTTAAATTGTTTATTAATAGGAGACTTTTCAGATTTTCTTGTCCATAATATTGCTGGAAACAGAAGTTTCATTTGCTTTTTACCTTTATTTGTGTGATGGGCTAAAAAGTTAGTTAAATCTATCAGTCTTCTCCTTTATGGAATTTGTCTTCAGATACATGCTTAGAAAGGCTTTTCCCAAGCTGATTATTTACTCATGCTTATTTTTACGGTATTGTTTCTTAACACTTAATATTTAAACTACCTAGAATATATTAAATGCAATAAAATCAAAACCTTACATACTAGCAATAAAGCTATTCAAACAGAACAAACTATAGCTATAACCCAACTGCACTGCCTGTTATCTATAATTTAACGACAAGTTTAATACAACTGCAGTTTAGCCACAACTTGCTGACCCAGTGAAGCCACCAGTGCTGTTCATCACACCTAACTTGCTGCTCAGTCCAACCCAATGGTCACAACCAGATAAAACCACACTCAACTGAAACCCTGCATAACTACCATCTGAAGACCACCCAACATTCCCAACAGTGCCATGAGACTTCTACCCACTGAGACGTAGCTTTCCCTTCTGTTTGCACATAGAAGGAAAGAAAAGTAAAATTGCAGCAAGTGGACTCAAATTGGTGAAAAAAGTCTCAATAGGCCCTGCAGAGAACTATCTAGAGTCCTGGGTTTGGAAAGTAAGAAGAAAAGAAAATCCTCATACCCCACAGTGTGAGAGACCTACCTGCCTATGGGGTTCACTTGAACAGCTGGGCCTGAGACAGGCTGGCTCTGCAGTAAGAGCAAGCTTAGATCAAATGGGGCCAGAAGTCCCCCTACCATCCTCACACCAACCTCAATGGTGATCTCAGAAGCTCCTTTTTGAGGCCAGTGGGCTCATGGCAACTCTGCCCTGGGATCCTCTAAAGACAAGCTGACTCTGTTTACCTAGACTGATCCAATATGGACCTGTCCTGGGAGTTGAGAGATGTCCAACTCTGCCCCTGCTATGTCATCCCTCCAGTCTCTGGGCCTCGGTTTCCCTATCTGTATAGTAAAGAGGCAGGACTTGATTTGGTATCAAGAAAAAAAAAAAATCAGAATTAGAACCCAGACATTCTGACTTCCAGGAGCAATCTAACAACAACAACAATAGCACAGCAATCATTTGTTTTGAGTGCTTACTGCTTATCAATCTATGAGCCAAGCAGATTATAGATATTATCTTATTCAATCCTCATTACCTTCCTATGAGGTTGATATTGTATACTAATTTCCCATTTATTGAATTCAACAAATATTTATTGGGCCAATTACTGAGTAAATTGCTTGAGATCAGCTAGTTAGTAAGAGCTGAGTCAGAATTCAAATCTGGATCTGCCTGATTTACTTACTACACCCAGCTATCCATCCATCCATCCATCCATCCATCCATCCATCCATCCATCCATCCACCCATCCCTCCATCTTTCCCTCCTTCTATCCAACCATTCATCCACAATTTCCCCCATCAACAACACTGATGCAAGCTCGGTCCATAAGAGAACTACCTCCTTCTGCAGACACTCTTCTCCATCTACAAATTACAAAATCTCAAGTCTCCACACATTTCAGGTTTACCCCCAGCTCACTTTTGTTTTCTAGACTGTGAACATCTGCATAAACTTTTCACTCCACCCTCCCACTCCAGATCTACATTTCTCAGCTCCTTAGAAGCTGACCTTGAGATTCCCTCCCTCCTCCAAGATGTCTACTATGATGATTCCCACCCTCAAAAGATCCTTCTGTGTGCAGGATCCCTTCTCCCTTACCCATGAAGGCTATGCCAGCTGCCCGAGGTTCCCTCCTGCCAGGATGCCCATTTGATAGCCAGCTGCAGGTGGCTCTTACCAGGTTTCCGACCTGCAGCATCTCCTCGAATTCACTTGTCATGTTGTAGTGCTCCAGCGCCATGAAGAGTGTGTTGAGCACGATGCACATAGTGATGGTGAGGTCAGCAAACGGGTCCATGACCACCAACTTCACTCCCTGCTTGATGGACATCCACAGTGGGCAGCACTCCCAGATCAGGTAGCGCTGGGCGAGGCGGTTCCAACATGGTGGACACTTGCGGCGAGACTCCTCTAACTCTGAGGGGACAGCCAGTGAGTTAGTTTGATTCTGTTGACTGAGCCATATGTATCTGGAATACCTTACAGAAAAGATTTATGACTTGCTTTGGGAGATGACAGGGCTGCTACATGACAGTGGGACAGTGGGGGCAGGGAAGGCCGAGGGAATGGGTGGCTTGTGTCTTGGCTCCTTAGTCTGGAAATACGAGAGAAGAGGGCCATAGGGACAGGAAACAGAGATGGAGGAGGGGAAAATGGGGACAGGAGAGATTATTAGGACAAACGTATAACTGCTTAAGACAACAGTCCCACATAGACCTGGGGACACTCATGGGAGGACAGGCTGAAAATGATGAAACAGTAATGGGGACAGGCAAGTTCGGACACAAGGACACCTGGGACAGAATGGGTAGGGACAGATGTGGACATCTAGGATGTGTCAGGACAAATGGGAGAGGGGATGCCGAGGACAGGCTGGAAAAGATGAGAATACATCCGAGATAGGAGGGAACAAGATCAGGATGGGGGGTGCCAAATTCAGACTGGAAGGGATGTGGAGTTGCCTAGGGCAGGAATGGCTGGGAAAGATGTGGGATGCCTGGAATAGCCTGAAGTAGATATGGGAATAGCTAGAACAGACATGGTTGTGCTCAGGACTGGATGGTCCTAGACAAACATGGTTATGGTTGGGAGACGATGGAATGAGACTGATAAGCATCTGGGACAGGCCAGATGTGGGAGTGTTTGGGAGAAACACAGACATGGTGATGCCCAGGAGAGAACAAGCTGAAACAGATGAGAAGGGACGGAAGGACAGGAAAGGCTCCACAGAACAGAGAAGGCTGGGACAGTGTGGGGATGTCCAAAGCAGGCCAAGACAAATGGGGGATGCCTGGATCAGGCTGGGATGAAGGT
Source organism: Piliocolobus tephrosceles (assembly GCF_002776525.5). NCBI lineage: Eukaryota > Metazoa > Chordata > Mammalia > Primates > Cercopithecidae > Piliocolobus > Piliocolobus tephrosceles. Next base: position 98,020,942 of record NC_045435.1, on the reverse strand, counting down.
AAGGGTGCCTGCAGCAGAGGTGGGGAATATTTAAATGACCTGGGGGTGCTGACCTTCCAGTGCGCTGGTGAGGACACTGACTGCGCTGAGAGCCCGCTGCCGTGCTCCTGGCTCCTCGAAGCCATCTATACACGGAACCTGAGGGGTCAGCATCTGGGGCCCGCCTGGCTCCTCCGATGGTGTGGTCTGAGTGCAATCAGGAGATTTGCGTCAGCCTGGGAAAAGGGGTCCTGCCCCTAGCTCTAGTCCTGCTGGGGTGGCCAGTCCAGACTTAGGCTGGGGATGCCATCAAGATGAAGGTCTTGATGGGACACTGGATGCTAGGCTTCTCTGTTCCCAACTCCCTCCCAGTTAAGAACTCCCTCCACCCCTCCTGCCAATCACTGTCTCCTTCATTCTCATTTCTTCTTCACTGCCTCTCATCAGCAGTGATTCCTGAGTGTGGTCAGGAAGCTACACATATCACAGGTCCTCCCTGAGCCTGATGCTGTCATACACATTAGTACATGCCAAAATGATCTGGGAGTCTTAATTGACCACAAGCTTCCTAGCGTCAAGAGCATAAAGAAGCTGAAAAAAAAATCTAACATGCTCTAAGATAATGCTAATAGAGGGATAAAGTACAATGCTTACACATGGCTGGTGGGAGGCTGTGTCTTTTGTGGGGGCAGTTAGGCTGGATTTACCAAGAAAATTTTAAATTGGCCCTCCAAGTCCTCATCTGGTAATCTAACTTCATAAATAATTACATATGTGCATCAAAAATACACATAAAAGATGTTCATTGCAGCACTGTTCCTAATACCATAAGAACAAAACAACCAATCAATAGCAATCATATTCACATCAATTATAGACACAATCCAACTCTGGGATCTGATAGACAACAAAGAGAATGAGGCAGTTCTTTGTATGCTCCCATGGGGACATCTCCAAGGCAAACAGTTTGATGAAAAAACAAGAAAAAGATCTGGAAAATGCGTACCAAATGACTAAAGTGGACATATCTGGGGAATGGGATTGTGGGGGAGGGGAAAGAGAGGGAGAAGTTCCCTTTTCACTTCTGCACTGTGTACTTCTGCACTGTGGGGTTTGTTTTCACCACGCATGCACCATTTTTATCAGTATAAAACCCAGGCCTGGAAACAGCCCTGGTGAAGGGAGGTGGCAGGCAGGCATTCTCTAGGCTTACCTGGAGCCTCCCACAGAACCAAGGAGGGCCAATAAAGCCTTCACTTCAGCAGGGCCCTGCATGACCACAGCCCAGGCGCTGAGCTGTTCAGCATGCAATAGCAAGACTCTGTAATCTGATGGGCCTAGACTACCCAGGGTAGAAGAAGCAGGGCATAGGGTGGGTACCAAATAGATCTGGGCTCAAGTTAAGGACATCCCGGCCATTGGTAGGACTGCTCTGAAATGTTGCCTAGGGAGGTAGTGAACTCCCAGTCATGGAAGTATTCAAGTGGAGGCACCTGAGAGGGCTGAGGTGGCTGGTGCAACGGTACTACCCTAGGTCCAACGCAACCATGAATTTGGCCAGCTTAACTCACAAGCAAGTTTTAAATTTTCCCAACTTCTCCCCTCCTTCTTTGCCATCTATCATAGTTTGGTTATCACTTGGCACATATGCACTCTCTTTCCCCTCCCACCGAGGGTGAATTAAACTTTCCTGCCCTGGGCATGAATGGCTTTCTTTGGACAACAGAATGTTAGTGGACACGCTGTGAACAGAAACCTCAACTGGGCTAGTGCTGTTTATCTTGCTCTTGTGCTCCAGGAATTCTCCATGAAAAGAGCTTCCCCAGGTAGCTGTCACCCTTTCAGCCTGGGCCTCAGAACAAAGACGTGGAGCAGCCCTGAGCCTAACCCACAGCATGGAGCCCAGCCCAGCCAGCGTGCAGTCTAGAGCAGGGCTTCCCAGCTAAGCCTAACCTACGTGGGCCACATTGTAGTCAACCTGCAGATAAGTGAGCATGAGAATAAAGGCTTGTTGCTAGATATTGACTTCTGGGGTAGTTTGCTACATGACATTATTATGACAGTAGCTGACTAATACACCATCCTAGTCCAGGTGGTCATCATCCCTTTCCCAAAACCACTACAACAGCCTCCTAACTGGCTTCTTTTCTTCTTCTTGTCCCTCTATTCTTTGCTTAGTAGAAAGGGATTCCTTTAAAAGTGAATCAGATAATGTCACTCCTCTGTTCAACAACTCCTCCCATCCTACTCCTCCCCATCTTACTTACATAGTATATCCAAACTTTTCTATGGTCTAGAAGGTCCTGCACAGTCCAAATCCTAACTCATGAAACTCATTTTAATGTTTCACCACACCTGGCCCTGTTAGTCACTCTCATCCCTTGGATGTGTCCTCCTCAGGGCCTTTGCACTTGCTATTCCCTTTACCTGAATGCTATTCCTCTGCATCTTTAGGGCTGGCTCCCTAAAATCATTTGCCTGTCAATTTTAATGTTACGTCCTTGGGAAGGCCTTTCCCAAGTATTCTAATAGCCCTCATCCTCATCCCTCCCCTTAGCAACTTGCTATCACATGACTTATTGCTACCTGAAAATATTGATTAGTTTACTGTCTTCCTAACTATGGTATAAACTCCAAGAGGACAGTGATCTTGCCTTCTTTGTTTGCTGATATAACCCTAGAGTCTCAACACTGCCTGGCACTCCACATGGCAGGCTGGCACTAGATAAATATTAGATGGATGGATAAATTCTTGGGAATCAATCAGAAGGCTTGGGTTAGAGTTCCAGCTCTGTTCCTAACTTGCTAGGTGGCCACAGGAAATGAGGATGAAGATTTAACATGCAGGGGGAGAAAAGGAATGGATATTCAGTGTGCTTCTCCCACCTACATCTAGACTTTTGGAACCAGGCAGTCTCACACAAGCAGAGGGCAAAGTAAGTCTTCAGTCCCTACCTCCCAATCTGGATAAACTGAACGTGAGCTGTCTGCTGGGCTGGCCCTTCCTCCCCATCCTTGTTGATTAGGCATCCACAGTGTGTCCAACACTGTGCTCTGTTTTCAGACTAGAACTAGGCAGAAATGTGTCACTGGGGACCCAGAGGAAGCACAGAAGGCATTCCCAGGGCCTGCAGCCTGCTAATCTCTTTGACTCTTCAAATGTCTCCATCTTGGTTCGCTAATTCCTTTAACTTTGCAAATGACCCCGTCTTGGCCTGCTAATCCCTTTAAGGTTACAAATGGGCCCCACAGAAGTGAGAATGGGTGAAGTCAGAATTCCTGGTAATGAAGTGCTTGAACTTGGATTCCTCCCGACATGTGCAGTACAATGAGATGATTTTCTCCTTAACGAGATTAGGAAATTCTATTAGCGCTCCCAGCTGCTGACCCGATTCCATGAGGCTGAAGCTCCAGGGCTGAACCTGCCTGGTTTAGTGTTCCTGGAAGCTAGACACCCCACCCTTCAGATGGGCCAGGGCCTCCCCAGCTTTACCTAAAGCTGTGGTCTGCCCCCAGGGGTGTCCAGTTTCCTCCCTTCACACTGTGCTCCAGAGGAGTGTGGGACCCTGGGCATTCTGCAGTGTGCCCCAGGAACCTCACTCCTTCCTGCTCACTAATACCGATAACAGATAATACTGATGACTCCAACACCAGGCAAGTCCAGGTCTCAACACTGGACCTAGTTGCACTCTTTCAGTCCTCACCACAACTTGCTGGCGTATAATTTTCACTTTACAGATGAGGAAATTGAGGCACAAAGAGATTAATTAACCTGTACCATGTTCCACAGATGGAGCAAGAGTCTGAGTGACATGAAATAAGCCATGCGGCTGGGAGCCCTGCATCTTCAGGCCACCCTCCACCTTCCTGGTCAAGCCTTCCATCCATTCTACCTTCCTCTCCAAGTGCGCCCTGCAGGCCTTGGGGGCTGAGCCAGATGTTCAGCTTTTTCCTTGGTGGGCTGCTCTGGTCACTGTGTTGGGGGCCCGGGGTCCGCAAGGACACCTGATGGCTGATTGGGCAGCCATGAGTCTGTCATAGGATTGACTAAGTGACCAAAGTTCTGATTGGCCTTTCACAATCTGGCCAGTCCCTTCCTATCACCTTTGGAGCAGTCACTGCAACTTCTCTCGCTGTCGCTCCCTCTGTTCCAGCCACACTGACCTCATGGCATCTCCTCCAACAGGCCAGGCAGATTCTGCCTCAGGGCCTCCGCGCTTGCTGTTTATTGTGCCTGGAACAGGCTTCCCCAGATGACGGTCATGGCAGCGTTACTAGCTGTGACATATTTAACTATTATCCTTCTTTATCATCATCACACACAATATAGACATTTTTCCTTTTTTGATTTTTTTTTTGTTTTTGAGATGGAGTCTCACTCTGTTGCCCAGGCTGAAGTGCAATAGCGTGATCTCAGCTCACTGCAACCTCTGCCTCCTGAGTTCAAGTGATTCTCCTGTCTCAGCCTCCCAAGTAGCTGGGATTACAGGCATGCACCTCCACGCCCAGCTAATTTTCGTATTTTTAGTAGAGATGGGGTTTTACCACATTGGCCAGGCTGGTCTTGAACTCCTGACCTCACGTGATCGCCCCACCTCGGCCTCCCAAAGTGCTGGGATTATAGGCGTGCCCCATCGCACCCGGCTTTCCTTTGATTTTTGTCTGTCTGTCCCCATTAGCATAGATGCTCTATGAGGGCAGAGATTTTTTTGTAAGTTTATGCACCTAGAGCCCAGCAAATAATAGGTGCTCAACAAATATTTGGTGAGTATTTTTGGACTTGGCACTGGTGATCGGTTTGAGAGACCAGAACTGCCCTGGTGCCTGCATCTCGGGGCTGGCTCACCGTGTCTGGTGGGTGCTCTAGCATCACAGGGCGGAGGAGGTGGCTTCCTGGAGATGTGGCCTCTGGGTCACCTGCCCCCAGTAAGGAGACCACTCCATTGCAGTCCACAGTGCTGTTCTTTTTGCCATTGAGGGCGTGGCCAGGAGTCGAGGTTCCAGGACTGGGCTGTCCCTGGGCACTGGTCCGGCGCAGGGGCCAGGGCACCAGCAGTGATGTGTGGTGGCTCTCGCTCTCCCCCGCTGTGCTGTTTTCATCATCTGCAAAATCTGTTTCGGAACCCAGGTCTCGCCGGCGAAAGGTGAAAATGCTCCCGCGGCTGGAACGTGGCTTCATAGAAGTCCTGCTGAGGCCGTGGGTGAGGCTGAGATGATTCTAAGGGCACGAGGAGAGGGGACACGACCATGACATGTGCTCTTCATGTGCTCCCAGCCTGTCTTTGTGCCATTGGCCTCAGCCAAACTTCTCGGAGCATTGAGGGCTTTTTTTTTTTGCCACATAGGAACTGGGTGGGTTGGGCCAGGGGTACTTGGAAGAGGGGATGTGGGGTTAGAGATAATCCTGTATCTTCTGGGATCTCTACTCCCCTCAAATCTACGTCTCTGGAGCTGGGAGCCTGAAACTTAACTGGGCTTGGAGTTCGAGCTCAGGATGGGTAAGGGAGAAGGAGGCAGGAAGGCTCCTGGTGTTGCAGACAGGCCCGGTCTGAGCAGGACCTGGGGCACTCGGAATGGCCCCTCACTCTTACGGACATGTCCTTGAACTCCTACCAACCCATACCATGGGGCCTCGTCCCCCGGCCCCAGCTCCAGTGCTGGGATACTGGCCTCAGGTTGGGGATATCACAACACCCAAAACTACCCTGTCCCTCTGCCCAGAGCTCCCCTACTCTAAGGAAGGCCATGGGAAACAGGAAGGGCAAAGAGGAGCAACCATGGGGGCTGTGACTGTACAGGGGCCTAGCATGATGGGCTTTTCATGCCAGACCCACCCTGGAAAAGCTAGAACCACAGCTGGGATTACCATTGCTCTGGGACCATCTTCTGAGTCAGACTTGGGGAGCCTGTCCTCCCCACACTCCTCAGTTCCTGAAGACATCCGTTTTCTCCTCTTGCTTCTTCTCTCATGGTTGTTTACTGGGGCCAAAGGGGACATCTCCAAGGAGCTACGGGACACGGTATCCACACCCCTGATGGTGAGGGCCTGGAAAAGAGCAGAGGAAGGGATGTTTCCATCATTGAGACTTTGTGCAGCCTCAGCCTCAAGCAGGCCAGGCAACTCTCAGTGACTTGGATTTCTCTATCAGTAAGTGGACTTGCACACCTACTCCAAAATGAGGACATCATGGAGATAAACTCAGACAGACCCAGAATATTTTGGGAAAGATCAAGATCCAGGAAGGAAAATAGGAGTGGCTAAAGTGGGCAGTCTTGGAAGAGGGGAGTGTGTGGAACGGGTGGGAGGTGGGTGTGGATGAGCAGAGAAGTGGCAGAACCAGAGGGCAGAGGCTCTCCTAGAAGCTTTAGCTGGCCAAAAGTGTACTGGAAGATGTGGCATGGGGCAGTGAGAAGAACAAATGGGTGCCCACAGCCTGGCTTCTAATAGCTCACTCTACAGCCAGCCTCCAGGCTCCACCATGTAGGGGACTGGGGATGGCTAGGGCAGCATTGTCAGTGCTTATTTTCTGAGACAGCTCTGTTCTCTGACATTGGACCTTCTTCACTACCCCACCAGAAGGCATCCCTTGACCAGAATAAACTATGTGCATGGACACACGGATCTCTTATCCAGCATGCACTGTGCTCACGGAGACCATCTTCACCCAGGAACTACCACCCAGCAGGCACCATTTTTACCCAGCTGGCGCCACTTTCATCTGGAAGACAGGATGACCATAGGGACAAGTTTACTCAGCAAAAGCCACACACATAGGACCCACCTTACCCAGCAGATATCACTTTTTTCTACAGTACGTCAAAAAAAAAAACTCTGTCGCCCAAACTGGAGTGCAGTGGCCGGATCTCAGCTCACTGCAAGCTCCGCCTTTCGGGTTCACACCATTCTCCTGCCTCAGCCTCCCGAGTAGCTGGGACTACAGGAGCCCGCCACCTCGCCCGGCTAGTTTTTGCATTTTTTAGTAGAGACGGGGTTTCACCAGGTTAGCCAGGATGGTCTCGATCTCCTGACCTTGTGATCCGCCCGTCTCAGCCTCCCAAAGTGCTGGGATTACAGGCTTGAGCCACCGCGCCCGGCCCAGATGTCACTTTTACCTAGTAGGCTCCTCACTAACAGGCACGTCTTAACCCAGCAGTTTCCAAATTTTTACTCAGCAGATACCACATTCACAGAAAATACCTTTGCCCAGCAGGGACTGCACCATGCCCACAGGAACCAGCTTTACCCAGCATGTACCATGCCTGCAGGCACCAGCTTTACCCAGCATATACCCCACCTATAAGCACCCACAGTCAGGTGAGGGCTTAGAGGCTCCTCGGTGGCACTGCTCACCCACCTCGTGTTCTTTCTTGAGCATTTCCATGGCCTCCTGAAAGCGCTTTTCCTTCTCCTCGGTCTCAGCGATGGTGGCTTGGTTTTGCTCCTCATAGGCCATGGCGACCACGGCCAGGATCAGGTTCACCAGGTAGAAGGACCCCAGGAAGATGACAAGCATGAAGAAGATCATGTAGATCTTCCCTGCAGACCTGAGGGTCTGGGGGAGCAAGGGGGCAGAGGTCACCCTCACTGGGGCCCCTACTGGGTTACGGCATTTCCAAGTCACCTGGTCTAGTTGTACCAGGGGTTCAAATAGCCATAGCCTAGGGAGGAGGGTAGAGATGTCCCACCTATAGAGAGGGACATGTACTGACCTGCAGAGAATGACCTGCACACAGTGGGGCTGTGTCCCACCCAAGGAGGGAGGCAGCATGTCTCTCCCACCTCAGGGCATGCTGTGCCCACAGAGGGAGAATATTCTGTCCTATAGGGAGAAGGAGTGTCCCACTCACAGAACAGACAGCATCCTATATGAAGGGACTGGTGCTTCAGCACCAGCAAAAAGAAAGTTTCTTTGCTTGCGGGTCCCTTCTCCCTCAGAAGCAAAGGTCCTTGTCCCCATCCCCTCCAAAGCTCTCACCAGTGGGGAGGCTGCTGGGGCCGCTGCTGGCTAGTCACTTGTGTAGCCTGGACCCTGAGCCCACAGTTGCTGTCCCGCTGTGGGCACACACACCTGCTGATAGAGGCGCTCCCAGCAGTCCTGCGTCATCAGGCGGAAGAGTGCAAGAAAGGCCCAGGCAAAGGAATCGAAGCTGGTGTAGCCGTGGTCAGGGTTCTCGCCCGCCTTTAGGCACCGGTAGCCCTCGGGACATGTCCTGCAGCCACACACAGAGACTTTGTCCCATGCTGTCAGGGGTCTGCTGCCCTTGAGACCCTTGCTGGGCTGGACTTGTCGCCCTGGGCAACCCAATGTATGCCCCACTGCTCTGTGAAGCTGAGCTTCACAAACCTAGTGCCACGCGGCTGGATCCTGCCTCCGTGACTTTGTTCGTGCGTGCCTCCCACTGGGACACTATCTTCCTCTTTACTCTACCTATCTGTACTCTGCTAGGCCTAAATCAAGCTCCCTTCTGCCCATATGACACACCATCACCAGCTACTATTAAGTTGCCTCTCCTCACAGAGAGGAAGCACGCAAGCCTGGCTCATGTCTCCTCCTCTGCCCATCTACCCCATGAGGAGTGGAGTACAGCACGGGCATGGGGCAGAGCAGGGTTGGGGAGAGCAGTGAGCCTCAGCTGAGCTGAACAGGATGAGCCCAGGGCAAAGGCAGGGCCATGGGGTTGAGAAATGATTCTGGAGGGGATGGGTTGGGGCTTGGCCATGTCAGGAGCCCATTTGCACAACTGTGCACACAGTCACTGGTTCAGTGAGGCAGCTCCACAGTTCACAGAGCTGGAGGTGATAGCCTCTCTCCCAAAGAGGAAATGCTGGTCTGGAGTCATGTGTGCATGTATGTGTGTGTGATACACACACACACGGACTTAGCAAGTGGATGGATACATCCAAGGGACCTCTGTGTCTTGTTAATGTCCCAAGACCCTCCAGACAATCTCTTTGGTGACAGGAAGGAGGCAACAAACTTGGTACTTCTCCTTTGAGGTGACCCTCTGTGACCCACTTCTCCAACACTCCATGGCACTGTCACACTGATCCAGACCCTGGTGTGCACAGGGCCCTGGAAGCTGCACGTGGCTACTGGGGCATCCCAAGGAAAGTCCAGGCTGCTGGGGAAACCACATTCACTCCAAGGGGCAACTCAGCGTGAGGGAGGGAAGACTGGAGCTGGACGGAGCAGTTCTGGGGAGCTTCTGGAAGGGAATGGAGTTGGGGGTGGGCTGGTTGGGGGGCTGTAGAAGGCATCCCGAGCTATCCCTCAGTCCCAGCCCCCCTTCAGGGCTCCGTTAGCTCTCCCTGCAGCTCTGTCCCTGACCTTTCTCCAGCAGCTGTCTCCTCTGTGCTGGGGACAAGATGGGAAGCTGGGGAAGGATCCTGGCAGGGAAGGGAGACGAAAGAAGGCCTCACTGTCCCTGGGGTCAGGGCATAAATAGAAAATAGAATCAGTTGAGAAAACACCAGGAGACTCCCCTGGCAGGACAAGGAGACCCGGGGTGGTGGGTGCCACATACCCAGCGTCAGAGCTGTTCCCACACAGTAACACGTCGGAGGTGCCGTTCTTGAGCAGGTAATTTTCTGTAAGAGAAACATCATGCTGGTGAGGGGCACTCTGGCCCAAAAGTTTCTGCCTTGCACCCAGGGTTTTGGAGAGGTGGAGACCTCACTAGTGGTCTTCACTCTTCTCTGCTCCTTCCCTGCCCCTACCCTCTGCCTGGCCAGGCTTCAGGCAACTCTGGCTGTGCCTCTGGCCTTCCTCCTGCTCCTCTGCAGACATCCTGCTGCCAGTGTCCCCATGCTCTCAGAAGACACGGGAAGCCCTAGGCAGGGCCTCAGCTGTCCCCACAGGAAGCTTCTGCACCCCACCCGAAACCACTCAGGGGGCCCACCAAGGTCAGGAGGCAAGGGTCTGGGCAGAGTTCCAGCTTGGCTGCAGAGTCACTGTGAGACTGTGAGGCCTTGGCCGGCTACTGCCCAATTCTGTACTCACTTCCATCACATAAAATGGTAGAAGTGATGCCTGCCATAGTCACCATGCTAATGCTGTGGTCTGTCCGGATGGAGCTGCACCAGACAGGACTGCCCGTCTTGTCCTCTCCTCTCCGTGGCAGTCATCAGTCCCCAACACTCACCATTACCTGGCTTTATCTTAGGCGACAGTTGTCAAAGCATGGTCCTCGAACCATCATCGTCAGTGTCAACTGGAAACTGCTCAGAAATGCAACTTCCCGACTGCCACCCAGACCTACTGACTCAGAAACTCTAGGGGTGGTGGGGCCCAGAAATCTGTTTTCCAGAGCCTTCTAGGTGACTTGGGTGCACATGGAAGTTTTAGAACCACTGTTATGAGGCCACTGCTGAACTACTCATTAAGTGTCTATGTTTCATTTTCCAAAGTGGACTGCTGGTGTACATAAGAGGCCCTAACCTCAGAATGGCCCTCAGAGTCATTCTGGCCCAGGGTCCTGTGGCCTGGAATCTGGCCTTGCAGCAGCATGTACCTCTGAAACAGACCAATGGCTCTAGTCAAGAGTGGTGCTGGCCATCAGCCTGGAGAATGGAAGTGTGAGCCATAGGGCAGTGAAACAACAGAGGGGCTCACACAACTTGGCACAATCACTGGGCTTGTTCCAACTCCCTTGCAGGGTTCTGGGGTACACGTACATGGAATTAGCATCCTGGCAAGGAACACTGATGTCAACCGGGAAATCTCCATGCCAGCTAGGTGGGGCTTCACTCTGAAGCCTCATCAACTGCTCAGGCTCCGTGTCCAGCCCTTTCCTAAGCTGACAGTCTGTGGGCAGGCTGGTCACCTTGCCATTGCAACACTCTAGGGTCAGTCCCATCTCCAAATGCTGCAGCTGCTCTTCCCCCAACTGGCCCTCCATCTAACTCCGTACTTCCCACTCCTCAAGCATCGCCTCCCCATCCAGCCTGGGAAGTCACAAGGCGGGCCCTAAGTCTGCTCCCCATCTGTCCTCTGTCTGGGTCTCTGAGGGATCAGACAGGGCTTGCACAACCCTGGAGGCCTGCCCGCTGGTGACGCATGTGTGGGAGGTGACCCCGCCCTGCTGGTCTCGCAATGCCTTCCCCAGCTGCAGAGAGAGTTCGCACCTGGATCACTGAGGTAAAGGTCCAGGGATTCCCACACCAAGCCATCGGCCTCCACGGAGCCGTTGGTGCCGTTGAGCGCTGTGAAGTTGCGCACGCACTTGTGCCTTAGGTTGCCCATGAAGAGCTGCAGGCCGATGAGGGCAAAGACACTGAGGCAGAAGACCGTGAGGACCATCACATCAGCCAGCTTCTTCACAGACTGAATCAGGGCCCCCACGATGGTCTTCAGCCCTGGGGAAGGCAAGAACAAGCACGGGGTCACCCAGGGGCACCGAGCTCTGTGCTCCACTGATGGGGGGCTGGGCCTGAGTTGAGCTGGGTTGGGACCTGAGTAGGCAACCAGAGGTGGGGACAGAATAAGGGAGGCTTCTCCTGGGCTTTGAGACCCCAGCCCCACTTTCCTCAGCAGCTGAGATTCTGTCTTGATTTCCCTGGGCAGGAGTCTAGGCTGGCTTTATAGTTTCAGAGGGAACCTGCTCCTCTTTGCTGCCCACCAGCCAAATATATGGCATGGGCGTGGAAAGTGCTGTTTTCTTGAGAAAACACATACTCAGAGCATCACCCCCTTTGGCTGGTCTGAAGGTGTGCCAGACCTACCCCTTTTAATGTAGTCCATGGAAAAGGAGATGGAGGCAATGGAGGGCCCTCAGCCTTGATCCTGAGATGGGGAGAAATAGAGCCATTCCTGCTGGGGGTCCCCCTGCCCCACAGCTGGGGTTGCTTCTATTTGATGCACAGGGAGTGTGGATTGTTTGGAGGAAACTAGGGGCCTAGGGTCTCATCGGGTAGGGGCTAGGGGCTGTGGTCGGGTGTGTGCTGGGGGCTCTGGGTGAGGGTCTGGGCAGGGTCATGGTAGGTTATGTCTAAGGGGCCTGCAATGGCTCAGGCCCACCTTTAGGGAAGGTTCAGAAACAGAGCTGACCTGCATTGCATCTTCCCACTTACCCTGTCCCTCTAGGACCTCCCCACGCCCCCATCCATCCCATTCTCCATAGCTGAGAGGCTGTGATCTGTTAGTTGCACAGCCTAGCTCCCTGCAGAAGCCAGCACCACATAGCAGAATGACAGAAAAGCATGTGTAGACACCAGTTTGGCCCTTAGCGACTGTCCTAGGACAAATGCAAGCAGAGCATGGGGAATGAGGGGGATCCTCTGCCAGCAGCAGGGCCCTGCCCCTCATGCCCCTGTCCCAAGCGGCCAGATCTCAGATTAAGCTCCATCCATCCACTGTCCCACTGGTTAATGTGTTAGGAGCATCTGTGGCTTCTGTGCCTGCTGCTGCTGGGCCTGTGACCCACAGGCAAGGAGGCCATGGTGGGCAAACACAAGATGGGGAGAGGATGACCTCCCCATGGTGCCACTGACACTGCTGCCTGCCCAGGGCTCAGAGGCACTCAGCCTTCCTTGTGGAAATCGTCCTGGCAGATGTTGGCAACTGCCTGGGCAGTGGGTGGACCTCGCAGGTCTGGGCCCAGAGTAGTGGTGGTGGTGGGATCCACAAGCTCTTCATGGTCCAGTGCTCCTCATCTGTAACGGAGCTTCCTGTACCCTTTGGTGGGTTTACTGGGCTGGAGACCTGCATGTCTCGAGGGGAACGAAGTGAAGACTGATGGACAGCAGCTCGAATACCCAAACTGGTCTCTGCCTCAATTGTTAGGCTAAAGTCTCTTTGGCCTGAAGTATCCCATTCAAGGCCAGCAAAGTACACCCTGACCTGGTCTGTGGAGATAGTGGCCAAGGATAACTCACCCCTTTGAACATTTCTCATACTGACGATAGATTTCACTTCTGGAAAGAATGCTTGCAACGGAATTGCAGGATTCTTTCTGAAAAGACCCAGGAAGGGATGGGCCCCAGTAGATCAACTGGGAAATCCTCCTGCCAATGAATTAATGGGCTGGGTGGAAGAGCCCTTGGAAACCACCAATTCTGATTTCACTCTCATTTTATGGAAAAGCGACTTGAGTCTAGAGAGGACTAGGGCTATTTCAGACTCAGATCAGAGGACACTTCCTCCCGAGAGCCTTCCATAATGCCGACCACGGCATTTTTCTATTGGCCACTTTCAGAGCCTGCTGGCTCACTAGGTTGCTGGCAGCTTTGAAGAGGTCCCACGGAGCTAGGCTGAGATTGGTGGGCTTCCTCCTTTTCCCCAGGACTGAGAAATATTTCCCTTTGTAAATGTTTCTTATAAAACACACCAGGAATATGCCTTAAGTCCTGTGGTCAGTGTGTTTGTCTACTTTGGTGGGGTGTGTGCTTGTGAGGCTGTTCCCTGGCCCTAGAGGGGAGACCATGTGGTTTCTGAGTCTATGCGTGCCAAGGCCCATGATGTCTGTCTCAATGCAGGTGGCTCCACGGGACTGAGCGGAAGCAGACTGTCCCCTTGCTACTGGCCCTTGGCAGGGGTCTGGGCCACTTGTGGGAGCCCTGGGGGAGATGTGGCCCTTATGAACAGTGGGTTTAGAGGCTAGAAAGCTCCGTGTGAACATAGCATAACTGGGGGCTCCTCTGGCAAGATAACTAGCCCTACCAGGGGGAGTCCAGATTCCTTACTGGAGCTTAGAGCAGAGCTTCTGACTCCTTGGGGGCAACATAGCTCAAAGCAGGCAATAGGCCTGGGAGCCACCAGGTTCCACATCAGGAGTGGATGTAGCCATCTGGTTCAACCGATCCTCCTGTCAGCTCTCATACCTCCCCAGAATGATGGCATGCAACCTATTTCTAGTCGCCTTCTTTTTTTTTTTTTTTTTTGAGACAGAGTCTCACTTGGTTGCCCAGGCTGGAGTACAGTGGTGTGATCTCGGCTCACTGCAACCTCCACCTTCTGGGCTGAAGCGATTCTCCTGCCTCAGCCTCCTGAGTAGCTGGGATTACATGCGTGCGCTACCATGCCCAACTACTTTTTCTATTTTTAGTAGAGACGGGGTTTCACCATGTTGGCCAGGCTGGTCTTGAACTCCTGACCTCAAGTGATCCACCCGCCTCGGCCTCCCAAAGTGCTGGGATTACAGGCGTGAGCCACTGCGCCTGGCCAAGCTGCCTTTTTAAAAGAAGTGCCTTCCCCAATTCTAAGTGTGGCTGCTTTCAGAAAAGACTTCTGGAACGAACCTCTGGGCACTGCCCCTCCAGAGCAAATTCCTCCAAACAGGAGGAGCTTTGAGCCTGGGGAGAGGGAATACAAACTTAGGATAGGAATGTCTCCTGGGTGGAACTCAGCTTCAGCACCGGCACATCGCAAAACCAGGCTCAGAAATCACAAGTCTTTTCAGAGTTTTCCTGAATGGACGGGTGGAATGATGTCTAGAGAGGTCATCTGGGCCTAGGAGATTTCCCAGATGCAATTGCCAACATCTGTCAAGGAGAATTTCTTCCTGAGGCTACCATGCATGGTTTGCTAAACCTCTACCGCACCATGCAGCGAGGGCTGTTAGACACCAAGGCCCGACGATGCCTGTCCACAGATTACACTTGGTTTCGCAAAATGGGGCTGGGGCTCTGGCCCTAGTTATATCACCAGATGGGGCACAAGGCGGGCCGTGGCACTCAGTCATGAAACACCGTGCTGGAGTTTTCCTTTTTCATTCCAGGTGTGTATGGGGGGTCCCGCAAATACATTTCTTTTGGTTTCCTCATCAGAAGCTGACATTTCAGGCTGAAGCAATTCATGTAAAACTTTTAGCTATTCAAATAGCTGAGTGTGGTTTGGAAAAGTAGTCCACTATCTTGGAAAAAAATTGGGTTCAATGTGGGCCCACTGTGGGGTGCTCTGTGCCCCCTGGTGTCTGTGAGAGTGGGCTTTGCTGCAGTGGGCAGCCTGAAGCCCATTCTGAGGCTCCAGGGGGACAGGCATATCCACTGCCACTAGCCCCTGGCACCTGAGCCCTAGGAAAGGTATTCTGGTGACAGGCACATTTGAAGGGCCTTCTGGAGGGTTGCCTTGGCTCCCAGGTGGCTGGAAAGGCCCAGGCGTATCCCTCCAGCCTTGGCGTTTAACCTGGTTTTCACCTGAAATGACTGATATAGTTTTCAGGGCCCGGAGGACTCGGAAGGTGCGTAAGGCTGAGACATTGCCCAGGTCCACAAATTCAGTTGTGTATCTGTAACAAGGGAAATTCACACACAAGACAATGAAACACGCCAATAGGAGACACACAGTCAGAGGAGGAAAGGGGGTGGGGAAGACAGAGAGAGAGTCACTTGTAGCTGAGATCTGAGAGGCAAACCTGGGCATCTTACCTGGGATAACTGAAATAGTTTTTAGAGCTCTCAGGACTCTGAAAGTTCGAAGAGCCGACAAATTGCCTAGTTTTATATTTTCTGATACATACCTGCAGAATCAAACCACAGTTATTGGGAATTACAAAGCAGAACCTCCGCCTGCCCTCCCCGACCAGCCCTCTCCCTTGGCCCCCTCTCCCATGGGGGTTGGGGGGAGTGCTGTGGATAGCCCAGGACCTCCCTCAGGTTTTCTTCTGGATTTCAACCCTCCTAACACAGGACTTCAGCTTCAGTGCCGTAAGGATGTCCACACGGCAAGCTTCGTGGTGACTCTCTTGGTGATGGTGCCATGGATAACTGGTGCTAGGAGGCAACCACTTTGCCACTCTGTCCACACCACTGGGATCCATGACATGAAGCCACATGTGGGGTTTGGGGCTGGGGACACATCAGAGTGAAGAGAGAAGCCTGTTTTCCAAGAGGCTCTGGTCAGGTGATACAGGAAGCAAGTGCATTTCTGGTCCTAGTTTTGGTCCACATCTTCTGTGGAACCTCGATCTGTTGATCAGCTTGCGCCTGGCTTAGAAGTCCTTGAAGTCACGAGGTGGAGGTGGCCTGAATACTCATTAGAAAAAACAAAGTTCCCAAGACAGAGGCGCTGGAAGATGGGAAGAGAGGTTGCCTGAGTTCTTCAACTACTCACAGGCAAGGAGCAACCCAAGAAGAGAAAAGGGCAGGATGAAGGGCCCCAAGGCAGTGGAGTGCCTCCCCAACAAGTCTACCGGTCCCACTCCCAGACCCTTGGTATCTTCCAGGGATGGCTCTGGGTCTCCACCAGAGGACTGGCCTCCAGAGGCAAGATTCCCTTCCTGGGGTCTGTCCTACTTGGGTCCGAGCGAGGCTCAACAGGGTGAGCGGCTGTGGGTCCCCTCCTCGAACTTGGAGAGTTGCTGATCCGTGGCCTCCACAGGGACAGGAGTAAGAAGGTGGTCGCTGGTGGGCAAGGACCTGCCCAAGCAGAGCATGAGAATATGCAGTAGATGGGCCACATGACCACGAGGACCATGGACAGTGCGTGACCAAGGCCATCGGGACAGTGGCAAGTGACTTGTGACATTTAATCAAAGGCTTTGCATCCAGGGTGTGTGACATTTAACCGAAGGTGTCTGGTGTTTAACAAAGGACACTGGACTCGGGATGTCTGATGTTTAACCAAGTGCGTCTGATGCACGTGTCTGAGTGATGTCAGAGTGATGTCTGAGTGATGTCAGGCTGCTGGCCAGGGGCAGACAGCTGGACAACAGACAGGGGCAGAAAGAGCAAAGGGTGGTGGGTGAGAATCCTATCCCATCACCAGCCCCAGTGCAGGGAAGCCTTCTTCCTGCCCCACCCTTATCTTGAGATGGTGAAGCCCACGCCGTTAGTGACTGCAGGAATTGCCACCCTCCTCTCTGCCCTCCTCCCTTCCCCTCCAGGTTTGGTTTCCATAACAACCCCACAGGACGTCAGCCCTGTGGCTCTAGGTGAGTGCAAGGGTGGGCTGGCGCTGTTGCCAGACTCACTCTGCTGGGCAGTCTGGACCTCCAGGCCCTTCCAGTCTGCTCCTAGCTTCCCAATTCCCCTTCAGGCTTTGAATATCTACAGGAAAGAACTTGGCCAGCTGAGTCAAGGGGCTTAATGCCCTGGGGTCCATAGGTCCAGCTCTAATTGACACTGGGTTGACACCAGATTTCTCTACGTCCACTGGAGGAGCCCCTCCATCTTCACATGGCCCTATGCACCACGCTGATCTTTCCTTACTCACAAAGCCCTACCCAGATGATGTCAGCAGACACATTGCCAAAGCTTGCTTTCCTCTGGCGACACCAGACCCTTTCTGTGGTGTGGTTTCTATTCCATCTCCTGTATTCACTTCAGCATGTACATCTTTCTCCAGTGTGGCAGTCAGATGCGGTCCCATCGTCTGCTGGGGAGCAGAAGTCACCGTGCTTGTTTTGGCCCACATACACCTGCTAATTTGATCCAAGGTCCCTCTCAACTTCTGAGAGCTACTCCATTCTCCATGATGGCTCAGACCCTAAGGCCTCTGTCCCACATTCTTCTCTAGGTCTCTCTCCAGACATGGTGCTGCCACAGGACTTTCTGGCTGAGCCTGGGATATTGCTGACATTGCCATCCCATGGAAACCATGGCTCTGGCCTGCTGGAGGCTCTGGGCCTCGTTTTTGGCTGCTGTTCTACCAACTGTGCCTGGGGACAGCAGCTCCCCTTGTCCAGGATACTGGGTTCAAGGCTGTCTCTTCTAATTACAGGGAGTAAGTGGAATACTGTGCAGGTCAGAGAGGGAACCAACCGTCCTTGCTTCCCTCCTGTCCCTTACAGACCCAGTCTGTCCCCTGGTGTCTCCATTGAAAACTCTGCCTATCTCTACCTTAGATTCTGCCTGTCTTTGCCTGTCCCGGGGTGGAACCTGCCCCCAGCACAGTGTCCCCAGCACAGACAGTGCTTGGCCTCCATTCACTGTCTGCCTTCTAGGCAGCTGGTGTCCCAAGGTGACAAGGACAGCTTAGTGACAGAATAAGGGAGGACCATATCTGTGCTCCTGGCAGGCTTGCAAAGCCAGCTGAGTGGCTGGAAATAGGAGTGCAGCTGGTGGCCGTGTGTCTGTCTGGGAGAGCAATCATGAGTTAGAGGAAGTCTTAAAAGAGGACTTGCAGGGTAAGGGTGTGGAATGTCTGGGACCATGTTGGTGACATGGTGGGCTACTGCCTCTCTTATTCTACCCAGATCCCCACCGAGGCCTCTTTTGGGTCCTCTGAGTGTGGCAGGGCAGGAGGAATGCTTGGTATGACACAGGGCCAGTTGCAGAGGTGGCAAGTGTGCGGTCACGTGAGGGGATAGAGCGTTGCCCCTCTCAGGCTGGCAAAACTCTCCTTCAAGCCAGTCTGCTCCTTCAGTGATGGCTAAACTGCTGCTGGCCAGGGGCAGACAGCTGGACAACAGACAGGGGCAGAAAGAGCAAAGGGTGGTGGGTGAGAATCCTATCCCATCACCAGCCCCAGTGCAGGGAAGCCTTCTTCCTGCCCCACCCTTATCTTGAGATGGTGAAGCCCACGCCGTTAGTGACTGCAGGAATTGCCACCCTTCTCTCTGCCCTCCTCCCTCCCCCTCCAGGTTTGGTTTCCATAACAACCCCAGAAGGTGGGAGGCTGTGTTAACTAGCAGGTAATGCCCTTCTGTGAGTGGGGCCACAGGAAGAGCTCTGGCTGGAGGGCTACAAGCTGAGCCTGGCAGGCTTCCCAGCACCCTGCCCCAGACCCTCTCACAGCCTCTAAATCAGTACGGTGGAGGATCACCCCAGCAGAAACATCAGACTCGGCGTGCCTCTCCCGTCCATCCCATGGTTTGGAGTTGAGAGATTTGGTTTTAGTCTCAGCATTGCTTCTGATTCAGTCTATAACTTTGGACAAGTGTGAGGTTCTCTGAGCCTCAGTTTCTCCATCTGTGTAATGGAGGTCAGACGGAGGATTTCACTGAATGGAATGTTTCCCTTCACTCAAGTCTCCTTTGATTATCCTAGAGTCCCTTGTTACTGAACCATTGCATCTCTAAGAGAATGCATTTCAAACGCAGTAATTAACTGGTTTTCACAAGCCAGAATCCCCATCAATCGAAGCTGCCAGGCCAGGCCAGCCAAGGGCCCAACAGCTGATGTGCCAATAGGTCACACAGCCCTTTGGGAAGTGGATGTGCCATTTCTGTGAGGTGCTTGGAAACATGGAGAGTGTCTGAGCTTCTGAGGCTGAGTTCTGCCTTGTCAGCCCTGGCCCTGGCACACAGCGAAGGCAAGCAGGTTTTGGCGAGGAAGGCACACCTGCTTTGTGACTCCCAGTGGAAGAAGCGGTTTGGGAATGAAACCAGGATTCTCCCAGGAGACAGGGCAGAAGGACTGGTTAAGGGCCTGAGGTCGCTCAGGGCATCTCCCAGAGACACAGCCTGAGCCAAAGCTTGGGCCAGGGCAATGACTTCCTGGGATATGGGGCTGCCTCTGTGGTGACATTGTCTTGCCCAGGCTCCAGGCTGCAGAGCTAGGAAAGGCTCAGGCAGACGCTATATCCTCTCCTGCTCGAAGCCACCTTCCTTCCTGTGACACCCAGCCTCAGGACCCCGTGGATTACTGCTTCCCACCCACAGGGCACCCCAGGGCCGGGCCTGGCAATCTTACTCCATTCCCAAGTCAGTGCAACCTCCTCGGCTCTGACATGAAAAGTTCTCCCTCTCTCTGAAACCTCAGATGTGCCTCCCCACTCTGTTCTCAGCTGATGATCCAGCTTCTTATTTCACTGAGAAAATAGAAGCAATCAGAAGAGAAATTCTTTTCTCTTTCATCATCAACTCTATCAATCTACCTCCATCTCCACCTGAAATTCTGCCTTCCCTGCTCTTCAGGTTGACGCTTCCCCTTGGCACTGGATTCCCACCCTCTCGGGCCAGCTCAAGGGCTTTGCTCCTGCAATCCCCTTGCTCATCTATATCATCTAGCATCCCCTCTCTACTGGAGTATTTTCACCAGCCTGCAAAGATACCCCCCTTCTTTAAAAGTCCTCCCTTGATTGACCCACATTCCACACGGACCACCACACCATTTTCGGTCCCATTTTATAGCAATCCCCACAAAATAGATGTCTCTACTTGCCACACCTCCTCTCCTCCCACTCTCTCTCGAACCCTCCTTAACCAGGTGCATGTCCTTTTTCTCCACTGGAATCCCTCTTGTCAAGGGCACCAGTGACCTTCCCACTGTGAAATCCAATAGTCCATTCTTAGTCATCACCTTCCCCAACCTCCTGGTGGCAGGTTTCCACTGGAATCACATTCCTTCCTAGACATTACCCTCTTCTGATTTGCCTCTGCCCTCCAGTCTTCTCTCTTGGCCTCCAGATGTTGGAGCGTCCCACAGTACATTCAGGCTACAGGTTACACTCATGCCTAGGTGATCTCATCTGGTCTCCTGGCTTTAAATATCATCTGTATCCCCACGGTTTCTAAATTTATACCTCCACCTTGGACCTCTTTATTGAACCCTAGACTGGAATATCCAGTTGCCTACTCAATATCTCACCCTGGGTGCCTTCAAATGTCATACATCCCTAACTGGACTTTTGATTCTCTTCCTACTTCAACCAGTGCTGCTCTCTCCAATTTTCCATTTCAACCAATGGGAACACCATCCACCCAGCAGCTGCTCAAACCAAAAACCACCTTGGGAGCCTCCCGTCAGCCCTACCTGCAAAATATGTCCGGAATCTGACCAGGTGCTCCCCTTCTCCACTTGGTCCTTGGTTCCAGTCACTATCTTCTCTCTCCTGGCTACCAAGATACAGCCTCCTAACTACTCCGTCTGTCTCTACCTTCTCCAGTCTGTGGTCCACACCATAGCTGGGGAAGTCTCTACAGAATGTAAAGCAGGTCACAGCTCTGCCTGTTCTTACACCCCAGTGACTCCCATCACACCTGGCTTTTACCACAATCTGTCCTCCATCCCTCTACTCTGCAACTTCATCTCCCATCACTCTTTCCTCCACCCAGGCCTAAATCCATACTGGGTTTGGGGCAAGTGATATTGTCTCTCAGAGCCAGTTTTCCCACTTGTAAAATGGAGGCCTAGAGTTGGCTCACAAATAGTATACCTAGAAACAGAGATTCTGATGCATTTTCCGACTACCAGGTTCTCCATCTAGTTTGAAAGTGCCCCATTCACCAGGGAATAGCTTCCCTCTTTGTCCTCTCTCCCTGACAGCATGGCTGAGCTCAGGGCTGCTCATGCCTGGGGTTAAAGGCTGTCTTCAACAGGTAGATTTAGGCATTCCAAGCATCCTAGAAAGTGAGAGCTGAATTGAGCTTCTGATACCACAGCACCCAACACTATCCTTTCACATGTTGGGAAACTGAGGGTTTGCAAGGACAGGGGGTATGAGCCTCACCAGCTCTGCTCCTTGCTGAGGTGCAGTGCTCAACCCTGCACACACTAGGTCCTCTGCTTCAGAAAGGCCTTTTTCTTTTTTCTCTTTTCTTGAGACAGTCTTGCTCTGTTGCCCAGACTGGAGTGTAGTGATGTGATCACAGCTCACTGCATCCTTGACTTCACAGGCTCAAGTGATCCTCTCTCGCTTCAGCCTCCCGAGTAGCTGAGACTGCACGTGTGCGCCACAATACCCAGCTAATTCTTGTGTTTTTCATAGACATGGGGTCTTGCTATGTTGCCCAGGCTAGTCTTGAGCTCAAGTAATCTGCTTACCTCGGCCTCCCAAAGTGCTGGAATTACAGGCGTGAGCCACTGCACTCAGCCTTCAAAAAGGCTTTGATGGCTGAGCCTCTGATCACGACTTCTGCAGATGTCCCATCAGAACCCAGCATCTGTTCCCTGACACTTCCACGGTGGTGTGCAGCCTCAACACTGACCCCTCAGCAAGAGTTTCTCCTAGGCAAAGAGGCGGGGCCTCAGCCTGGGCTGCAGCAGGCCTGGGGTCACATTCACTTTCTGGCAGGCTCCCTGTGTGTCCTTGGCATCAGTTTTCTCACCCATAAAATGGGCTAAGCCATCCCCATGTACCCTACTTCTCTGGCTGGTGTGAGGATCCACTGTATTGTGTCAGTGGCCGGGTGCTTTAAAATGTGCCAAGCATTCAGTCTCTGGATGGAGCAAGCTGATGTGCTGGTGTGCCTAGTGTCAGTTCCTGGGGATGCTCAGTCACTTCTCCAGGCTCCTTCTCTTGACTGCAATTTCATTCTTAATCATCTTGAAATCCAGGTCACCATTTGCAGTGGGCCAGGGGTTGAAATATTGTTTTCTCTTGGTGGAAAGGGCAGAGGATACAAAACCAGAATCTTAATGGTGTCCCTGGAGCCCAGGGCTGCCGTGGAGCCCCAGGTGAGCCAGTAGGCCTGACCACCAAGGCCTGCCTGAGCCATCTCTCCCCACCAGGATGAGCTGAGGGCCTCCACCCTACCTTCCTCCAGCCTATGTACAGAGCTGCATGTGGACTGCAGGGAGGAAGCCAGAAAGAGAGGGGTGGTCCGGGACCTGGGGTGTGCACACTCCACCCTAGTGTCGCCTGCATGGCATAGCACAGCATAGCAAACGAGATACTTACGCCATGACAATCACACTGAAGTCCAGCCAGTTCCATGGGTCCCGAAGGAAGGTGAACGCATGTAGGCAGAAGCCTCGAGCCAGAATCTTGACGAGAGACTCAAAGGTGTAAATGGCGGTGAAGGTGTACCTGGGCAGGAGAGGCCGATGGGGTTTCTCAGGGAGGCCTGAGCAGGCCAGGTTCTCCAGGTTCCCTACATGGTGCGAGCCCACACAGCTCCCTTCAACAGGGGCCATCAAACGGGGCTCTCTACAATGCCCCCATGGTAGAGCTGGAGTTGGAGATGGAGCTTTGCTCTAAACATCTGGCTAATGAATCCATCGTCCAATTTGTTTATTCCATATTATCGTGTAACTGCCACGTGTCCATCTGAACTCTCTGTGTTCTCTCTCAGTTGTCTTGGTGGAAGAAGACCTCCTTCCAATCTCCTTACCCTAGCCCTGGTGGGCAGTGCGTCTAACAGGCATACAGTGGCCACAGGGTCTGTGCTATAGGACAGTATACATGGACCCTCACCCCTGTTTGCGGGTCTTCAGCAGTTAGCAATGGGCCCAGTCAATCCTCAACTGCTTACAGGGCAGGTGGGTCCAGCTGTCCGCCTTGGGCTTGAAGGGTGATGTTATAATGCATGGGGCTGGTGGGAGTTGGGGTGCTGTTCTCTCGGCCTAGGGCAGCCTGAGGAATCCAAAATGCCTGGATGCTAGGACTGGGGCGCCCAGGGCTGAAGCGGGATAGGACTGCATCCCAGGATTCAGAGCAGCTGCACGTACCAGTTGAGAGCACTGCTAGGATCTATGTGAAGGTGGAGAACAACCAGGCAGGTTGCTTTGGGAAGAGAGGCTGCCCCAACATTCTGCTGGTCTCTTGAAAACTGCAGGCAAATGCAGTAAGCGCCTATCAAATCTGCTTAGAACCTCCAGGCAAGGTACTTTTGTTTGGGAAGAAAAGACCAGAAGCAGTTTCTGGAACTGTGCAAATGGTTATAGGAGGCAGGACTTGGGAAAAAAGGCAGCAGATTGTGTTACTGAAGTGGGGATAGCCCTGGGGCACCTCCTAGCTGTTCACCTCCTAGCTGCATGACATCAGGCCAGCTATTTCTCTAATTCTTAGTCTTATCTGTGGAATGGGGAAGGTGGCTGTACCCACCCTACTGTGTGGCCATGAGGGTTAAAGGAAATGATGCTTATTGTTCTTATGACAGTGCCTGGCATGTACAAAATGCTCAATAAATTATTATTATTTCAGAGCCTTCTCCAATGTCATCATTCCTCTTTAGGCAAAACAGGGAGAAACTCCCTGCTTTGCCAATCTGGAGAGCTTCCTCCCCAGAAGGCATGACTCAAATTAATGCCAGAATTTGGCAGGACTGGGAAAGGCAAAAGAGGGTAGAAGCTGAGCCAAGGGCTGCCCCACCGCCGCGGGTAAGTTCCTGGGCCTGGACACAGCCCCCTTCTGGGGCAGCTTCAGGAGCCACGGCATGGAATGGAAAGGAAGAGAGAGGGCCACGTGGAGCGGAGGCCCTGAAGATTTACTCACTCGACATACTTGGTCCAGGGTGGAGGGTCGTGCTGGGCCATGAACACGCAGTTGGTGAGGATGGTGCACATGATGAGCATGCTGAAGAGCGTGTGTGGGGTCAAGGAAAGCCGAGCAGCGCAGGCCGACCACGCCATCACCGCTGGGGGGTCCTGTCCCTGGGAGTCATCACTGCCAGGACAGTGCTACCACAGCAATAAACAGGGTCTCCAAGGAGACATATTGGGGCTGTGACCAGTCCATGCCAACCCCCCTCCACCCAGGCTGGTCTCTGTCCCTTCCCTGGCACTGGCAGCTGGCCCCCGGGCTGCTCCATTACACTTAATAGGCACCAGAGACCTGAAACCACATTGCTGGTAGGGTCTTGTGAGGAGGGAAGGCAGGAAAGGTGGGCCCCAGACCTCAAAGGCTTTTAACCGCAGTCAGGCGAGGGGCCCTGTCCTCAGTCACATAGGAGAGAAATGGGCATTTATAAATTGCTCCTCAGGGGAGGGCAAGGCCAGAGTGGCAGGGCTCTGAGTTCCCTCCCCCACTTCTAGGGGAGCAGCCCAGGCCAGGCTTTCTCTAGAAGTTCTCTGCAGAATGCTCTGCTGCCAACCAACTGCACACCTGGCCAGGGCCTGCTACCCCTGGGGAGGCAGGGGACCGTTCCTCTGGCTGCTTCCTGCCTGTGTACCCACTCTTCAAGCTAACCCTCTGCTCCACCTGGGAATCTCCTTCTCACCCTGCAGAAGCCCCTCAGCAGGATCCCACCCAACTCCCCAGCAGCCTGTCCTGCCTTTCTGGTAACACGGTGCTACCTCTGTGCCCTGCGGGCTTCGGGCACACCTCTTTTAGCCATGGTGGCTCACTGAACGGCAATATCCATCTGTCTCCCATCACAAGGGAGTGCTTCCAATGCCAGAGGTGTGCTTTAGGTCTACTTGTGGGCTCTTGGTCTTGAACTGAACTGCCCAGGCCTTCTCTTAACCTGACTCTGGCTACAATTCCTAGCTGCTACTTCAGGCTAGACAAAGCTCTGACCACCCTCCTCCACCTCTGCCTCACTTCTGCAAGGCCTGTAGAGGAACAAAGGGGCAGACTCTGGGCCTCCTGTGGGCTTCAGCACCCCTTGGGGCCTGGCCTAGAGCAGGGACACTGTGCTTCTCTCACAAATCCCTCCCCAGCCCCAGAGGAGAGGTTGGGCCTTCCACTCCCTCTGGCTGCCCCCAAGCACTCAACACCATGCCTGGCCTCAGCCCCGTGTGCACAGCTGCCAAACTGGTGATTCCCTCAGGCCGCCCAAGAGCTGCAGTAATTGAGCTCCAGGGGCTGCCTCTTTCCTCCCTAGCATAGCTCCACCTCACCCGACGGGGAGGCCAGCGCAGTCAGACCACAGACCAGACCAGGCTGCGGTGCCGACTGCCCCAGCTGGGGACAGTGGGGAGGCCTCTCATGAATCTAACCAGGTAGATGCCCTCCGTGCTGCCAGTCCTCTTCTAGGGAGTCAGGCAATCAGGAAATCAGCATCTCAAACCAGCCTCCAGTTTATAATTATCTAATTTCTCATCTGGGACGAGGGGGAATTAGGCTTTGGGAATCTCCCTTAGTCAAACGAGGACTGAGCCAACAGGACTGCTGGGCTCCAAAGCCATGGTTCCAGGAAGACTTGATTTCTCCCCAACCAGAAGGCATCACTTCAGGCCCTGGGGTCTCTCCATCAGTTTGGTATCTGCCCAGTCCTCTGTCTGTGTGAGGGTCTCCAGGGCCAGGCTTATATCCCTCTCCAGCTTTCAAGGTAGGATCAGATAACCATCTCAGTATCAGTACGCTTTCTCCCTTACACACACACACACACACACACACACACACACACACACACACACTGCCCACACGCGGGCTATGTGCCAAGGCTTTCCTCACTGGGCAGATGGTTAATAAGCCCTCCAACCAGTCTTTATTCATCCCCACGGATCTACTGCTAAGCGTCTACTGAGGAGTCCAGGTGACTCCTAAAATATGCATGCAATGATACCAAGAGTGAATATTTATTGAGCCCTTCCTAGGTACCAGAATTTGCTCTCCGTGTCCATCAGCTAATTCAATTTTCCCAACAACAATATGTGGTGCAGACTTTGTTTCCATTTTAGGTGATGAGAAGACTGAGGCACAAAGAGGTTAAGTTGAAGGTCACTGTGGTAGGCAGAATAACGCCCCCACCATCCCCAAGGTAGCCATGGACGAATCCCCGGAAACTGTGAATATACTAATTTGTAGGACAAAATGAGACTGTGCAGACGTCATTAAATTAAGGATCTCCCGTGGCCTCCACGAGACAGGGTCTAGCTCTGTCCCTGGGGCTGGAGTGCAATGGTATTATCATAGCTTACCAGAGCCTTGAACTCTTGGGCTCAAGAGATCCTCCCACCTCAGCCTCCTGAGTAGCTAGGACTACAGATGTGCACTACCATAGCCAGCTAATTTTTAATTTTTTTTTTGTAGACACAACGTCTTACCACATTGCTTAGGCTGGTCTTGAACTCCTGGGGTCAAGCAATCCTCCCACCTCGGCCACCCAAAGTGCTGAGATTACAAGTATCAGCCACTGCTCCTGGCCCTAAATCAAGGATCCTGAGGTGGGGAGATCATTCTGGCTTATCCAGGTAGACTCAGTGTAATCACAGGGGTCCTTTTAAGCGGAAGAGGGAGAGGCAGAGTGTTGCGATATGAAACTCAACCGGCCATCGCTGGCTTGATGATGAAAGGGAACCACAGACCAAGAATCCGGTGCAGCCTCCAGAGGCTGGAAAAGCCTCAGAAACACATTCTCCCCTACAGCCTCCAAAAGGAGTGCAGCCCTGCCAACACCTTGAGTTTAGTCCATTCTGGACCTCTGACTTCCAAAGTTGTAAGATGATAAATGTGCGTTGCTTTAAGCCACTGCGTTGGTGGTAATTTGTTATAGCAGTCCTGGGAAAGTACTCCCAGTACCAAGCTGATCAATGGCTGAGCCAGCCTGCACCCTGACTGTCCTGATCTGGGCCCCACTCTGAGGCCCCATGCTGCACCACCTCTGCAAGATGACATTCAAGGCCACCTGGTCCACCCTCCTGCCTCCAAACTGGAGGGCCTGCATGAGTCACGCTGCTTCTGGCTCTCACGTGCCAAGCAGGTAAGCTATTCCACGCCTGGCCTCTGCCACCCATGGGGCAGTATGAAAACCAAACGAGATAAAGAGCACCGTTGAATGTGGGGAGACTACTGTACAGGAAGGAGGAAATGATTTGTTATTTGTAAGAGGAAATCCCACCTGAGCATGTGTATCTGGCCCTGAGTGGGAGCCAGGGGGACAATGGAGCCATGTCCCCAAAACGCTCTGACATGGGATGTTATGAAAAAACCAGACATGCCTCTGGCTGGGCTGGGCAGGAAGGCTTCCTGGAGGAGGCGTTTAGATAAGCACCAAGGCTGGCCAGGGTTGCTCCAGCAACCAGTCAGCCCAGTTGGTCATGGTGAAGCAGCGTGGGCTGAAGGCTGGGTGCTAGACTCCTCTCGGTAGAGCCAAGTCCCTCTAGGGGGACCACTCACAGCTCTCCTTAGAATGGGGAACAGGCCCCACTGCAGGGAGCAGTGGTGTGAACAGGCTGTCTTGCACTACAGGACTTGGCTGGACCCAGACAGAGGTGAGTGAGAACTTGAACACCCAGACTCAGGGAAGAGCCAGGGCACACATCCCTCTGAATCCTACCAGTCAGGGCCTGGGTCCCATGGTGGGCAATGACAGGCGCTATCTACCTGGGTTTTATCTTTTCCAGACACAGCAATGGCTTAGGGTGACGTGTAGCAAGCTCTTGTCTCTCTGCCACTTCACTGCTCAAAATCCTTGCCTGGTTCCCATGGCCTTGAGGACAGCACTTGCACAATTGTCAGTCCTTCTTCTGCATGTGTGAGATCTCTTCCTTCCTAGACTGAGCCCCCGGTCCATATGACTCTGCCTAAAGCATACCCGGGTCCCCCATGGTGCCCAGCATGTAGCCAATACCAGAGAGATGAGTCAACTTAACCCCTGGCCAGGGCACACCTGTTTGCACTGCCTTGTAATTTCAGGCTGATGATTGAGCTGGTCCCTTGTGTGGGCTGAGGCAAAGGCCAGCTCTCCAGGTCTATGCTCAGCGGAACATCTTCAATCTTGTCATGTCATTGTCCCCAAACACCCACTCCGAGGCTCGTGATTAAAATGCCAGCAAGGACTGCCTGAGTTGTGGGGAATGCCTGACACTTGGGCTGCCTAAGTCTTCAGATCCCAGGGAGTTAAAACAACAACAACAACAACAACAAAAAAAACTCCCAAAGAAAAGGTAATTAACTGTGGAGGGGTGTTTTCATGTATTTGTGCTAATAAGTCAACATGCACACACACATACACACACGGACATGTGGTTTGATTGCCCATTTGAATCTGGTAGAGGAACGTGGGAGGATTTTGTGCACAGATCCTGTATAACCAGGAAGGCAAAATGCTTCTTGGTGTGTGTGTGAGGCCTCTCTGAATGTGACTGCGGTAGGATATGGAGTTCAGTTGGTTTCTTTTATTTAACCCCAGCAGGAACACATTCTGCAGGATTATAACAAAAATACATACAAAAAATCATTCCACATGCCCATATTTACTTTTTGGTAACTTCCCAGAGACACACTGCAAGCATGGAGCCAAGAACAAGGCCAAGAGGAATCACCGCACACTTGCTATAGTCTGTGAGCTCCTGGATTGTCATGAGTGAGCAGGTTTTCTCACCAGGCCGCATTCCTGTCCACTTTTAAGTTTGTCTTTGCCCCACTTACCCTTCCCAAAGGGCGTAGCACAGAACTTTGCACATATGGAACTTAGTAGATGTTTGAATGAGTATAAAAATTTCAGCAGAGCAAAAGTTCACCATTCAAAACATGAGATCTGATGTTCTTTAGAAATGCATAGTGACTGATAATGGGCACAGAATCTCTTTTGGGGTGATGCAAATGTTCTGGAAGTAGATAGTGGTGATGGTTGCATAACCTTATGAATATACTAAAAACCACTGAACTGTGCACTTAAAAATGGTAAATTTTGGCTGGGTGCGGTGGCTCATGGCTGTAATCCCAGCACTTTGGGAGGCCGAGGAGGATGGATCACGAGGACAGGAGTTCAAGACCAGCCTGGCCAAGATGGTGAAACCCCATCTTTACTAAAAATACAAAAATCAGCTGGGTGTGGTGGCGGGTGCCTGTAATGCCAGCTACTTGAGAGGCTGAGGCAGAGAATCGCTTGAACCTGGGAGGCAGAGGTTGCAGTGAGCTGAGATTGCGCCACTGCACTCCAGCCTGGGTGGCAGAGTGAGACTCTGTACCCACCTCCCAAAAAAAGAAAAATGATAAATTTTATGGTATACCATATATGAAGTAGTATACCTCAAATTTTAAAAAAACTTCATGGAGTGCTTATAGACTTCTATGCCTCACACGGGTAATTCTGGTCTGGAAAGAGCTAAGAATTTGCGTTTTTACATACTTCCCAGGTGAGACTGAGGTGGCCCTCAGACTGGCTTTTGGAAGCAACTGCCCTAGGGTGGCATGCACACGGGACCTTGCTAAAACACAGGTTCTGGGGTGAGGCTCAAGATTTGGCCACTCCTATAACATCCTGGTGAAGCTGATGCTACAGGTCCACACACCACACTCAATGTCAAGGCTCAACAGTGTTGCAGAGGGGCTGCTCCCAAACCCCACAAATCTAGACCTCTTCTTCCCCCCAGTGCCCACCGAGCCCACCAAGTGGCGCTGTCGAGGTCCAGCAATGTGCTCCCATCCCCAGGCAGCAGCAGTGTCAAGGCAGCCACTGGGAACCAGGTCCTCACTGATGCTCGACACTTCCCTGGGGCAGCTGTCCTGGGGGATGGAGGCTGGCTCCGAGCCCCGAGGGCCAGTTTTTCCAGGTGGAAGCAGCACCTCACAGCCTCAGAGCCATTGCTCAATTGACACTCTGGCCAGGCTGGGCACTCGAGGGCCCCCCACTCCCTCCCTTGCCCACCTGCCTCCCTGACCTTTCATTTCCCTCAAGACCCAGCTCAGCCCCTTGCAGGAGCTCTGGAGCTTCTGCTACATCCCTGAGGGCTTCTGTGGCTGCCAAACAGTGCTGGGTTGGTTAGATACCTGGAGGAGAAGCCCCAGGTGAGAGCTGGAGGATGCTTTTAGAGAGGCCACGCCCCTGGAGTGAGGCCGGAGACAGGCTCAGAGCAAGAAAAGCTGGCTTTTCCTCCTCCTGCTGCTCTGTTCTTCTTACCAGGCTGTGACCACACTCTGGCAGAAATGATAACTATTTGCAAAGCTGCCTTATCACTTTTAGGGGACGATAAAATTGCCAAGGGCCCAGACGGGTCTTATTTGGCTCAATACCCCAGCGTGTCCAGCAAAGAGTCTGACACCTACAGGGAACTCAGGATGGCTCAAGATGAAATCTACACACTTGCCCACACTTGCCCCACAGAATAAGATACAGCTGTGAATGGCAGGCTGCCCGCTACATATGGTCCCTCTCCACAGTGTCTGCCTCCCACCTTGCTCATGCCACAGCCATGGTTTGCATGTGGGGTTGTCTCAGGAACCCCACCAGGAAGGCAAGGGTGGGCTGGAGGAGAGCAGACAGTGGTTGGAAGCAAGCATGCATTTTACTGCACATCTGCATGCAGACACCACTTGCTGTGCACGCCCTTCCAATGAACCCCTGGGGTCAGGATCAGGCACTGGGAACAGGTGGGAAGAAAGTGGAGCCATAGGAGGAGCATCCCCCATCCCTGCCCCGACAGGAAAAGCTCCTGACCTGCCAGCCTCAGTCCCAGTTACTTAGTCCCTCACTAGGTATCTGTAATCCTGATGCCTCCTACCTTGGCTGGAGGTTAGTGAGTGAAGTCTTTGTCTTGGCCTCAAAGAAGTCCATTCAGAGAGGGGGCTGAAGGGGACCTTGGGGAGCTCTGTGGGGCCAGCCCACTAGACCCACAGTCAGTCACACTGCTGAGCCTAGCAGCATCACTTAGATGAACAGCAGGGCCACCAGCACGTGTGCACTCACCCCGGTTGCCGCTGGCCAAAGGGAGGCCTGCCCAGGCCCTCGCAGTGAAACACTCACGCCTTTGACTCTGCAGCTGGCACTGCCCTCCCGGAAGCCTCCATCTATGGGGCCCCTTCTCTGAAGTCCAGAGAACAGAGTGATTAGGTGCTGGCGCCCCATGCCGTGTGCTGCCCAAATGACGCCCCTCTCAGGCCCAAGCCCGGTAGTCTCTCATTATGCTGCATCACTCCAATGGCTCTCCTCTGCAGGCTGGAGCTTTTTTCAGCTGTGGTTTATGTAATTTAATGTTAACCAGAGTTCTTTGAGATACTCTGAAACTGCAAACATTTTGTCAACGCCTAATCAAAAAGCAAGTGTTCCCGCCCTCGAAAGATGCCCACATGTGAATAAACTGGAGGCCTCTTTATTGGGAAATGGTTTTTCCTTGGCTGAGTTCTGGTGACCTGCTTGAAGGTCACTGCAAGTGGGTGGGGAGAAGGATGGCCCAAGGGGGTGTGGTGGGAAGGGACATTTGGAGCCAATATCAGAGCCTGACAGATGCCATTTATTCTAGGATCCTCAGTAGCTTAGCTTCTAGAATGTTCTCCTGAAGAATCAGAAGAGGGTTTCTCAAACTTTCATGTGCCCAAGAATCTCCTGGGGATCAAATGCAAATGCAGATGCTGACTTGGCAGGTCTGGAGGAGGGTCAGAGGTTTTTCATTTCCAACCAGCTCCCAGGTCATGACCATGTGTTTGTCTTAGGACCAGCAGGGAATCAGCACCACTCTCCTAAACTAGAATGGAGGTGGGGTGGGGGCAGCACCCCGTGCACATCCCCAGTGTGGGCCCCCAGGGGGTACTCAGCAGGTATTAACTGCAAAGGATATGAGTGAACCAGAATCTTCACAGCCGCTCTCCGGATGGGGTGGAAGGGACTGAGGACATACAAGGCGTTGGTGGCACTGAACCGGAAGATGGTCTTGCCTTTATTCAGTACGATGAAAGTCTGGGGACAGACAGTAGCATTAGGCCCTTGTGTAGGAAGGCTTTTGGGGGCAGCTTTTGACTCAGAGCCCTTGGACTGTGGCTGAGGGGTGGGGTGGGAGGAGGAGGAGAGGGACTGAGGGAGGAGACGGGGAGGGGAGGCTGCCAGCACATGTGGCAGGTCAGTGGACTCACTGCCTTGCTCATGGGTGGAGGTGAGGGAGGTCTCAGGGGCATGTCAGTTTGGTTGAGATTTAGTTTCAAAATTATAGTCACAAAAAGAAGGGAGCTTTTCCAGTCCTTGCCCAGCTGTTGTCACAGCAGAGGCTCAGCAGACCTGGGGATGCCTCCTCCCTCCCCTTCTCCCTTAGCTGACCCCTCCTCACCCTGCGTGGGGTCCCCGCCAGGCCCACTGGGAGGGAGGACATAATAGGGAAGCTGGGTCAGCAGGGAGGACTTATGGGTGAGTAGAAGAGAAAAGGAAAATGCAGAAGCAGTCCCCCGAGAGCTTTTCTTGGGACCCTGTCTCCTGGAGTCCAGGACAAATGTCAGCCCCATCCCACAGGACACAGCCTACTGCCTCCCTCCAGGGGATCATGAACAGCAATGCAACCCCTCCCTGAGCTTCTGGAAGATCCTTTCTACACAGCACAATGGGGCACAGGAGCGGACAACGAGAGCGGAATGCTGAGACATGTGCACATCAGGTACCCAAGCAGCCCTTGAGGACAGCGGTGCCTCCCCACCTGCCCCGGTGTGTGGTGGTCACAGCTCTGTGGCCTCACAGAGGTCTAGGGGAATATCACAACCTGACATTCCCCTGAGACCTCCCTCACCTCCACCCATGGGCAAGGCAGTGAGTCCACTGGCCTGCCGAATGAGCTGGTGGGACAAGGTTCTACCTAATCTGGTCTGGAGAGACAAGCTGACTGGATAGATTAGGACCAAAAGTTTTGCTGTGGTGCCTCTATTGCCTTGTGAGGCTGCAGGCAGTGTGGCCAGGGATCAGCAAGTGGAAACAGAAAATGAGAGGCTGGGATCATCCCTGGAGCTGCTGTTCAAGCATTCCCAGACCCAAGGCCAGAAGAGATGGTGCCCCAACCCCTCACATGCTCAGCTGCCACCAGCCGCCAAAAGCCCAGCCCAGTCTTGACCTCAACCTCAGTTGGGTCCACCTGCTGTGGAGCCTGCCTGTCCCAGCTAACTTCAGCCTAATTGCCACTCATCCTCTCCCCATAACCTTGACTTACTACCAGCTGTGGCCTTAACCCCAACCCCAATTCCTACTTCTATCTCTCACCAACCATGACCTAGGCCCGCCCACCTTGACTAAGCCCAGCTTCCAGCCTCACTCTGACCCCAGCTGCGGCCCCAACCTTGCCTAGACTCCACTGGAGTCACTTGTACCAAGGGAAAGTTCAGCTGGGGGCTTGGGAGCAGGACCAAGTTCTAGGCCTCCTCCCCCACCTGTTTATGTGGACTGGGTGGGCTTTTACTTCACACACACACCCACTCAACTCACACATCCAATGCACGCATGCACACCCAAAGATGCACCCCAGGCTCATCCCCAGGCGCTTGGTCTTAAACCACAGTCACACACCCTTGCAGTCACATTCTTGCACTGGCCACACCAGCCCTGTCTGACCCCCACGAGCTTCCTCAGCCTGGTGCTGACTGCAGTACTGTGCCTGGCCACTCCCTTCCTTGTACTCAGCCTTCTGGGAAAAAGACCTCCCCCAAATTCAAATCCACCTTCCCCTGGAAGTAAGGCCCAGAAGCATGGGCAGCTTGGAGACCAAGCCTCTGCAGGAGTTCTGTATGTAGTGGGGTGCAGGGCTGGGGCACAAATGGGCCTGAGATCTGGAGGAGGGAGGCCAGGGCAGGGGATTCAGACAGGGGCAGTTACCTCTTGGGTCAGAGCCATGCTAGGAGAAAGCCTGAGTCTCCCTGCCCTAGTAGACAAAAGCCACTTCCCTTCCCTATGATCAGAAAGGACAATGGCAGAATGTCACACACCACCCTCCTCCAAAAATCCCCCAGTGATCCCCCTCTCCATCCCTCTCAGATTTTCCACTGGCCTTCCTGGTCCCATTGCCAGCCCTCAAAGCTCAGGGAACTGCTGCTGTGGCTGTGGCCTGAGCCCGTCAGCATAGCCATGCATAGTTCGTGGGTGTGGGGACTACATACTCTCCCCAGTAGGGAGAAGGGACCACATGCTATGCTTTGTGGCCCAAACACAGGCAGGGCCCAAATGCAGGCCAGAACTCAGGGCTTGACTCCAATTCACACACACACCACACAACGGGGAGGAGTCCTTCAGGAGTGAAAATCTAACCACAGGTAATTCCCAAAGAAGGTAGTCACAGGAGGCATGTTTTCCCTGAGGCTACCCTCTCTTCTTCATGACACCAAACCAGCATCTCAGGCTGCATAATTCCTGTCTTTTATTCCTGAATTCCAAAATTAAGGTGATTGGAATATAGATCACCAGTGACTCATTCCCCCAAAGCCTGGTGAGCCACCCTGCACAGAGCCCCATATGGAGGCCAGGCCCTCTTTCCTCTCTGCTCCATTGACAAGGGAGTTGCACAGAAGGGTAGGCAGGGCTGGAGGTGGGTGGTAGTCACCTTTTGGGTGCTATAGAAGGGGTCCAGGTCCTCCAGGGGCTCTCCGATGAGCTCTCGGGGTGGATTGCCATAGAGATCTGGCAGCTTTTTGGAGGCCTGCAGGTCCAGCTGGGGCCGGGGAGCCTCCTCCTCAGGCAGCCCCTCTCGGCTCTGCTGCAAGGTGGTTGAGCCGCGGGCTTGCTTCTCCGCCATGCGCTTCTCGATGGCTGCCAGGGACTCCCGTGTGAACCTGCGGAAGCTGCTGGTGCCCCGAGGTAATAGGAAGTTTGCCATCTTCTCATCCTGCTTCTGGGCACAGGCTCTCCTCACGTTGCCTGCGGGGAAGCTGGAAGACACAGACAATGGGCCTGATGCTATGCCCAGGGACAGAGGGCAGGGTGGGCAGACCTCCTGGGGGTGGCTGTGCTGATGGAGGGAGGGACACCATTTGCAGAGAGGCTCCAGACCCCAGGATGCCAACAACTCCACAGGCACACCTGGGCAACACTGGCCTGGGTAAGCCCAAAGCCCCCCAGGCTATGGGGCACACATGTGGACAGGCAGCAGGGTCACCTCCTCTTTCCCCTCCTAACAAGCATGTCTGAATTCAAGCAGGCAAGAGTGACTGTGTCATCCAAGCACCTTCTTTTTGCCCCATTCCACACAACAGGAAACACTTGCATCTTTTGGTTTCTTAGCTGTCATCACTTGAGACATTTCTCAGCTTGGAGTTGTCATCCAGATGTTGGCACCCTGGTGTACACAGCTGTGGTGAAGCCCCTGCAGAGAGGCTCCCAAGGAAATCCCCAGGGGGCAGAAACCTTCCGAAACAATCTGGCTCAAAACATGGGCGATGCCTCCCTTGCCCATCTGAGCTATTTCCCTTCCTTAGAAAGGTTGAAATTAGCCTGGCACTTTAGGTAACTTGAACTTTAGGTAAAAACTCTGCCTTCCATCTCCCCCATCCCTTTTAAAAATACATACATGCTTACAGATTTTGTAATAACCAAATAAAATTCTAGCAATAAATTGAATCATATTGCAAAAAAAAAAAAAAAAAAAGGGAAGAGCTCGTGGAGTATCTCTGGTTCCTCACACTGCTCCTTGCTCCCCTCCTCCCAAATGTGAACAAATGAATGCTGATCCTAAGTGACAGCAGAACCAGAAAATGGTGACCACTCATCAGCGAGGACATCCAGGCGGCACATGCATGTGACGCCAAACCGGGAGAATGTGGCCCCTGGTGGCCTCAAACAATCCAGAACCTGGTGTGAACACACTCTGCCTATGACAACGAGGCAGAAGAATGCAGTCCCAACTGCCCCACCAAAACAGGATGTGGTCAGAACAGCTCCTGACTGTGACACCAAGCCGGGAGGCTGCATCGCTAATGACCACATCAAACCGGGGAATGGTGGGCACCCGTTCAAGAGGGCACGGTGGACACCTGTTGGACATCTCTGCCAGAACAAAATCCTTTTCCCTCGCAAGGGTCAGCTTTGCCTTGATCTTACTGCTGCAAAACACGTCACCAATGACCCCAACGAGCTGCTGCCGTACCAACCCCTGCACACGGCCGCCAAAGGGTCTGGACTTTGGGGCCGCAGCCCTGAGCCCTGGATTGCTGTGAAGCAGGCACCTGGCCAAGAGACAGGTAAACGGTGAGCAAACACAACACACTCAGACCTCAAAAGGGCGCCTCTGGTCCCTGGGGAAGTGTGGATTGAAATTTGTGAAGGGAGGCAGGACAGCGGTCCCAGGACTCGCACTTTAAGAGCCACTCTGTGTCTTTTTCTTGTTTCATTCAAGTAAAGTTAAAGGAACATCTTTGTTAAAAATAGCAAGTGAGGGAGTAGGTTTCCACTCTATAAAAGCATTTCCCTGCCTCCCCTCCATCTTTGTGTGAACAGACAGACATCCGTAACACTCATCAACGCATGAGTGAGGACTTCTTTTTCTTAGCTTATGGAAATTTGGGTTAATTTTAAACTATCTTCTTTATACTTGTCTTCACTGCTTGAATTCTTTAAAATGAGCTTGCATTATTTTTACAGAAACAATAAAACTCATTTGTCTTTTTATTTTAAAAATTAAAAAAAAAACCACACACACAGTCTGGATGACAGCAGCTTCTTACAGGGCAACCCTCTCCGCTATGAGCAATCAGTTCCATAAATTGGGAAGCCACCTCTTTTGCTTAGACTTACTTCCTAAAAATAGTGTTCTCTGTCTCAATGTATCCATCTGTGTCCATATGCCTGCAAGGGTTGTGGGGACACATGCACGCCCATGGATCTGCAGAGGCTCACTGGTACACACTGGCAAGGGTTTGTGTGTGTGAGAGAGTGCGCCTGTGCGGGTGCAAGCTGACACCTGCACGTACGTCTGTTCCAGTAAAGGTGTGTCTTTAATTTGTATTAAATAAAGGATTCACGCAGTTACATGCACATAAGTGTACAGATGGATGAATTTCCACAAACAGAACACACCTGGTAACCAGCACCCAGACAAAGAGATAAAATGCTCCTAGTCTCTCAGACTTAGGCTGCCCTCCAGTCACTAAACACCCTCCTTTGCCCAGGGAACCACTCTCCTCGCTGCTAATGGCATAGATTAGTTTTGCCTGTCTATGTATGAATAGTGCAGGGGGCCCTTCTTAACAGACGCTGTGAAGGGGTGGTGGAGAGATTTAGGGGAGAAATCACATCTCCTTCTCATTAACCTCTCATTCAAATTTAGCATTTCCTTCAGTTGTGAATATAGGCAACAAAGCAGAAATTGTGGCCAAAAGAAACTGCAGATATTTCCCTGTCATGTTATAGTTGCTGCTGGCCTCTCAAATAACATTAATACTCATCACGACTTCAAAATTACAGCACTTAGATTTGCTGCTAGATCTTAATATTTAAAACATGAATAAAGACATATACTACTCTATCAAACATTGGTTTCTGTGTTCTGATAGCTGTATTTCAATATAGGTGGTTTCCTTTTTAATCGTATGTGTTTTATTTTGTCTCAAAATATGTACTTCTGAGATGGGCTTTATTCAACTGGTAGAGAAAGGTTAAGATCCTGGCTTGGTCCTTGCTCAGATGCTGACCATGGGGTCCCCTCCTCTGCACCTTAGCTTCTCATCTGTAAAGAAGGATGAGGCGAGCCTCCAAGTTCTTTCTGGGATTCTATAATGCTCTTATCATGAGTGGTTTCAGCCACTCCCCTGGCCTCTGGCTCTGACTTATCAGGCTTTGGGTCATTTCCAGGTGTGGACTGGGCCCCCAGTCTGCCCCACCCTTGGACCTGAGAAATTCCATTCTGAGTCTTGCAGTGGCCCTGTGGGATGGACGAAGACCAGAGAGGCAGGTGTCCTATGTCCAAGCACTTCCATAAACTCTCCAATCTTCTCCATCCAAGGCCTGGTGAAGAAGCCCTAGGTCCTAAGGAGGATCCTATCCCGGCTGGCCTCCAGCAGAGCATCCACCCCCTCGGGGCCCTGGCCTGGGAGGGGTATAGTCTGTCCAGGGGAGCTGCTGAAACCAGATTCCAGATGAAGCTCTCTTCTGTAGCAGCTGGGCAGCCTCATGTTCCAAAGTAAACCTACCAAGAGTGTCCTTTGTCTCTGGGGCCCCCAGGCAGCTCCCGGTGGGCGGGTGGGATCCGCTTTCTCCCTTGTTCTCCAGCCACCTGCACCTGGCTCTGGCCCTGCCCCTGCCCTTCCCTTAGCAGCTCAGGGCCCACGCCCTGCTGTGGCCAAGCCTGGCTGAGGCCCGGCTGCAGGGTTTCCGGTGCTGCCAGGGTGAAGAGGGCTCAGGGGTGGTCTGAGGATGCTCTGTGCTCAGGTTCAGCCACACCTCTCAGGCCTAGGATGTCAGGCCTGCATATTTCAGAACCCATTCCCTGGCTGTGGAAGGTTGCAGGGGAAAATAGGTAAGCACAGGCCCCTGGTCTTGGTCTCACATAGCCCCAGCGTTTGAGGAAGCTGGACCTGGCTTGATTGTAAGACCACAGTCGCTCATCCCCTAGATGCCAGCACCTCATGATTCTCCACCCCCCAGGACAGCTGCTCCATATGCATCAGCTTGGCCATCTGCACCAGCCCTACTGCAGCTCATCAGGCTGGGACTGCTCCATCCGGCTATGCACTCTTCCTGGGCCAGGCTTCCCTGTCCTTTGGGCTTCACTCTAGAGTCCCACCCCTAACTCCATCCTCCCCCAGGTTCATCAGCTTCTGGAACTGGATGCATCCCTCCCTGCATTTGGAAGGTTCCTGAGAGCTCATGATGGGAGCAGACTGTGAATCTTCCTTTCCAGACTGGCTCCTCCTGGCACCCTTTCTTCTGGCACTGGCCACAAGCTCCCAACCCTCACCCAACATCACTGCCCTGGGACAGGCCTCCTTGCCCCTGCTTGGACCATGGCAGTGCCTCCCTCTATCCTTCTATCCCACACATGCAGCCCCCTGCTCCTAGATTTAGACATTCTCCAACATTCTGTGTGCCCTGAGTGACGCCAGAGTCATCTCCTGCTCTCTTCTCCACTCCACCTCCTCCAGGACACCTCTCCTGACTGCCCACCCACCCAAACTGACTCGTTCCTGTGTGCCTCCTCACCCAGCTCTGGCCCCTTCCTGGCCTCTGCTGGTTACTGACAGGGCCTGTAGTATGTGTATTCACATCAAGGTAGAGACGCTGCACAGGGAGAATATTAACTGTTCACACCAGAAACTAGATCCCCCTGCACTGTTTTCTCAACTGGCTTTCCTGAAGGAGGGTTTTCTGAATGCAAAGGCACACAGCTGGTGCTCAATCAGCAATGGTGCCACTGCTATGACATGGACACAACAGTCAGGCAGGTAGAGTGCAGCTGTAGGCACTGTTTGAGGTGGGAGATGGATGTGGGGTGAACTACTTGTCCCGGTTTACATGGGACTCTCCTCATTTTGGCAGTAAAATTTCTGCACCTTGGGACACCCCCAGTCCTGGACAAACCAGGGTAGCTGGTCACCCTGGGGAGCCTTCCCTTTCCTGCAGCCCCTCCCTATTCACTCCCCTCCCTGATCCCAAAGGAAAGCACACTTCAACCTCCTGAGTCACGTCTGGCATTTTGGTCTCCTTGGAATCGGAGCCTCTGGAACACAGCATGCAAAGAATATTCTTTGCCACGTAAATTTATGCAAAGCATTGTGTGGAAGTGGTTCCCAGGCTTCCTAGAAAATCTCTGTGGGATTCCTCCACTCTGTGCTCCTCTCTCCTGCCCTGCAGTTGGGGTGACCTCGGGCTGGAGCACCCAGTACCTAGGGTTTGCAGTCTCACCAACCCCAGAACACAGTGCAGCTTTGCCCGCCCACAGGGCACTCCCCTTCTGCCTGCCCCTCAGTGCTAAAGAAGAGGCTCAGGAAAAGGGTATGGGTGCCCTCAAAACAGGAGCTCACTCCCCAACGGTGGAGGTCAGGACTCCCTGATCATACTCTGATCACACTCCACAAACGAGCACAGGGCCCCTGCTCTCTACCCTGGCTGACTGGAAACCCTCCACAGACGAGTCTGGGTGCTCCTGGACTGGCAACACCAGGGACAGGAGAATGGGACTGGATGTAGCTTGACAAGCTGTAACTTCACCCCAGTCATTCACTGGCCTCCAAATGGGGAGACGACAGCTAGGAACCTCTCTCACTCCAGGCTTCCTTGCCGGGAGTCGCCCATCAGAACTTCTAGCCCTGCTTGTAAGGCAACTGCATTTCTTCCTTGAGAACATGTCAACCCATCAACACCTCACAGACTCATTTTATTAATTGAATGATTCAGTGAACATTTAATCAGCACCCATTGTGTACACGGTCCTAAAAATGACTACACAGAATACTTTTCTTCCCAAAGTGATGGATCCCAAATCAACAAGGGATAATGGGGGGATGAGGAAGAGTCATCAGTAAAGAGAGTCTGTGGTGGCTGGCAAGGAAATTCACCCAGACTTGCTGACATTGGCAACGAGCAAATGCCCTGAGCCAGAGAACCAGGCCTTGCATTCACCTCTGCCTCCCCCTCTGGCCTCCCACCTCACCCTCTTGAAGATTTCCTGTTTCTAGGGATAAGGAAGTGGTTAGGGCTGTGTTTGGAAGTCAGCTCACCTGAGTGAATCTGGGCCCTGGCTATGCATTTGTCGTGTCTTTGGGCAGATTAATTGATGTTTCTCTACCTCAGTTTTTCCATTTGTAAAATGAGGTTAATAATAATATCTATTTCACAGGGCTGCTGTGAAACATAAATGTATTGATATTTGTACATGCTTGGCACACAGAAAGTGCCAAATGAATTTAGTTGCTACTGTGGTTATTGTTATTATTATTATTCTTATGAGAGATCCACCTCAGAAGGCCTCCTTGTTGCCCACACCAGCCCTCCCTGCCTGGGCTCTTTCCCTCCTCTCT
Organism: Piliocolobus tephrosceles; assembly: GCF_002776525.5. Taxonomy (NCBI): domain Eukaryota; kingdom Metazoa; phylum Chordata; class Mammalia; order Primates; family Cercopithecidae; genus Piliocolobus; species Piliocolobus tephrosceles. The sequence goes on along the minus strand of NC_045435.1, from coordinate 97,979,846 downwards.
GTATTCCTGGCACACTTGAATTCCCATCCCTACCTCAGCACAGGATGGATTAGTTTACTTGCTTGCCTGTCTCTCCCCTGGATTTTTGTCCTGGTCTCCCAAAGCAGGGGCTGGTGAATGAAGGAATGAAAGAATGAGGGAGTGTGAGATTAACCTTCCTATTGCCTGGATACACACACACACTGTAACTCAGTCCCCTTTCTAGACCTCAGTTTTTCCAACCCCAGGCACTGGACTAAGGACCGCCCCAGCAGCATCACATGCTCATTCTGTGCCCTGCACTGCACTTAGTACTGTTGGTGGATCACCTTACTTCATCCTTGCAACAATCCTAGAAAGACGGGGGTTATTAGCCTTGTTTTACAGACGGGAAATCTGACTCTAGGACAGATGAAGTGAGCCTCAGTCTGTCTGAAGCCAGGCCTGTGAGCCTACCCATTGCACCACATTGCCTCCTACCTCTGCGTGCAGAGAGCTGGATAAAGGTTCATGGCTTGCCTATGGCCCATCTGCCTGGACTGGGTCTGTGACCCCCACTTTAAGGCTAAAAGTCAGTCCTGTCAGCCTCATCTGGGCCTGGTTCTCCCTCTATGCAGCCCAGATGCTCCCAGGGAGACCTAGCCGATTTCTGCCCATGCCCGAAGAGTCAGCAGTTTTCCTGGCAGAACCGATTCCCTAGCAGTTTTTCTCTCCAGCTCAAGCACTATCCAACAACAGGGCGGCCACTCATTCACTGCATGTGGCGACCAAGTGCTACTGTGGACTGAGTTGTGCTATTGTAAAGTCACATCCATTTTGCAGGCTTAGTACAATAAGGAATGTTGACTTTCGTTAATAATTTTTAATACTGATTACAGGTTAAACAGATAATATTTGATAGTGTTATACTGGATTAAATAAAATGTGTTCAAGTTTAATTTCACTTTTTTTGGTTTAAAAATATGGTTATTAGAAAATTTAAAATTGCAAATGTGGCTTGCATTTGTGACTCATATTTCTATTGGATGCCACCGACATCAAGTTCCAGCCACCAGGCCCTAAGCCCTTAAAAAATTCTACCTGAGGCCGGGCACAGTGGCTCATGCCTGTAATTCCAGCACTTTGGGAGGCCAGGGCGGTTGGATCATCTGAGGTCAGGAGTTCGAGACCAGCCTGGCCAACACGGTGAAACCCCGTCTCTACTAAAAATACAAAAAATTAGCTGGGCATGGTGGCAGGCGCCTGTAATCCCAGCTATTCGGGAGGCTAAGGCAGGAGAATCGCTTGAACCCGGGAGGCGGAGGTTGCAGTGAGCAGAGATTGCACCACTGCACTGCACTCCAGCTTGGGTGACAGAGCGAGACTCCATCTCAAAAATAAATAAATAAATAAAATAAAATAAAAGACTTCTACCTGCCTTGGGGCTGAACCTCAGGCTAGTCTCTGGGGGAGATAAGTGATGGGTGGGGCTGGAGCTGGGGGGCTGGGACCGCAGGGAAGAATTGAAAGAACATTGTCCTCTGCAGACCAGAAAGTGGCCATCCTGGTGTCTGGCAGTGGCTGTGGGTGGTTGTGGAGGCTCAAGTCACAGGTTGGGATGGTGGGGGATGTAAGTAGGAGGGATTGACAGTAAGTTTCAGACCATCCCTCCCGCCCAGGCAATTATCTGCACAGTCTCGGCTCTCCTGGGCTAACAGCTTGGACAAAGGCTCGGTGGGGGTGCCAGCTGGTGCTGGTGGCCTGTGCTTTCAGGTCCTTGCTCCCAGATCAAAGGCACATTGGTCCGTCCTTGCACGGGGCCTCAGCTAACCAGCTCCCCACAGGCTCCGCTCCTTTGAGGCTGCATAGGCATTAATCCTGTCCGGTCTGGAGCCCAGTTCTGGGGGAGATGGGAGTCTGAGGAGCCTGTCCTTCTCTACTCTTAATCTCTGCCTCCAGCGATCTTGCTAAATCCTTCAGAATCATCCTCATCCCTCCCGGAGGTGGAGGAGAACACACCCACCCTGAAGCCGGGGAATGCCCTCATTTACATGCATTTGCATCTCATTTATTCCAACACCCAGGCTGAAACCGAGGCTAATTCAGCTGACAGGAAAACCCTACCCGCTTTAGCTCTGCTGCTCTGCTGAAGTGATTCCCCCGGCAGGGATGAAATGAAATGGGGGTCCCTAAGACTGGGTCCTCCTCCAGAGGTGGGAGCTGAGGGCCCTTTGGCCTGAGCCCTGAATTTAGCCCACCTCCCAAGGACAAACTGGCCTAGGGGTAGCCACTCTCTTCCCTGAAGGGCGGGCGGCCCTGATTTTTTCTTCATAGCCCTTCCCCACAGTAAGGATGGGGGTCGGGGGCTTGGCAGCAGCTTATTCAACCCATCGACTGTTCATCAGTGTCTGAGTGTCAGGCCAGGGGAACTGCAAAAGACCCAGATGGTTCAGATACCCCCTCCACAGGGTACAGGGCATCCCCCTCCCCCAGGCCAGAGTCTTCTTTGTCAGTCCCTTTACACATGCCCAGGTCCATCCACAGGGGATCTAGAATATGCTGAGTGGCACTTCGCTGTCAGCCAAGGCAGCAGGGTGGGGACCTGGATGGTCTAATACCCTGAAACCACAGAGACCCAGAGTTGGAGAGCCAGCTCAGTCACCCAAGGGCATCCCACCCCAGACACCAGACCATCTCTGTGTACACCCACATGGTACACCTAATCAGGTCAGAAAGGTGCCCACATGTGGCCCAAGAAACACCCTCATGGCACACAGGTGCCCAAGACAGCAATCAGCATTCTAAGTCTCTTTCTAGCTCAATTCCTTCCAACTCATTTTTCTCAATACTTGAGCTGAAAAAGCTTCACAGAGGAACTGTGCATTGATGCCATGGCAACTGAGGCATTTATGGGGTACCTACTGTGTGCACTAAGGGAGATGGAAACCTGGGAGGCCCACCTCTAGGGTCTCTTAGTGTCCAGAGGGAAATAAGCCAATCAACCAATACACTAAATTTATGCCACAAAGGTGTCCATGATGTATTATAGCCAAATGTGCAACCTTTTTTTCTTAATATTCTTTTATACTGAGGTATACTTTAAACACAAGAAAATGCTTCAGGTATACAGTTGGATGAGTTTTGACAAACGCACACACCTGTGTAAGTGCCGCTCCAAAAAGACAGTAAACATCCCCTCACCCCAGAAAGTTTCCCACTATTCTGTTCAGTCAACTGCTCTGATTTCTATCACCTAGGTTCGTTTTGCCTGTTCTAGCACTTTATGCATATGGAATCCTACCTTATGGGCTCTTTTGTGTCAGCCTGTTTTTGCTCAACACGATGTTTGAGATTTTTACTTTGTATTTGCTGGCGAGTGTGAGCTAAGCTCCCTGTGTAATGCACTGTGAATACAAGTCACCCATCTGGGAACATGTCCTTAATTTGATCATAAAAGGTGAGGACTGGAAGGGACCTGAAGTCCAGCTATCTCTGGGGACTGTAGGCCCCAAGGGATCCTTAGGGAGTTTTTTTTCTCTCCTTCCCTCAGACTTCCTGAAACAGAAGCTCAGCAATTAGACATCTAATAGGCACCTAGGCTCAGCAAGCAAGTGGGGGCTTTCCTTGGGTTTTCAGTTTTGTTGGCAACTAGCTGGCGCTTTATTGAACTGGCAGTCTGTGCTGCATCTGACCCAGCACAGTGGTGGGGCTGTTGCTGCAAACGGCCGGCTGAGCTCCCGTGTCTTCTTCCGATCACGTCTATGAGCAGAACATGAGGAACAGAGGCTGGGGTGGGTGGCCTCTGGCCCTCAGTCTCCTTGTACTCCACACCCACTGGTGTCCCTTGAGTGGAGCCCTAGGCTCAGTAGAGAATGAACACGGGGCTGGGGTTCTTCCTAGGAGCAAGCCCAGAGGCAGTAGAGCTGGGCAACCAAGGGCTGGCACCTTGGCTCTGAGGGGCTTGTTTGGGCCACTTTCCTGCGCTTGGCCCAGGTCGATGAGGCTGGGGTTTTGACGGCCAGGCAGGGTGCACTGATTGGGCTGGGCTGGGCTGGTCCCACCGATGGTCTGATTTTTTTCCGCCATCTTAGATCATTTGGGGTACCTCCCAGCCTAGCCTGAGTGTAGGGGAATGGCTAATGTAGCTTGAGTACCCTGAGAACTGATTTGGTGCCTGAAGCCAGAGTACCTCTCTCTGCTCTGCCATCTCTTTGAAAGCAGCCTCTTGCCTCGCACAGGCCTTCGAGGAATCAATACCCACCAGAACGGCATTTACCATTCTCCTGGTGCCAGGAGAAGCCTCTCTCCTGTTCAAAATCCATTCCCAGAAACCACAGGGGCTCCCTGGGCAAGCGCAAGGGAGAGGTCCTGTCTGAGCTCTGCCCACATCCCCGTGTGACCTTGAGCCTATGGGGCAGCCAGCACCAGCCTCGGCCACCCAGGGCTGTTAGGAGGCCAGGGAAAGCCCTTGGTGATGATGACAGGGGGTTCTGAGTGGACAAGGGACCCTCCTGGGTGCACACGGATGTTGTGAGAGCATCTCCATCCCTCTACTCTGCTAATAGCTCTGTGGGGACATGACTTTCCACTGCCACCCTAGGAGATTTAATCAGGAGAAGAAACTGAAGAGGAGAGAAAGAACTGAAGCCTCAGAGCATAGACATTCTCTCCCGACAACAGGTCCAGCCACATGATCTGAGCACTCACTTCTCCGAATTCTGTGCATCCTCTGTGGAGGGGTTCTAGTCCCACCTCTTCCAGGCAGCTTCCCCTGGCTGCTCTGGGCCACACTGACCTCCCACCAGGGAAGCTCAGCCCCCAAGTTCAACCTTGCATTCTTCCTGTCCTAGGCAGATCTCTCCCTGGCCCTCTGAGGCGAACCTAGGAGGTCCTAAGGATTTTCACTGTCCTTTTCTGCCCCTCCAGAATAGTGAACAGAGTGAGGAATGGACAAGAGAGGTTGAGAAGCTGTTCTATCAGACTCTGGCTTCGAAAATCACAACTAAATTTTATGTTGGGCTTGGGGCACACCAGGTACCCCTCGGGGAAGTGAAGTTGCAGGGGGAGGCTGTGGCACCAAGCTCCCCAGCCCATGGCTGTGGTTCTTCAGGGAAGGCAGGTGATGGCAGGCAGGGTGGAGAAGGTAAGATAAATGTTAAAGAATTGAAGTCAGACGGCCCCAGTGTTGTACCAGGGGTGGTGCCTACCTCCACAAAGCCTGGTCCTGGGACTTTCCCCACACTGGGGGTCCCAGGCTCCGAGAATTGACGTGGGGTCTCTATAAATAGCGTCATTCCATATTGATCATCTTAAAAAGACACGGTATGTTCTAGGCCCACGGAGAGGAGAGTTGTGTCTAAAAATAGTCTCATCCCTAGGAACCGCTGCCAGCCTGAGGCAAGTGGTGTAAGCTGTGTATAGCCGAATGGGCAGTCTGAAGGGGCGGGTCAGAAACAGAGGCACAGAACCTCTCCGTCCCCACCCCATTCCTTTTGCTCCAACCCACAGAGCTCACCCCTGTCTCAGGGCCTTTGCACTTGCAGTTCCCTCTGTAACATTCTTTCCCTAGATCTCCTCAGGCTTGGTTCTTTTCATGTTATTCAAGTCTCAGTTCAGTCTCCTCCTTTAAGGGGCTTTCCCTGCCCACCCAGTCTGGAGTCACCGCCATGTCTCTCCATCACATTGTCTTGTTGTATTTCCTTCATAGCACTAGCGCCTATCTCAAATTATCTTCTGCATGGATTGGTTTAATGTTATCTCCCTACTTGTATGTAAACTTCATGAGAGCAATTGTTACAGCTTGCCCACCTTCTAGAACCTTCCATGGCCCAATCGCATGAACTCTGCCTCAGACTTCTGCATCAGGGCAGCCTGGGCTGGCAGCAGGCCATGGGGCTCTCCCATCCCAGGCTTCCCCTGCAGCCCTGGCCAGCCCTGTAGTGGGTCTGCTTCCCATAGGGCCCAGCCTCTGTCCACAGGCTACCCACTGGCCCTGCTTTTTCCTCTCTCTGCCTTCTTCATGTATTTAGCCACAGAGCTTTTACTCCAGCTCCCTTCTCCTAATCCTAGGGATACCTGCCTTAGACAACCTCATCTTGTCCCCACATAGGGCTTTCTGGAACACCCTTCTCTCTGCAGAGCAAGGGCTCCCTTCCCTTCTTGCCCGTCACCCACAGCAGGAATCACAGATCCTGCCATCAAAATCTCCCTCTCGGAGACTCACAGAAAGAGTTATTCCCCCTACCCAGGCCTTCCCAACTGCCCCATGAACAAATAGTAACCACTACACACTTCACTGGCACAATCTTAACTCACAGACCTGCGGCTGAGGGAAAGGCTTTCCTCCTGCACGGCGATGTGCTGCGCGGACACGCATGCCTACAGTGTCCGCTCAAGGCTCTCCCGACAGCCCTCCCTGACCCCACCCCTCGCCAGCTCCCTTCTATCTCTCTCCTCCCTCTTCAACCATCAAACTCTTTGAAAGAGCTGTCTACACATGCTGTCTCCACGTCCTCACCTCCAGCTCGCTTCTCAACCCACTCCAAACTGGGTTCCATTCCCACCAAGTCACTCATTCATTCATTCATTCAACAAGAACCTGTCTGTGCTGGGCATACATTCTGCAGGCGCTGAGTAGAGTTTCTCCTACCAAGGTCACCAGCACCCTCACCATGGCTCGATCTAATGGACACTTCTTTTTAAATTATTCATTCTTTTTCTATCTATTCATGAACTTATGAGAATGCACCTTAAGTCTCTCAGCAGAAGGAAACAGGGCACTTTCCCTCCCCCACTGAGCGGGGCACTCTCCTTGTCTTCTGCAGCACCTCCTACTCCTGGCTTTCCTCCTACCTCTCTGGCTGCTCCTTCTCAGCCTTCTCTGCAGACTTCTCCTGCTTTGATGGTTGGAGTGTTTCTGGGCTCCTGACTCAACCCCCTTCCTTCTTACCCTCTACACCACATTAGAATCACCTGAGTGCTTTCACAACTCCTGATGCCCAGGCCCCATCCCAGGGTCAAATGAATTAGCACGTCTAGGGGTAGAACCTGAACATAGGTATTTTTATTTAAAGCTTTCCAAGTGATGCTAATGTCACCAGGATTGAGAACCCCAGGTCTGTACTCTCACTGGGCAATCTAATTCAGTACCATGTCTCCAATGACCAACCTCTGCTGAAGACTCAAAGTTTCCATTTCCAGCCCAGATCTCCATCCTGAACATACTTCCTTCCTGGGCCCTTCCCTCCAACTACCTTCTGGATGTCAGCATCTGTCCCCGGAAGTACACCAGGTTCAAATCAGAACCATGAAACATCTGTCACTTCTCCTTTGCTCTTCATCAAGTTTGCCAACCCAAATTTAACTTGCCCATTCTTCTTCTCACGGTGCGCCAGGGGGCAGCACACCTCACTTAGTGAGACATTGGAGGTGGGGAATGGGAGAGCATCACGACACTTGACAGAGAAGGAAGATGGGATACCATAAGTTCTATTATCTGTGGTAAACTGGCAGTCACCTCTCCTTCAATGGAAAGACTTCGGATGACATCCGTGGTCTGAGCTGGGGAGGTGGTAGAGTACACAGCAGATATTGACACTTGGGCTCAAACCCAAGTTCTGCTACTTAGAAAATGTGATGGTATGCAACTATTTAACCTTTCTGGACCCCCAGTTTCACCATCTGCAAAATGGCCATTATGATGGTCCCTATCTCTAGGGTTGATGCAAGGATTCAGTGAGATTAACCTTATAAAGTGCTTAGTGCCATGCCTGGCCTGCAGAAAGCACTCAGTGAATGTTAGCTATTTTTAGTAACATTACTGAGGATAAATTCCCAATTCCTGAGCAGAGCTCACAAGGGCCCCCGTGACTGTGACCTTGGCTTTAACTCCGCTCTTCTCTTCCTCACACCATGGGGCCCAATGAATCACTCAACTAATAATTGTGCTGTTTCACATTTCTGTGCTTTTGTACATACTGGTCCTAACGGCTAGACTACATTGTTCTTGCCTGGAAAACTCCTATTCACCCTTCAAAACCCAGTGTGGAGGGTTATTTTTGTTAGAATAAGACTCTTGACTATCCCAGTCAAAGGTAACCACCTCTCCTGTGAGTGGGCTCTGGGGACACACTTCTATCACTGCACATCCTTCCAATAACCTTCCCAAGAGTGAGCAGAAGCCAGCCTCCTCTGAACAGAACACAGACTGCAATTTGGCACTGTCCCTGGCTGCCCTCAGGACTCCCTTCTCTTTGGATTGCCTGGGCACCAGCCTCCGCTGTTCCCCCATCCCCAGCTGTCTCTGGTGCTTCCCACCAGTCCTCCGAGCCCAATCTTCATGCTGAGTGAGTCAATCCTAGAATTTTTCCTGGGGAGCTTTGATCAACACACAGAGAGGGGGCTGAGCACCTTAGAGCACAGCAGCTGCCCATGCCACATTGGGCTGAATGCTGGCTCTTGGCACCCCAGGGCCAGTTCCCCTTCTGCCTAGATCCTCCTGGCTCAGGTCTAGGATCTCAAGGTATCTTCACACTGAGTGGTGCCCCCAATCCACTGATTCTCTAGATGACTTTGAATAAGTCCTTGAGCTCCTCTGGGCCTCAGTATCCCCACTTGTACAATATGGTGGTGATGACATGATTAAAAGTTTAATGAGGCTCTTTTCAGCACAGAGCTGGACACCGTAACATAGAATCTGTGTTCCACACCCTGGCTGTCTGTCGCCTGACTTCACTCTCTCCATGCTCCTGCGACAGCAGCCTGACCACCCTCATTCCACCTCTCACTCATTACCGTCAATTCATGTGCACCTGCCCAATTCTAACCGAGTGGAGTGGAGGGCAGCGGCAAGGGCCTGGGCCCCCAGTAGCTGGGGCCTCTGCTGCTCGGGGTCCCACTAGATCCTGAAGGATGGTGGGAACTTGGGAGAGGGCTTGGGATGCCATGGCATGGTGGGGGTCACGTGGTGTGACTGTCGGGATGATGCTGCCTAGGCTCACTGGGAGACACACCTGGGGTCTCAGCAGGAGGCGAGCAGATGCCTGGGAATGGAACATAGGCCCAGGACCTTAAGAGGAGATAGATCCCATGGCCCGGGGCTGGGCTGAAGGCACGAAGGAGCACAAGAGTGAGTCCTGCACTATCTTAGCCATGGCGTCCTGATCTGGCTGTGCGCTGCTCTCCAACAGGTGTTTGCAAGTCAGGCCTATAGCCAGGGACTTGTCCCCAGCATCATGTCCCCCCATCCTCATCACCACCACTAACAGTCCCCACACCTCTGGCCCTCACCAGCCCTTGGCGTCTCGGTCAAGGCTTGACACCTCCACTTTCTTCCAGGGCGCCACCAAAGACGATCAAATAACACAGAGGTCAAGAGCCACCTCCTATCAGGGTGCGTGGATCTGTCCGGACAGAGAGAGGGGAGCAGAGAACTCTCTCCAATCTCAGCGCACAGACATCTCTACCCCTTCGAGAAGCACAGAGATCAGATAGAGGAGATGCGGCCCCGTTAGGGCGTCAAAGGGCACCGAGATCTCTATGTGGTCTAAGCGCGCAGAGCTCTCGTCCCACAGAGAGGACAGCCCCAGCGGACGGTTCCCCATGGGCCCAGAGAAAGGGGGTGCGTGGCTTCCTCCCCCATATCCAGCCCTGCTCGGTCAGCCCCCGCAACTCCCGCTCTCTGGAACCACATTCACTGCGCGCCCAGTCGCCGCTCTGACCTTGGGGTCTCCGGCCTCCGGAATCCGGGTCCCAATCCCAGACCCTCCCCGAGCCTGCGCCAGGGATGACCGGGAAGCTGGGGCCGCAGCTCCCCCTCCCCCGGCCCTCGACAGCGCACCGGGAAACCCGGAAGGAAAGGGAAGGGAAGGGGGGCGCACGGTGATTAGAGACGTCTCCCCCGGGGATACCCTCTAGCCGGGCGGATCTGCGCCCCTTCTCCCCCTCCGTTTCTCTGGGGCACTGATCGGGAGGGAGCGGCTGGGCGGACCCGGGCAGGGGAGGAGCACGCTGGGGCTGCAGGCTTCGGCCCTCGGGGAGGAAAGTTGGGCGGCGGCAGGCGGAGGGGGCTCCGGCCGGGCCAGGGCTGCCGGGCGCGGAGGCGCTTGCTCACCTGCTGGTCCCCCGGCCCGGCCCCGGTGGGGGCGGCTGCTGCTCGGCGCGGACTCGGCTCGGCGCGGGGCTCGGGGCACGAGCGCAGGCTCAGCGGCACCGGGGGACCGATCCCCGCATCCTACGGGCGCCGCCGCCGTCTCGGCTCCGCGGCTCCGTTCGGGCTACCAGGCTGGGCAGGCGGCGCGCGGGCTCGGGTTGGGGGCGGGGTCGGGGGCGGGGTCGGGGCGGGCCCCGCCTGGGCTCGGCCTGGGGCTTGGGGCCCCGGGCTGGCTCCGCCCCAGAGCGATGCGCCCTAGGCTCCGCACGTGGCGCTCCGCCCGCTCGGAGGGGGGACACACCGGCTCCCGCCGGGGCGCACACTCCCACACTGACCCGGGGGCGCACAGCCACAGACAGCCGCCCACGCGGCTGCGGACAGACAGACACGGGCGGGGGTACACACACGCCGACCCGGGGACGCTTTGCCACAGATGGCCACCCACGCGGACGCGGACAGGCACACATTAACAAACACTGGCATACACATCAGCACACGCCAGAGTATACACACACACACACACACACACACACACACACAAAACCTTGCTGACTTGGGAAAGCTACACCAGACACCCACCCACCCACCCACGTGGACATGGGCGTATACTGACACTCATGCCGAGACAGACACACGCTGCCATAGGCATACCTGCACTGACACAGACACATACATGCACCCTGAGACAGATACACACCCCCACACACCCACACAGACACAGACAGACACATCATTGACACACACTGACACTGAGGAAGACATTTTGACAAACTTAGACACCCACATGACTTAGACACACGTCCACTGACACACTGACATAGAGACACACACACACTCGAACCACACTTTCCTGGAGACACACTTAGTGATGCCACAGAAATCTGCACAACGGTACACACCTACCTGAACACACTGACGCAAATGCTCACAGAGCCAAACACACACCCAGACCCAGAAGGAAGCAGGCAACCAACACGGAGACACCCACACGCGCACACGCAAACACACACACACACATATATACGTACATATATGTATGTATATGTGTGCCTGGAGTCACATACCCTCACACCAACTGTTTCTCACTCAGAGACATGGTCACAGGCACACACACACGGAGACATACGCTGACAAACAGTTGCTCACACGCCCATGCCCAGGACCTATGGGGACACACTTCTTGTTTAAACAAAACGGGCCATCAGGGCAACCCGCTTGGGTCCCCTTCCACGCTGTAGAAGCTTTGTTCTTTCCCTCTTCACATTAAATCTTGCTGCTTCTCAAAACAACAACAACAAAAACAAAACACAAACAAAACAAAACAAAACAGGTCATCAGCTTTTGCCCACTGATCACTACAGTCATTGGTAGTGATGGTACACTTTTCTGCCACATTTTCAGGGCTCCCAGAAGCAAGAACCGCTCTTAGAGAGCCAAATGGGTGCCAGGGTGGGCACAGAGGTGCTGGGTTTGGGAGCCCAGAGGCTGGGACCTGCTCCTCCATGATGGGGATCTTGGAGAGGTGGGAGGGCAACGAAGTGGGTGGGGGACAGTATCAGTTTGCCACCTGGGTGTGGGGCTTCGTTGGACGCCTTAGGTACATACGGAGGGGCTGCTCTGCTTGCGGGAACGGATCAGTAAGAAAGTCAGTCTACAGGAAAGTTCAGGACACGGGCCTCTCCGGCCCTGAATTGAGTGGGGTGTTTGGGGTACGGACTGATGGACCACAGGTCGGCTGCCAGTCTTTAGCGCCTGACGAGCCTCAGGTTGGCTAGCAGCTCCCACTATCGGTCAGAAGGGGAAGTGCAGGCAATGTCAACGTTTCAGCCCCCGTGCGGTACCGCCTTCCCAGAGTCACACCTACCAGGCAGGAGAGTACAGTAGCAGGAAGGTCCTACCTCCCCTAAGAACTTCCCTCACGGGCTTCTCGGCCTCAGAATAAAGATTCTACTTGCAAACTGACATTGGGTCAAGCAGGAGACAAGGCTAGGATAGAAGCTGCTGGGGGTAGGGGTGGAGACCTGCCTCTCCTCCTTCCATATGTAGCAGAAGTGGGGTTTTCAGTCTCCTGTTGAGTATTGGGCAACTAGATGTTGCCAGCAGGAGAGGCGGGCTGAGCCTGGTAAGTCTGCATGCACCCTGAATTTAAACAGGGGGAGAGAAGCCCAGGGGGTGGGGAACCAGAGCTCTGACCCTGTAGAAGTTCATCCATAAAAGTACACCTTGTGGTCCAAGAGAGGCCTCAGAGTGCAGAGAAAGGCAACAGGTGTCTGGAGACAGGCACTTCCTACAAAGAGCCCTTGCCAAAATCTTGGCTACTCCCTTCTCTTTGCCAGACCCTATTTAAATTTTTTGTTTTGTTGTATGAGACGGAGTCTTGCACTATCTCCGGGGCTGAAATGCAGTGGCGTGATCTTGGCTCGCCGCAACCTCCACCTCCCAGGTTCAAGCAATCCTCCTGCTTCAGCCTCCTAAGTGTCTGGGATTACAGGCGCTTATCACCATGCCCAGCTAATTTTTTGTATTTTTAGTAGAGTCGGGGTTTCACCTTGTTGGCCAGGCTGGTCTTGAACTCCTGACCTCATGGTTCCCCCACCTCAGCCTCCCAAAGTGCTGGGATTACAGGCGTGAGCCACCATGCCTGGCTAACCCTATTTAATTAAAGCAATAAGAGGAACATGTCATTGGCTGTCAGAGATAAATGTTTTTAAAAACTAGTATTTCCTTTATTCACCCCTCAGTTTCGCCCAAGGTTTGCCTTTACTTTGCCTCAGGTTCAAAGTTGGGTTAACCATATCGTTACTCCTCTCTTGTGTTTTTGTTTTATTTCTTCCCCCATCATCACTCCACTGCCATCTCCTTCTCCACACAGGCACCTCTCTAAGAGCTAAAGTAGGTCATTATGTGCACATCCTTGTAAAACAGGTAGTATTGTTGTTTGTGCATATGCGTTTTCTCTTCTAACAGCCCAAAGCTTTCCTTTTTATGTTTTACTTCTATTGAACCTACATAATGGAAAAGTGCACAAATCCTAAGTGTTCACTTGAAAGGGTTTTCTGTTGTTGAACACATCCGTGTGACCAGTACAACACAGAAACCAAACGTTATCAGTACCACAGAAGACCTCTTTGTGCTCTCTTTCTGTCACCACCACTACACCCACCCAGAGTTAACTACTACAGTCACATCAAATTCCCCTTGCTAGTTTTGCCTGGTTTCGATATTTATTTGAAGTGGAGTTGTGTAATAGGAGCTCTTTTGTGTCTGGCTTCTTTTGATCAGCTTTACGCTCACGAGAGTCACATGTTGCTGCTTGTTGTAGTTCATTCATTCTTGTTGCTGTACAGAATCCTATTGTATGCATATACAAGACTTTACCCATTCTACTGCTGATGAGCATTTGGGTAGTTTCTAGTTTGGGGTTCGTGAGTAGCACACCTATGAACATTCTAGTACATAAATTTTGATGAACATATGTACCCATTTCTGCCAGGTACATATCTGGGAGTGGAATTGCTGAGTCACAGGATAGTGTGTGTTCACTTTTAGCAGATGTTGCTGGACAGTTTTCCATAGTGGTTCCACCAATATTCACTCCACCAGCAGTGAATGTATGCATTATTTAACACTTAATTCTTTTGTCATTTTCATTTTATCCCCTTCAGTGGGTGTGCAGAGGTTTCATATTCTGGGTTTAATGGGCATTTCCCTGATGACTAATGAAATTGAGCACATTTTTTATGATTAATGGCCATTGGTGTGTATGTGCTTTTTATTTATATAAATGGGTATTGTTCTAGATTTCCTTCTTTTCCTTATGTTTCTCCCTCAGCACCCTGCTTTTGAGTTGTATCTGTGATAGCTGCAGAATGTTCTGTATTCTGCATCCATGACACTTTATTAATCCATTCCCCTCAAGGTGAGAGACTGAAGAAGGTAAGTAACTGTTTTGTGTTCCTGTTTTCTTCACTCTGCTAATTCCAGGAGTGGAGGTGGACAAAGAAGCAAGTGGGGTCTCAGATCCATAAACAGTCAGGACCAGGAGACATCTTAGACGGTGGAGGTGCAGGTTGGGGCTAAGAACAGGAGGCCTGGGGGAAAGGCCGCACAAAGGCCAGCAGACCCAGAAACGCCTTGCCCAGTGCTCCCTGGCAGAGGCTGGTCCTCCCTCATACAGATGACTATCTCTGAGCTCTAGATGGGGGGCATCTGGCACAGTGGAGGCAGGCTCAAGGAGCCTTACTGAAAGTAAGGGAGTCTAGTGAGAACGCTGGTTTCCTCCTTCTGCTGGGTGCTGGAACTCTGACTCTTACGTGCACTTCCCACTAGGCAGGGGGCTGGGAAATTTCACATTGAGACACTGACCAGCCCAAGAGAAAACATCTCTGATACTGGGCACCAACATTACCATCTATACTGCCCACTTGTCAAGAGACTCTGCCTGCTCCACATTCATCCCCATCCTTCTTTCTCCTTGCCTGCCTCTCCCATGAAGGCTGTAAGAGGCAAAGAATATTTGCCTTTCCAATTTTTCCAATACCTAGTGGTGACCGTGTAACTTGATGAAGGCCAAGGGTCAGAAGCAAACCTCTGCTGGGGAAGGGCAGCATCTGAGAGAGCATTTGTTTTCCTGGTAAAAGAGGACAAGAGCTGCTGACTCTACTGTTGTCCTCTTGTTGATTCTCCCCACCTTGAATGAGGACATGATGCTTGGAGCTGACAAAATCTCTCTCAGCCTTGAAGGGAAGGCTGGCAGATTTGCAGAAACATTGGCCCTGATGACAGTGAACCATAGAACTAATGCCTTTGTACTTCTCTTTCACTTTTTTTTTTTTTTTTTGAGATGGAGTCTTGCTCTGTTGCCCAGGCTGGAGTGCAGTGGTGCGATCTTGGCTCACTGCAACCTCCACCTCCAGGGTTCAAACGATTCTCCTGCCTCAGCCTCCTGAGTAACTGGAATTACAGGCATGCGTCACCACACCCGGCTAATTTTTGGATTTTTATAAAGACAGGGTTTCACCATGTTAGCCAGGCTGGTCTCGAACTCCTGACCTCACAATCTGCCTGCCTCAACCTCCTGAAGTGCTGGGATTACAGGCGTGAACCACCGCGCCCAGCCTTCTCTTTCACTCTTTGTTTAAACAAATAAGACAGAATTCTCTGCCACCTGCAGCCAGATTGTGTTGGGTGAGGAGGGGCCTGGTAGCTCAATTGCTCTGAATACAAACTGTTTACTAGGTCTCGTGTTTTTAACCTCACTCTTCCTCCCCATTTTTGAAGGTACCCAATGCCTGGAGTCCTGAGAACTTTCCAGGGTATTGAAGAGAGTGGCTACCCCTTGCTTTCTTTTGCCAGCTTTCCCTCTGCAGGCACACTCTGCTCTGGCAGTTACGGCTCAGACTTTCAGGAAGTTGTCATCATATCCGCTGTTGGCCCCTCTTCTGTACATTTTGTCCTTTTACAATTATTTCACTGTTGGTTGGGGACAGTGGCTCATGCCTGTAATCCCAGCACTTTGGGATGCTGAGGCGGGCGGATCACCTGAGGTCAGGAGTTCGAGACCAACCTGGTCAACATGGTGAAACCCGTCTCTACTAAAAATACAAAAATTAGCCGGATGTGGTGGTAGATGCCTGTAATCCCAGCTACTTGGGAAGCTGAGGCAGGATAATCACTTGAATCTGGGAGGCAGAAGTTGCAGTGAGCCGAGATCGCACCACTGCACTCCAGCCTGGGTAACAGAATGAGACCCTGTCTTAGAACAAACAAATAAACAAACAAAATTATTTCACTGTCATTTTAGTGACATTTCAATAGATATCTTCCACTATATTTTGAAGAAAGTCTTCCATTTCAGTTTCTACCCCAGGTAGTTTTAAGTAGTAATCAGATACTACCCTCATGGGTTGTGAGCATTCTTGCTTTATTTTGAAGGCCTGAGCAGTTGAGACCCTCTATCTTAGAAGGGGCAGAGAAAAAATAAATGTATTCAAGGTCAACGCCATGACCTGCTGCCAAAGGGCTGGTGACCGGATCCTGCCTTTATGCCTACACAATGGACAAGGTAGTGCTCTTATCTGAGGGACCATTCCCATGCAGGAAGCATCTGCTGTCTCTTACATGTACCGACAGCTCAAGTCAGACACACATGCCCTTGCCTCTACTGGTGGCCCCAGTAACTCAAATAATGCCAGTCTGCAAATCTGCAAATGAGGATGAGTTGCCCCTTCCTCAAGACACTTGACTGCCATCTGCTGGAAAGTTGAGAGAAAATAAAAATCTCTGATGAGTAGGAATGTGCATAGTAACCCAGGTTGTGTGAAGCATGGCGGTCCATGGCATCGGCTCCTGCCTCCACCTGTCTCATCTCCTTGCTACAAAATGCAGTCCTTCACCTCTCAGCTCTGGCCATTGTAGTGACTAGGGAGCAGGATTTGGAGGGCCAGAAGCCTAGATAGGATTCTTCACTTATAACCCATGTGATCTTGTATTAAACACATAACCTTCTGGGTCTTACTCTACTCATATATAAAATGAGATAATTCTATACTTACCTAGTTGAGTTGTTAAGAGGAGCAAATTAAATAATATGGGAAGATGTTTTAAAAATAAATATTTTACAGGTTGAATTTGACAGTCATACTATCTAAAGCCTATTCATCCTTTGCTTTCGATTGGGTTCCCTAAAAACCCTAAAAACAGACTCTAAAATGGAGATTTGCATGCAGGAAGTTTCTAGGGAGTGCACTTGGAAACAATATTTGTAAGGATGTGAGAGAAGCAGGGTTGGGCAGAGGAAGTTGAACTCTAATGCAGTTGCAACCAAAGCCTCAGCCAAGCCTCCTAGAAGCTCGGATGATCAGGAATTGGGATGACCCCTTGGAGTTGTCCCAATGTTAGGCCAGAGTCGTGTGAGCAAGCTTGTCTACCTGCATTTCAACCAGTCACCGACAGTGGCCTGCCCCTGATGAGAGGCCATAACCTTGGGTGAGCAGCTCCCATGAGGCAAGGGCAATGTCCAGAGAGGGGCACAGCTGGGAGCCATCAGCAGCCACACTCCTGGCAGCTGGAGGAGGAGCAAGATGGAGGAACTCCATCCTAAGAGGGGCTCTGGGCAACTCACTGCAGCATGCTGTCTTCCCTCAGTTGGATATGTGGAGTCGGGGGTGTTGTTTGTGCACGCAATATGGAAGCCATAAGAAAAAGAGCCAACCATTGATTCTGTACATTACACAGCCTTCCTGGGTCTGAGCTTCGTAGGGTAAGAAGCACCAGACTGCTGTGGCCGGGGTGGGTTTCCTGGGCATTATCCCTTTCACTCAGCTGGCCTTTCTGGCAGCTGAATCTGCTCAAAGCATATTCTATTCAAAGCATATTCTCAAGTCCACATGGGGTGATCTGCTTCGCCATGTTCCATTACATTCCACTGGGGACATATGATCACCCTGAGTTCTGCCACCTTCATAAAGGTGTGATGGTTGTCCTGTGTTTTGTCATATTTCACATCAGGGCAGTAGTGTAGTTGTGTAAGAGGGTCAGGGTGAGAGATTTAGAGGCTGCAGATCCAGAATCCTGGTTCCTGAATTCATCCCACAGATGTATTTTTGGGGGCAGGGAGACTGGTGTGCAGGTAAAGTGTGTCAAACAGTTTATAGCAATGTGAACATCTTTGTCTGTGACATGCACTCGCCGGGTCTCTTTGATCCCCACCATTCTGTGTTGTATTATGTTTATTAAATTATCTGCCTGGCTCTGCCAGCATTTGCGATTTTCTCTCTTGGATTAGACCAAGCAGCACCAAGAGGACTGTGGAGCACCCAGTGTGACCACAGGAACTAGGCTCAGAAGGAGGTGGGTAGGCTCTGGGCAGGCTGCATGCTGCAATGAGCAAGCAGACAGGGACAGGAATGGGGCTGAGGATGGAGGGGAGGGTGACATTGGTTACAGAGGAGCTAGTGAGCTGTGTTCACAGCTGGAGACTCTCACTGGATGGGAACTGTGTTTGGGCATTGGGTTTCCACCAGCGTTTTATTTTTATACATTTGAGAAGTGTTTTTATTGATACACACACACAACATGGATGAATCTTAAATTTGTTGTGTGAGGTGAAAGAAACCAGCCTCAAAAGGGTTTGTAGATGTTATGAATTCATTTATGTGGCATTTTGGGGAAGGTAAAATTAAAGGAACAGGAAACATCAGTGGCCGTGGGGGCTGGGGATGGAGGGAGGTGTGGGCTGATGACAGAGGGGCAGAGTGAGGGAGGGAGCATTTTAGGGTGATGGGATGTTCTGTATCTTGACCTTGATGGTGGTTCCATGACTCTGCATTTGTCAAAACTCACAGAACTGGACACCAAAAGGAATGAATTTCCCTGAATGTAAATTAAAATATAAATAAATAAATGGTTTAAAAAAACAAGAAAGGAGGCATTTTTACCTTTGTGAGCGGAAGTGGTGCTTCCTTCAGGAATGTGTGAGTGTGTGGGTGTGTGTGGAGTGGAGGAGAAACAGGAGATATCTCTGGCTCTTAGAGAGATGGTAGTCAGAGCTGCCGTTCTGGAACAGTCCCTGGATTTCAGATATTTCATCTCTGCTGCTCTGTACATAAGCCTGGTCTAGGGGCTCTTGTTGCCCAGAAACAGGAGTTTGGACTTTGAAACAAAAGACTGTGTTTTGTTTTGTTGATCAGACGTTTTCTCCCTAACGCACTCTTCGCTCTCTCTTTGGTGGTAGAGAAGAGGGAGGGAGCCGATGAGCGAGGGAGCCAGTGATCCCACGCTGGGGGCACTCCTGAGCCTCCCCCTCAGTTCCGTTCCTTCCCCAGCATCCAGATTTCTAAAAATAAAAACATCAGGGATTTGGAAAGAGGATTGGATACAGGGTCAGCAGAGCCATTGACTTAAGTCCCAGTACTACATAGGATAGCTGAGAGGCTGCCCCAGGCCTCAGTTTCCCCATCTCTAGGGGCAAAATTGTGGGATTCTGAAATCCTCCAGTTGCCCCACCCCACTCAGCAAGAATGCAGTCATAATGAATGAAGGAGGCACACAAGGAGCAACTCAGCGTCTCCTGCTGCGGTTCCCCTGCCTGGGGCTACCTCCTTCACTTCTGCAGCCAAATGCTAACAGGAGTCCCGGGTGTCCTAGCCTACCCCGTGCTGCCTGAGATTAGTGAATGAACAAAGGTGTTAGACCTGACAAGAGAATTCAGGAGACTTTGGTTTTTTTTTTTTTTTTTTTCACTGAAAGTCAATGCTTCGGGCCAGAAAATGCTTAGACCTGGCAGTGGCTGACAAAAGCTGCCTGTTGTCAGCAAGTGTATCGGCTTCTGAAAGAGATAAGAGGCAGGGGGCTGGAGTGCAGGCTTCTCAAGTGAACGCTGACAGGAGAACAGAAGAGCTGCCTCCCACTCTCACTAGCACGGAGATCCGGGCTGCCAGGGCGGAGACGTCAACCATTCCAGCCCCCACACTGCTCTGATGAAGGGAGACAGGTCTGGGCACCGGCAGTGACCTGCCCAGGGCCTGCAAGTGGCAGCGGCTGTTGCTGGGGTCCCTGGGGAGAGTCTGGGGACCTGTCCACCTAAATGTGCACTGGGGAAGAGTGGAGCTACTCTGGACTTAGCTGTGAAATGGAAGCAGCCTTGTAATTTCTGAGCGCTGTGGAGAACAGAATCCCTGTGGCTCCCATTCTGAGAAAGGAGTGTTGGGGGCCCAATCAGCCACAACTCCCAGGGAGGTTGGCTTCAGCCTGGGCCAACTTTGGGACCACATCCTTATTGATGGACCTTTCCATGGGAACAGGGTGAACACAGGGCTTGCCGTTTGTTCTTTTGGAAATTTCTGCTGAATAGCTCTCATTCATTTCCAGGGTCCAGACATTAGCTGTAATGCCTTTTAGGGCCCCACCTGGGATACTTCTCCCAGGCAGATAAATATCCAATAGAAATGCATTCTCCTATGGTTGTTGTCAAGCCTCTGGGGGTGGACAGCAGGGAGAGGCCCTCCATTTGCCTCCTGGCTCATGTGCCTGGTCTATACCTGTTGGATCACACTAAGAAGCAAAATTGAACTGTTTAATGCTTCTGAGGCTGAGTGGATGGGACACTCAGCCTCAACTTCAACGTCCTTCTAGTGCACCTTTCTGTACCCAAGCCAGAAGGCTAGCAACTATATTTCCCAGACTCCTTTGCAGATAGAGTTCTGGATTTAAATTTAGATTCCACCAATTAGATGTGCTGGCATGAGATTTGAATAGCAGTTTAAAGCAGAAATCATCTTCCTACTGTTTTGGCTGTTTCTCCTGGCAAGCATAGTCAGAGAGATGTTGGGCTTTTCTCTATCAGTATTCCAGTGACCTGTGACTAGATTTATGAGTATAAAAAAAAACATGTAGCAGGTGTAATGGCTTTCCTATCATGGTGAATTCTCCCTTCATTTTTTGAAGCACTCTCTTGGAAGTCAAACATTATGTAGAAAGTCTGATCACCATGCTGTGAGGAAGCTCAGAACTGCCATAGGTAGAGAGATGGTCCATGTGAAAGAGCAATGAGATGCCAAGATGGGAGTAAAGCATTCTTGGATGTTCTAGCTCATTCTAAACAACAGCTGAATGCAGCTGAGTGAATGACCCTGGCTAATGCCACATGCAACAAAAGAACCACTCAGCTGAGCCTGCCCAGGTTCCTAACACACAAACTTATGACCAAATTAGAAGATGTTTTTTCTCTTTTTTAGATAGAGTCACGCTGTGTCACCCAGGCTGGAGTGCAATGGTGCGATCTTGGCTCACTGCAACCTCCGTCTCCCAGATTCAAGCAATTCTCCTGCCTCAGCCTCCAAGTAGCTGGGATTACAGGCACCCTCCACCATGCCTGGCTAATTTTTTTGTATTTTTAGTAGAGATGGAGTTTCACTATGTTGGCCAGGCTAGTCTCAAACTCCTGACCTCAGGTGATCCACCAGCCTCGGCCTCCCAAAATGCTGGGATTACAAGCGTGAGCCACTGTGCCCGACCTAGAAGGTAATTTTTTAAAGCCCATTAAATTTTGGGATAGATTGTTGCATCTCAATAGACAACTGAAACACTGATCCTTGGATTAAAGCTATTGCAATTAGTACTCTTTTTTAAATGGAGACATAATTTACATGGGGTAATGTTTAAAGTGTACAACTTGGTAAATTTTGACATATGTGCACATCCATGAAATTGTTACTACAATCAAGATAGTGAACATACCCTTTACCTCCAATAGTTTCTTGTGCCCCTTTGCAATCCTTCCCTCTTGCGCCTTCCTGTACACCCACCTCCTCACCCCTGTCACCAGGGAACCGCTGATTTACTGCGCTTGCTTTCTGTTACTACAAATTAGTCTGTATTTGTCTGGAGTTGTCAATAATGGGATAATTATTATTATAATTTTTCATCTGTCTCTTTTAAGTATAATTATTTTGAGATTCATTCATGTCATTTTACGTATTGATAGTTCATTCTTTTTTATTGCTGAGTAGTATTTCATTGTATGGTTGTATCACAATTTGTTTACTCATTCACCTGTTGATGGACATTTGGGTTGTTTCTAGTTTTAGCTATAATAAATAAAGCTTCCATGAACATTCATGTGCAAATCTTTGTATGAACATAGGCTTTCATTTCTGTTGGGTAAATACCAAGGAGTGAAATGGGTAGATTGTATAGTAGAGGAATGTCTAATTTTTTAAGAAATCATAAAACTATTTTCTAAAGTGGTTACACCATTCCCACCAGCAGTGGCAAGTTCTACTTCCTCCATTACCTCCCCAAAACTTGGTCTGGTCTGGTCAGTTTTTTAAAAATTTTGCTAAGTGTTTAATAGTATATCATTGTGATTTTAATTTGCATTTTCCTAATCACTGATGATGTTGAGCATTTTTTGTGTGCCTGTCTACTATCCTGGTATCTACTTTTTGAAGTGTCTGTTCAAATCTTTTGCCCATTTTAATATTTGATCATCATTTGCTTATTAGGGAGTTTTGAGAGTTCTTTATATATTCTGAATCCTTTATCAAATTTGTGTTTTGCAGTTTTTTTCCAGTATGTGGCTTGTCTTTCCATTTTTTTTTTTTTTTGCAGTGTCGTAGACTTCTGGTTTCAAAACAGCAGCATAAATTCAAGCTAGCTTCACTCTCCTCCTCACAACAGAAAACCAAACCCAAATTATACAGTGCTAGGATTATCACCAGCAGTATCCCAGAACTCAAATATGAGAATGAGTCAATTCCTGGGGCCACAAAGAGTGAAAAAACTCCAAGCAGACAGTAGGAGAACCAGATTTTCATATCTGCAATGCCCCTTCCCCCAAGTGCCAAGCAGCAAGCATGCAAAATTCCACCCCTTCTTAACTAAAAAAAAATTTTTTTTTTTTTTGAGAGAGTCTTACTCTGTCACCCAGGCTTGAGTGGTACGATCTCAGCTCATTGTAACTTCTGCCTCCTGGATTCAAGTGATTCTCATGCCTCAGCCTCTTGAGTAGCTGGGACTACAGGTGCAGACCACGGTGCCTGGATACTTTTTGTATTTTTAGTAGAGATGGGGTTTCACCATGTTTACCAGGCTGGTCTCAAACTCTTGACCTCAAGCAATCCACCCACCTTGGCCTCCCAAAGTGCTGGGATTACAGGTGCCACGTCATAGTTTCTACATTGGGAAAAGTGATATAACCAGCTTCCCCACTTTCTAGATTCCCTGGCAGGAGTTCTGTCCATGCCTCAACCCACAGGAAGTAGTGTGAATGCCTAAAGGGGACATATTCCTGAGGACAGCAAGAGACAAAGTGGGGAGGTAGGATTATCACCCCTGGCTCTAGAAAATTTGCTTTGTAACTTAGCCGAAGGAGATGGCAAATCGGAGTGGTTTTTCAGCAGCGACACATTGTAGGAGTTACATTCCACAGGTCCTCTGGGCACAAACCCCTTGTCAGCCTTTCCACATTGCTGAATATCCCCTTTGGGACCTCTTCCTGACTGGCAGCTCTCTGATTACTTGCTAGGGCTGAGGCAATCCTGGGCTTAAGGTGCCATCTAGTGCCAAAAAGGAGGCAGTGACCTAGTAGAAAAAAAGTAAGAAATTCAACAGGTAGATTATGAAGAATGTCTAAGTAAACATACCCAACAAGAATGAAAGCAAGTCATACAAAGAGTAAGTAAGTAACTAATCCTTCAATGTGAAAACAGTTGTATACAGGGAAATATGACCCCTGCAAATGGACAAAGCAAGGAAATAGTGAATGACCCTAATGAGACAGTGATATGTGAGCTCTCTGACCAAGAATTTGAAATAGCAGTTTTAAAGAAACATAGTGGTCTTCAAGGTAACACAGAAAAATAATTCAGAAATTAATCAGAGAAATTTAGTTAAGGCATTGAAATAATTTTTTAAAAATCAAACAGAAATCTTGGAATAGAGAAATACACTTGCTGAATTGAAAAATTCACTGGAGGTTCTCAACAGCAGAATGAATCAAGCAGAGGAAAGAAGCAGTGAACTCACAAACAGGATATTTGAAATGACATGGTCAAGGGAGAAAAAAGAAACAAGAATAAAAAGGAATGAAGATTTCCTACAAGATATAGAGAATTACCTCAAAGGTCAAATCTATAATTATTGGTGTTCAAGAGGGAGTTGAGCAAGGGCAAAGGGTATAAAGCATATTCAAGCAATAATAATGGGTTATTTTCCAAAACTTGAGAAAGATATAAATATCTAGGTACAGAAAGGTCAGAGAGCACCAAACCGTTTCAACCCAAACAAGACTATGTCAAGGCATATAATAAGCAAACTCTCAAAGGTCAAGGACAAATAGGATTCTAAAGGCAGAGAAATAAAAGCAAATGATATATAAAGCAACTCCAATTCATCTGGCAACAAACTTCTCAATGGAAGCCATACAGGCTAGGAGGGATGGAATGACATTTTCGAAGTGCTGAAAGAAAACAACTGCCACCCAGTAATACTCTATCTGGAAAAGTGATTCTTGAAATATGAAATAAGGGTGAAATCTTTCCCAGACAAACAAAAGCTAAGATAATTCACCATCACCAGACCCATCTTCCAAGAAATGCCAGTGGAAACCAAAAAAGAGCAGGAATAACTATACTTATATCAGATAAAACAGTCTACAAAAGGATCAGTACAGCAAGAGAATATAACAATTACAAATGTCTATGCACCCAGTACTGGAGTACCCAAGAATATAAAGCAAACATTAATAGATCTAAAGGAGAGTTAGACTGCAATACAATAATAATAGAGGAATTCAATGCCCCATTCTCAGTAATGGACAGATTATCTAGACAGGAGAACAACAAAGAAACACCAGAGTTAAGGTACATACTATAGAAAATAGGCCTAATTGACAGTTACAGAACATTTCACCCAATTGCTGCAGAATACACATTCTTTTCATCAGTACATGGAACAACTCAAGTCTCAACAAATTAAAAAAAGTAGAATTCATACCAAGGATACTTTCTGACCACAACTGAATAAAACTAGAAATCAATAACAAGAGGAGCTTTGGAAACTACGCAAACACATCAAAATTAAACAACATGCTCCTGAATTAAAATTAATTAATTTTAATTAACTAAAATTAATTAAAAGGGAATTTAAAAATTCCTGGAAACAAATGAAAATGGAAATACCACATACCAAAAAGATGAAATACAGCAAAGGCAGTACTAAGAAAGAAGTTTGTAGCAATAAACTCCCACATCAAAAAAGTTGAAAGACTTCAAATAAACAACCTAATGGCGCACTTGCAGAAACTAGAAAAGCAAGAACAAACCAAACTGAAAATTAGCAGAAGGGAAACTAAAAATCAGAGCAGATATAAATAGAATTTAGACTAAAAAATTTATAAAAATCAATGAAATAAAAAGTCGGTTGTTTGAGAAGAAAAATAAAATCAACAAACCTTTAGCTAGA
This sequence comes from Piliocolobus tephrosceles, assembly GCF_002776525.5. Lineage (NCBI taxonomy): Eukaryota > Metazoa > Chordata > Mammalia > Primates > Cercopithecidae > Piliocolobus > Piliocolobus tephrosceles. The sequence continues at coordinate 97,954,774 of NC_045435.1, read as the reverse complement.
TTAACAAAAAAAGGAGACCCAAATAAATAAAATCAGAAAGGAAAAAGGGACATAACAATTGAGACCATAGAAATACAATGAATCATTGAGTACCATTATGGAAAATTATTGCCAATAAATTGGAAAACCTAGAAGAAACAGATGTATTTCTGGACACATACAACTTACCAAGACGGAACCATGAAGAAATAGAAACCTCAACAAGTCAATAATGAGTAACAAGATCAAAACTGTAATTACAAAGTCTCCCATCAAAGAAAAGCCCAGGACCTGATGGCCTTACTGCTGAATTCTACTAAACATTTAAAGAAGAACCAGTACCGATTCTACTCAAACTCTTTGAAAAACACTAAAGAGACAGAATACTTTCAAACTCATTATATGAGGCCAGTATTAGCTTGATACCAAAACCAGACAACCAAAAAAACAGAACTACAGGTCAATACCCCTGATAGATACAGATGCAAAAATTATCAACTGTTGTGGGAAGTCAGGGACTCCGAACAGAGGGACTAGCTGAAGCATGGCAGAATTACATAAATTGTGACGATTTCATGGACATTTATTAGTTCCCCAAATTAATACTTTTATAATTTCTTATGCTTGTCTTTACTGGAATCTCTGAACATAAATTGTGAAGATTTCAGGGACACTTATCACTTTCCCAATCAATGCCCTTGTGATTTCCTATGCCTGTCTTTACTTTAATCTCTTAAGCCTGTCGTCTTTGTAAGCTGAGGAGGATGTATGTCACCTCAGGACCTCATGATGATTGCGTTAACTGCAGAAATTGTTTGTAGAGCATGTGTGTTTTAACAATATGAAATCTGGGCACCTTGAAAAAAGAACAGGATGACAGCAATGTTCAGGGAACAAGGCAGATAACTTTAAACTCTGACTGCTTGTGAACTGGGAGGAACAGAGCCGTATTTCTCTTCTTTCAAAAGCAAATAGGAGAAATATCGTTGAATTCTTTTTCACAGCAAGGAACATCCCTGAGAAAGAGAATGCGTCCCTAAAGGGAGGCCTCTAAAATGGCCACTTTGGGGATGGCTGTCTTTTATGGTCATAGACAAAGGAATGAAATAAGCCCCGGTGTCCCGTAGCACTCCCAGGTGCATTAGGACAAGGAAATTCCCGCCTAATAAATTTTGGTCAGACCGGTTGTCTGCCCTCAAACCCTGCCTTCTGATAAGATGTTATCAATGACAATGTGTGCCCGAAACTTCATTAGCAATTTTAATTTTGCCCCATCCTGTGGTCCTGTGATCTCGCCCTGCCTCCATTTGCTTTGTGATATTTTATTATCTTGTGAAGCATGTGATCTCTGTGACCCACACCCTATTCATATACTCCCTCCCTTTTGAAAATTGCTAATAAAACCTTGCTGGTTTTACAGCTCAGGAGCATCATGGAACCTGCCGACATGTGATGTCCACCCCGGACACCCAGCTTTAAAATTTCTCCTTTTGTACTCTTTCCCTTTATTTCTCAGACCAGCCAACACTTAGGGAAATACAAAAGAACCCATGTTGAATATCGAAGGTGGGGTTCCCCTGATAATCAACAAAATACTAGCAAACTGGAGTCAACAACATATTAACAAGATCTTTTATTATGATCAAGTGGGGTTCATCCTAGGGATGCAAGGATGGTTTAACATGCACAAATCAATAAATGGGACATATCACATTAAAGACTCAAGAACAATAATCATGTAATTATTTCAGTAGAAGACAAATCCAATAAAATTCAACATTCCTTTAGGATAAAAACCCTCAAAAAACTGGGCATAGAAGGAACATACCTGAAAAGAAGGCCATATATGACAAACTCACAGCCAACATCATATTGAATGGGGGAAAAACATGAAGTCTTTCCTGTAAGATCTGGAACAAGACAAGGATGACCACTTTCACCACTTTTATTCAAAACAATACTGGAAGTCCTGGTCAGAAAATTAGTCAAGAGAAAGAAATAGAAAAACCTAAAGAGCACATCAATAAATTGTTAGAACTGATACAGAAATTCAGTGAAGTTGCAGGATACAAAATCAACACACTAAATCAGTAGTATTTTTATATGTTGATATGGTTTGGCTGTGTTCCCACCCAAAATCTCATCTTGAATTGTAATCCTCTTAATCCCCACAATGTTAAGGGTGGGTCTAGGTGGAGGTAATTGGATCATGGGAGTGGTTCCCCCATGCTGTTCTCTCTCGAGATCTGATGGCTTTACAAGCACATGGCATTTCCTCTGCTTGCACCCACTCCTTCCTGCCACCCTGTGAAGAAGGTGCTTGCTTCTCCTTTGCCTTCTGCCATGATTGTAAGTTTCCTGAGGCTTCTCAGCAATGGTGGAAGGTGAGTCAATTAAACCTCTTCCCTTTATAAATTACCCAGTCTTGGATATTTCTTCATAGCAGTGTGAAAACGGACTAATACATATGTCAACAGCAAACAATCTGAAAAAATTTCAAGAGAGCAATCCCACTAAAAATAGCTGCAAAGAATATAGAATACCTAGAAATCAACATAACCAAAGACATGAAAGTTCTGTACAAAAATACTCTATAAAACATTGATGAAATAAATAAAAATGATGGTAGAATACTTCATGCTCATGGAATGGAAGAATTAATGTTGTTAAAAATGACAGTACTACTCAAAGCAATGTACAGATTCAATGCAATTCCTATCAAAATACCAAGGACATTCTTCACAGATGTAGAAAAAAGTCCTAAAACTTATATGGTGATATAGTTTGGACACTTGTTCCTGCCCAAATCTCATGTTGAAATATAATCCCCAATGTTGAAGGTGGGGCTTGGTGGGAGGTGTTTGTATAATGAGGATGGATTCCTCATGAATGGCTTGAGCCATCTACTTGGTGATAAGGGTGATAAGTGAGTTTTCGCTGTGAGTTCACTTGAGGTATGGTCATTTAAAAGTGTGTAGCACCTGCTCCCTCACTCACTTTGTCTCTTTTTCTCTCTTGCTTCTGCTTTTTCCATGTGATGTGACTGCTCTCACTTCACTTTCTGCCATGATTTTAAGCTTCCTGAAGCCTCCCTGGGAGCAGATGTGTGTCATGCTTCCTGTACAGCCTACAGAACCATGAGCCAGTTAAACCTTTTTTTCTTAGAAGTTACCCAGTCTCAGGAATTTCTTCATAACAGTGCAAGAATGGTCCAATACATATGGAACCACAAAAAACCCTGAATAGCCAGAGCAATCTTGAGCAAAAAGAATGAAGCTGGAAGTGTTACACTAACTGACTTCAAGATATACTACAAAACTATAATAGCCACATTTTAAAAATCTGATTTAAAAAGGGGCAAAATATCTGAATAGAAATTTCTCAAAAGAAAGCATATGAATGGCCAACAGGTATATGAGAAAATGCTCAACATCACTAATCATCAGAGATATACAAATCAAAACCACAGTGAGATACCATCTCACTCAAGTTAGAATGGCTTTTATTAAAAAGATGTGGAATAACAGATGCTGGTGAGGATCTGGAGAAAAGGTAACACTTGTTCCCACCCATGGCGGGAATGTAAATTAGTACAGCCACTATGGAAAATAGTATAAAGTTTCCTTAAAGAACTAATAATGGAACTATGATATGATCATATGATCCAGCAATTCCACTACTGAGTATACATATATATGTATGTATATATAATATACATATATGTATATATTTCATATGTATGGAAATAAATATATCGGAGATATCTGCCCTTCTATGTTTATTGCAGCACTATTCACAATAGCCCAAATATGGAACCAACCTATGTATCCATCCATGGATGCATGAATAAAGAGAATGTGGTATATATACACAAGAAAATACTATTCAGCCACCAAAGAATGAAATCCTGTCATTTTCAGTAACATGGAAGGAACTGGAGTTTACTATGTTAAGTAAAATAAACCAAGCACAGAAAGACAAATATCACATGTTTTCACTCATATGTAGGAGCTAAAAAAAGTGAATCTCTTAAAGATAGAGAGTAGATTGATGGTTACCAGAGGCCAGGAAGGGTAAGAGTGAGGAGAATGAAGAGTTGATTAACGGATACAAATACGTACTAAGATAGATAGACCTGGTGTTGGATAGTTATTAGGGTGACTGTAGTTAACATTAATTAATTGTACACTTAAAAATAGCTAGAATAGAATAATTCAAATATTCCTAACATAATGAAAAAATAAATATTTAAGGTGATGGATATCCCAGTTTCTCTGATTTAATTATATGAATGTATCAAATTATCACATGTACTGTAAAAATATGTATGGTTGTTATGTACCACTACAAAAAATAATTAATTTAAAAAATAAAACTTTTGATTACAAAAAACAAAAACAAAACAAGCAAATAAAAAGCATCTTTTGCAGAATAGAAATGTTAAATGTTAATGATTTATAATTTATCATTTTTTTCTTTTAAATTTTATTGCTTTTGAGTTTATATCTGAGAAAGCTTTGCCTAATCCAAGGTAAAAAATATATATTCTCCTACGTTTTCTTGTAGAAATTTTATAATTTTATGTTTTATATTTAGACATATGGGCATATATTAGGCATAGTTTAATATTTGTATAAGATATGAAACACGAACAGAAATTCTTTTTCTTTGCATATAGATATCAAATTGTTCCAGCACCATTTGTTGAAAAGGCCATCCTTTCTCCATTAAATTGTCTTTGTGCTTTTGTCAAAGATAAATTCACCATGTATATGTGGGTCTATTTTTGGAAACTGTATTCTGTTCCATTGATCTGTATGTCTCGTCTTTCATCAATGCTGTGTTGTCTTGGTTACTGAAGATTTATAACAAATTAATCAAGTAACAAGAATTTCTCTACATTTTTCTTTTTTGGAAAACTTCTTTTGACTATTCTAGTTTCTTTACCTTTTAATATAAATTTTAGATTCAGTTTGTCAATTTCTTATTTTATTTTATTTTATTTTATTTTTTGAGACAGGGTCTGGCTCTGTTGCCAAGGCTGCAGTGCAGTGGCATGATCTCAGCTCACTGCAGTCTCTGCCTCCCAGGCTCATATTATCCTCCCACCTTAGTCTCATGAGTACCTGGGATTACAGGCATGCACCACCATGCCTGGCTAATTTTTGTGTTTTTTTGTAGAGATAGGATTTTCATATCTTGCCCAGGCTGGTCTCGAACTTCTAAGCTCTAGTAATCCGCCTGCCTCAGCCTCCCAAAGTGTTGGGGTTATAGGCAAGAGCTGTTGTGTCTGGCCAGCTTGTCAGGTTCTACAAAAAATCCTGCTTGGACTATGACTAAGATTGTGTTGAATCTATAGATCAGCTTATGGGAGAACTGACATCTTTGCAATATTAAGTCTTTTAATTCATGAACATGGTATATCTCTTCATTTATTTAGATTTTACTTGATTTTTTACATCTATATTTATAGTTTTCAACATACAACTCCTGTACATACTTTATTAGATTTATACCACGTGTTTGATGATTTTTGGTGCTGTTATAAATTTTACTTTTTAAAATTTCAATTTATATTTCACCTTGGAAGTGATATCTCAACATGCTTCAGATCACTGGACTCTTGGAATCTGAGATTACGTGTGCTTGCATTTTAATGGGGTTTACTCTCATCTTTTGATTCACATCTGTCTTACTAAGGCAACTAAAAAACTTGCTACTTGTGTTCATCATATCCAATCAGCATAATATCAAGAATGATGTGAATCAGTTTGCTGTTATGTAGAATACCAATATTATGAAAATTTCTTCAGACTATATAATTGCAGGGAAAGTAAGTTTAAATAGTCCTGTAGCAAAACTGCAGGTGCATTGTTAGTCATGCTAGGTAAAAGCAGGCTGCTTCTGTTGATCTTTGCAAATTGATGTGAAGGAAAAAGCATTTGCAAGGTCAATAGCTGCCTACAGGACTCAGAACCTGTGTTGATTTGTTCCAGTAAAGATACTACATCTGAAATGGCTGTTGCAATTAGAGTAACTACGTAATCAGGCTTACAGTAATCAGCAGTTATTCGCTAAGATCCGCCTACCTTCTGAACAAGCTAAATTAGTGAGTTAAATGGGATGTGATAGATAACACTACCTGTGCAACTTTAAAGTCTTTGTTGGTGGCACTAATCTTTGAAATTCTCCCAGGGGTTTCAAAGGGCTACAGTAATAGCCCTTACTCCATGTATCAACGAGCCAATATGAGGATTCTGCCTGCTTCCAGGTATGCCTCTCCCAGCTGTCAGGGGTCAGGAAACATTTCCTGTGAAGGATTAGATAGTAAATGTTACAGGCTTTGTGGGCCACATTGTTGTCATCTCCTCCTCCTCCTCCTCCTTCTTCTCAGCCTTTAAAAAAGATATAAGCTATTCTTGGCTCACAAGATGTACAAAGAAAGAAAAGAAGGAAGGAAGGAAGGAAGGAAGGAAGGAAGGAAGGAAGGAAGGAAGGAAGGAAGGAAGGAAG